>NC_074674.1:44750525-44853025 GCF_029448725.1 Salvelinus fontinalis | reverse complement strand
GACACCCTCAACACACAGGGGGACAAACACCTACCTGGAGGTGACATCATTCTCTCCCCCATATGCCCCCCTAGGCAGAACTACGACAACATAACCAACAAAAACGTGTCACAACTCGAGCAGCTCTGTGGCATGCTGGGTATGTACATAGGCAATGGTAGGCTTTGAGGGGACTCCTATGATAAGTACACCTACAGCTCATCTCTTGGCAGTAGTACTGTAGACTACTTTATCACTGACCTCAACCCAGAGTCTCTCAGCGCGTTCAGTCAGTCCACTGATACCCCTATCAGATCACAGCAAAATCACACTCTACTTGAAAAGAGCAATACTCAACCATGAGGCATCAAAGCCAAAGGAACTGAATAATATTAAGAAATGTTATAGATGGAAGGAAAGTAGTGTAGAAACCTGCCAGAAAACTATTAGCCAACAAGAAATTCATTACCTTTTAGACAACTTCCTGGACAAAATGTTTCACTGCAATAGGGAGGCGGGTAGCCTAGTGGTTAGAGTGTAGAGGAGGCAGGTAGCCTAGTGGTTAGAGTGTAGAGGTGGCAGGTAGCCTAGTGGTTAGAGTGTAGAGGAGGCAGGTAGCCTAGTGGTTAGAGTGTAGAGGAGGCAGGTAGCCTAGTGGTTAGAGTGTAGAGGAGGCAGGTAGCCTAGTGGTTAGAGGAGGCGGGTAGCCTAGTGGTTAGAGTGTAGAGGAGGCAGGTAGCCTAGTGGTTAGAGTGTAGAGGAGGCAGGTAGCCTAGTGGTTAGAGTGTAGAGGAGGCAGGTAGCCTAGTGGTTAGAGTGTAGAGGAGGCGGGTAGCCTAGTGGTTAGAGTGTAGAGGAGGCAGGTAGCCTAGTGGTTAGAGTGTAGAGGAGGCGGGTAGCCTAGTGGTTAGAGTGTAGAGGAGGCAGGTAGCCTAGTGGTTAGAGTGTAGAGGAGGCAGGTAGCCTAGTGGTTAGAGTGTAGAGGAGGCAGGTAGCCTAGTGGTTAGAGTGTAGAGGAGGCGGGTAGCCTAGTGGTTAGAGTGTAGAGGAGGCAGGTAGCCTAGTGGTTAGAGTGTAGAGGAGGCAGGTAGCCTAGTGGTTAGAGTGTAGAGGAGGCAGGTAGCCTAGTGGTTAGACTGTAGAGGAGGCAGGTAGCCTAGTGGTTAGAGTGTAGAGGAGGCAGGTAGCCTAGTGGTTAGACTGTAGAGGAGGCAGGTAGCCTAGTGGTTAGACTGTAGAGGAGGCAGGTAGCCTAGTGGTTAGAGTGTAGAGGAGCTAGGTAGCCTAGTGGTTAGAGTGTAGAGGAGCTAGGTAGCCTAGTGGTTAGAGTGTAGAGGAGGCAGGTAGCCTAGTGGTTAGAGTGTAGAGGTGGCAGGTAGCCTAGTGGTTAGAGTGTAGAGGAGGCAGGTAGCCTAGTGGTTAGAGTGTAGAGGAGGCAGGTAGCCTAGTGGTTAGAGTGTAGAGGAGTTAGGTAGCCTAGTGGTTAGAGTGAAGAGGAGGCAGATAGCCTAGTGGTTAGAGTGTAGAGGAGCTAGGTAGCCTAGTGGTTAGAGTGTAGAGGAGGCAGATAGCCTAGTGGTTAGAGTGTAGAGGAGTTAGGTAGCCTAGTGGTTAGAGTGTAGAGGAGGCAGGTAGCCTAGTGGTTAGAGTGTAGAGGAGGCAGGTAGCCTAGTGGTTAGAGTGTAGAGGAGGCAGATAGCCTAGTGGTTAGAGTGTAGAGGAGTTAGGTAGCCTAGTGGTTAGAGTGTAGAGGAGGCAGGTAGCCTAGTGGTTAGAGTGTAGAGGAGGCAGGTAGCCTAGTGGTTAGAGTGTAGAGGAGGCAGGTAGCCTAGTGGTTAGAGTGTAGAGGCGGCAGGTAGCCTAGTGGTTAGAGTGTAGAGGAGGCAGGTAGCCTAGTGGTTAGAGTGTAGGGGAGGCAGGTAGCCTAGTGGTTAGAGTGTAGAGGAGGCAGGTAGCCTAGTGGTTAGAGTGTAGAGGTGGCAGGTAGCCTAGTGGTTAGAGTGTAGAGGTGGCAGGTAGACTAGTGGTTAGAGTGTAGAGGAGGCAGGTAGCCTAGTGGTTAGAGTGTAGAGGAGGCGGGTAGCCTAGTGGTTAGAGTGTAGAGGTGGCAGGTAGCCTAGTGGTTAGAGTGTAGAGGAGGCAGGTAGCCTAGTGGTTAGAGTGTAGAGGAGGCAGATAGCCTAGTGGTTAGAGTGTAGAGGAGTTAGGTAGCCTAGTGGTTAGAGTGTAGAGGAGGCAGATAGCCTAGTGGTTAGAGTGTAGAGGAGCTAGGTAGCCTAGTGGTTAGAGTGTAGAGGAGGCAGATAGCCTAGTGGTTAGAGTGTAGAGGAGTTAGGTAGCCTAGTGGTTAGAGTGTAGAGGGAGGCAGGTAGCCTAGTGGTTAGAGTGTAGAGGGGAGGCAGGTAGCCTAGTGGTTAGAGTGTAGAGGGGAGGCAGGTAGCCTAGTGGTTAGAGTGTAGAGGGGAGGCAGGTAGCCTAGTGGTTAGAGTGTAGAGGGGAGGCAGGTAGCCTAGTGGTTAGAGTGTAGAGGGGAGGCAGGTAGCCTAGTGGTTAGAGTGTAGAGGGGAGGCAGGTAGCCTAGTGGTTAGAGTGTAGAGGAGGCAGGTAGCCTAGTGGTTAGAGTGTAGAGGAGGCAGGTAGCCTAGTGGTTAGAGTGTAGAGGAGGCGGGTAGCCTAGTGGTTAGAGTGTAGAGGAGGCAGGTAGCCTAGTGGTTAAAGTGTAGAGGTGGCAGGTAGCCTAGTGGTTAGAGTGTAGAGGAGGCAGGTAGCCTAGTGGTTAGAGTGTAGAGGAGGCAGGTAGCCTAGTGGTTAGAGTGTAGAGGTGGCAGGTAGACTAGTGGTTAGAGTGTAGAGGAGGCAGGTAGCCTAGTGGTTAGAGCGTAGAGGAGGCGGGTAGCCTAGTGGTTAGAGTGTAGAGGAGGCAGGTAGCCTAGTGGTTAGAGTGTAGAGGAGGCAGGTAGCCTAGTGGTTAGAGTGTAGAGGAGTTAGGTAGCCTAGTGGTTAGAGTGTAGAGGAGGCAGATAGCCTAGTGGTTAGAGTGTAGAGGAGTTAGGTAGCCTAGTGGTTAGAGTGTAGAGGAGGCAGGTAGCCTAGTGGTTAGAGTGTAGAGGAGGCAGGTAGCCTAGTGGTTAGAGTGTAGAGGAGGCGGGTAGCCTAGTGGTTAGAGTGTAGAGGAGGCAGGTATCCTAGTGGTTAGAGTGTAGAGGAGGCAGGTAGCCTAGTGGTTAGAGCGTAGAGGAGGCGGGTAGCCTAGTGGTTAGAGTGTAGAGGAGGCAGGTAGCCTAGTGGTTAGAGTGTAGAGGAGGCAGGTAGCCTAGTGGTTAAAGTGTAGAGGAGGCAGGTAGCCTAGTGGTTAGAGTGTAGAGGAGGCAGGTAGCCTAGTGGTTAGAGTGTAGAGGAGGCAGGTAGCCTAGTGGTTAGAGTGTAGAGGTGGCAGGTAGACTAGTGGTTAGAGTGTAGAGGAGGCAGGTAGCCTAGTGGTTAGAGTGTAGAGGAGGCAGGTAGCCTAGTGGTTAGAGCGTAGAGGAGGCAGGTAGCCTAGTGGTTAGAGTGTTGGGGAGGCAGGTAGCCTAGTGGTTAGAGTGTAGAGGCGGCAGGTAGCCTAGTGGTTAGAGTGTAGAGGAGGCGGGTAGCCTAGTGGTTAGAGTGTAGAGGAGGCAGGTAGCCTAGTGGTTAGAGTGTAGAGGAGGCAGGTAGCCTAGTGGTTAGAGTGTAGAGGAGGCGGGTAGCCTAGTGGTTAGAGAGTAGAGGAGGCGGGTAGCCTAGTGGTTAGAGTGTAGAGGCGGCGGGTAGCCTAGTGGTTAGAGTGTAGAGGAGGCGGGTAGCCTAGTGGTTAGAGTGTAGAGGAGGCGGGTAGCCTAGTGGTTAGAGTGTAGAGGCGGCAGGTAGCCTAGTGGTTAGAGTGTGGAGGAGGCAGGTAGTCTAGTGGTTAGAGTGTAGAGGAGGTAGGTAGCCTAGTGGTTAGAGTGTAGAGGAGGCAGGTAGCCTAGTGGTTAGAGTGTAGAGGAGGCAGGTAGCCTAGTGGTTAGAGTGTAGAGGAGGCAGATAGCCTAGTGGTTAGAGTGTAGAGGAGTTAGGTAGCCTAGTGGTTAGAGTGTAGAGGAGGCAGGTAGCCTAGTGGTTAGAGTGTAGAGGAGGCAGGTAGCCTAGTGGTTAGAGTGTAGAGGAGGCAGGTAGCCTAGTGGTTAGAGTGTAGAGGCGGCAGGTAGCCTAGTGGTTAGAGTGTAGAGGAGGCAGGTAGCCTAGTGGTTAGAGTGTAGGGGAGGCAGGTAGCCTAGTGGTTAGAGTGTAGAGGAGGCAGGTAGCCTAGTGGTTAGAGTGTAGAGGTGGCAGGTAGCCTAGTGGTTAGAGTGTAGAGGTGGCAGGTAGACTAGTGGTTAGAGTGTAGAGGAGGCAGGTAGCCTAGTGGTTAGAGTGTAGAGGAGGCGGGTAGCCTAGTGGTTAGAGTGTAGAGGTGGCAGGTAGCCTAGTGGTTAGAGTGTAGAGGAGGCAGGTAGCCTAGTGGTTAGAGTGTAGAGGAGGCAGATAGCCTAGTGGTTAGAGTGTAGAGGAGTTAGGTAGCCTAGTGGTTAGAGTGTAGAGGAGGCAGATAGCCTAGTGGTTAGAGTGTAGAGGAGCTAGGTAGCCTAGTGGTTAGAGTGTAGAGGAGGCAGATAGCCTAGTGGTTAGAGTGTAGAGGAGTTAGGTAGCCTAGTGGTTAGAGTGTAGAGGAGGCAGGTAGCCTAGTGGTTAAAGTGTAGAGGAGGCAGGTAGCCTAGTGGTTAGAGTGTAGAGGAGGCAGGTAGCCTAGTGGTTAGAGTGTAGAGGAGGCAGGTAGCCTAGTGGTTAGAGTGTAGAGGTGGCAGGTAGACTAGTGGTTAGAGTGTAGAGGAGGCAGGTAGCCTAGTGGTTAGAGCGTAGAGGAGGCGGGTAGCCTAGTGGTTAGAGTGTAGAGGAGGCAGGTAGCCTAGTGGTTAGAGTGTAGAGGAGGCAGGTAGCCTAGTGGTTAGAGTGTAGAGGAGTTAGGTAGCCTAGTGGTTAGAGTGTAGAGGAGGCAGATAGCCTAGTGGTTAGAGTGAAGAGGAGTTAGGTAGCCTAGTGGTTAGAGTGTAGAGGAGGCAGGTAGCCTAGTGGTTAGAGTGTAGAGGAGGCAGGTAGCCTAGTGGTTAGAGTGTAGAGGAGGCGGGTAGCCTAGTGGTTAGAGTGTAGAGGAGGCAGGTATCCTAGTGGTTAGAGTGTAGAGGAGGCAGGTAGCCTAGTGGTTAGAGCGTAGAGGAGGCGGGTAGCCTAGTGGTTAGAGTGTAGAGGAGGCAGGTAGCCTAGTGGTTAGAGTGTAGAGGAGGCAGGTAGCCTAGTGGTTAAAGTGTAGAGGAGGCAGGTAGCCTAGTGGTTAGAGTGTAGAGGAGGCAGGTAGCCTAGTGGTTAGAGTGTAGAGGAGGCAGGTAGCCTAGTGGTTAGAGTGTAGAGGTGGCAGGTAGACTAGTGGTTAGAGTGTAGAGGAGGCAGGTAGCCTAGTGGTTAGAGTGTAGAGGAGGCAGGTAGCCTAGTGGTTAGAGCGTAGAGGAGGCAGGTAGCCTAGTGGTTAGAGTGTTGGGGAGGCAGGTAGCCTAGTGGTTAGAGTGTAGAGGCGGCAGGTAGCCTAGTGGTTAGAGTGTAGAGGAGGCGGGTAGCCTAGTGGTTAGAGTGTAGAGGAGGCAGGTAGCCTAGTGGTTAGAGTGTAGAGGAGGCAGGTAGCCTAGTGGTTAGAGTGTAGAGGAGGCGGGTAGCCTAGTGGTTAGAGAGTAGAGGAGGCGGGTAGCCTAGTGGTTAGAGTGTAGAGGCGGCGGGTAGCCTAGTGGTTAGAGTGTAGAGGAGGCGGGTAGCCTAGTGGTTAGAGTGTAGAGGAGGCGGGTAGCCTAGTGGTTAGAGTGTAGAGGCGGCAGGTAGCCTAGTGGTTAGAGTGTGGAGGAGGCAGGTAGTCTAGTGGTTAGAGTGTAGAGGAGGTAGGTAGCCTAGTGGTTAGAGTGTAGAGGAGGTAGGTAGCCTAGTGGTTAGAGTGTAGAGGAGGCAGGTAGCCTAGTGGTTAGAGCGTAGAGGAGGCAGGCAGCCTAGCGGTTAGAGTGTAGAGGAGGCAGGTAGCCTAGTGGTTAGAGTGTAGAGGAGCTAGGTAGCCTAGTGGTTAGACTGTAGAGGAGGCAGGTAGCCTAGTGGTTAGAGCGTAGAGGAGGCAGGTAGCCTAGTGGTTAGAGCGTTGGACTAGCAACCAAAAGGTTGCAAAATCGAATCCCCGAGCTGACAAGGTAAAAATATGTCGTTCTGCTCCTGAACAAGGCAGTTAACCCACTGTTCCTAGCCTATCATTGTAAATCAGAATTTGTTCTTAACTGACTTGCCTAGTTAAATCAAAAAATAGTGAAGGTGTAAACCTAGCAGTAGGAAGCCTGAACAGTATATTTGACCTGTCAGCTAACATACGGCATTTAAATTCAAGCAGAAAACCTCAGAAAATGAACAACAATGACAAATGGTTTGATGAAGAATAAAAAAACGTAAGTAATGTAGAAACCAAATACACAGAGATCCAGACACTCTGAGCCTACGCCTTCACTATGTTGAACTACAGAAATACACTGTTCATGACTGCGTGGCCAAGCACGCCTCCAACTCAATCATCAAGTTGGCAGATGACACAACAGTAGTAGGCCTGATTACCAACGATGACGAGACAGTCTACAGGGAGGAGGTGAGGGCTCTGGGAGTGTGGTGCCAGGAAAATAACCTCTGGCTCAACGTCAACAAAACAAAGGAGATGATCGTGGACTTCAGGAAACAGCAGAGGGAGCACCCCCTATCCCCTATCCACATCAATGAGACCACAGTGGAGAAGGTGGAAATCTTCAAGCTCCTTGGCGTACACATCACTGACAAACTAACAGCGCCTCTTCAACCTCAGGAGGCTAAAGACACTTGTTTTGGAACCTAAAACCCTCACAAACCTTTACAGATGCACAATTGAGAGCATCCTGTCGGGCTGTATCACCGCCTGGTACAGGAACTGCACCGCCCACAACCGTAAGGCTCTCCAGAGGGTAGTGAGGTCTGGCTAACGCATCACCGGGGGCAAACTACCTGCCCTCCTGGACACCTACAGTACCCGATGTCACAGGAAGGCCATAAAGATCATCAAGGACATCCACCCGAGCCATGACCTGTTCGCCCTGCTATCATCCAGACGACAAGGTCAGTACAGGTGCATCAAAGCAGGGACCGAGAGACTGAAAAACAGCTTCTATCTCAAGGCCATCAGACTGCTAAACAGCCATCACTAGCACATCAGAGCTGGCTGCCTATAGCCCGAGATTAGGGATCACTGGTCACTTTTAGAAATGGAACACTTGCCACTTTAATAATATTCCGTATCTAGCATTAGTCATCTCATATGTATAAACTGTACTCCACCCTATTCTACGGTATCTTAGTCACTTTTCAATTGTATTTACGTATTGCATCACCCATTTCATATGTACAGTGGGGCAAAAAAGTATTTAGTCAGCCACCAATTGTGCAAGTTCTCCCACCTAAAAAGATGAGAGAGGCCTGTAATTTTCATCATAGGTACACTTCAACTATGACAGACAGAATGAGAAAAAAAATCCAGAAAATCACATTGTAGGATTTTTAATGAATTTATTTTGCAAATTATGGTGATATGGTCAAACCCACAGAGAAGAAACAAACTCATAACGTACTTTCTTTCCTTAACCTTGAACGGATCCTAATTTCTCCAATAGCTACTGCCCTCGGTGACCCGCTGGTGTTTATCTCACCGTTGTCACGGCAGCGAGTCCTCTGAGAGCGGGCCCTTCTAGCGAGGACCCTAAGGACCCGAGATAAGGATAAAGACACACACATAAACACTATGATAACCCGAGTACAGCTTTGTTCAAATAAAACTGTGTTTGTGCAGTGTTTTCCACAAGTACATTGACTAGCCAGACAAATAGAAAAAGTAGCCAGCCAGACTCCCCCTCCCTGGGTTCTATATTTTTGTCCAAGGATTATTCTATTACATTCTAATGCTTTGATTACATCTGAAACACACCGACAAATTGTTTAATAGTTTATAGTTTACCCCCCAGATTGGAAAAATGTGTTGTAGTATTGTGTAGAAAGACATGGCTTTACAATTTGAATTATTGAAAACTCAATGTACTGTTAGTTGTTTTGGATATTGTCTAGGATGCCCATTAGCTGTTGCTTTGTGGAGTGTAATATCAAAAAATCTGAACATCTCTTTATTACGGACAGACCTCTTCCCATCTTTACAACCGTTGAATCTATATGTTTTTACCATGACAGTTACAATCTAAGGTAACGCCAAGTAATTTAGTCTGGTCAACTTGTTCAACAGCCTCACCATTCGTTACCAGATTCAGCTGACGTCTAGTAGTTAGTTTTAGAGATGTTCAGGATCCGTTTATTACTGACCACCCATTCCAAAACAGACTGCAACTCTTTGTTTAGTGTTTCAGTGACTTCATTAGCTGTGGTTGCTGATGAGTACATGGTTGAACAGCATACATGGCCTAGAGAGCTGCCCTGCGGTACACCACACTTTACATGTTTGACATTAGAGAAGCTTCCATTAAAGAAAACCCTCTGAGTTCTATTAGATAGATAGCTATGAATCCACGAAATGGCTGAGGTTTAAAAAACATAACACATACATTTTCTCAACAATAGGTTATTGTCAATAATATCAAAGGCTGGACTGAAATGTAACACTACAGCTTCCGCAATTGTCCTATAATGAATTTATTTCAACCAATCATCAGTCATTTGTGTCAGTGCAATACATGTTGAGTGCCCTTCTCTATAAACACGCTGAAAGTCTGTTGTTCATTTGTTTACAGAGAAATAGCTTATAGCTTATAATTTGGTCAAACACCATTCTTTCCAACAGTTTCCTAAGAGCTGGCAGCAAGCTGATAGGTCTGCTGTTAGAACCAGTAAAGGCCGCTTTACCACTCTTGGGTAGCGGAAGGACTTTGGCTTCCCTCCAGGCCTGAGGACAAAGACTTTCCTCTAGGCTCCGATTAAAGATATGACAGATAGGAGAGGCTATAGATCCTCAGTAGCTTTACATCTAAGCTGTCAATAACCAGGAGATTTGTCATTATTGATCGATAACATACATGTTTCCACCTCTCCCACAGTAACTTTACAGAATTCTAACTGACAATGCTTTTATTTCATTATTTGTTTTTTGATGCACGATGGCTCACTGTTTGTTCTTGGCATTTCCTGCCTAAAATTGCCCACTTTGCCAATGATAATTGGCAACAACAAATAGTTTTGTGATGAATAAGCCATCTGATTCGATTAAAGATAAAGTTGAATTTGTCTTTCTGCCCATAATTTCATTTAAAATACTCCAAAGTTTTTGTTCCATCATTCTTTATATCTTGGCTTCAAAATACAGTTTCTTCTTGTTTTTATTGAGTTCAGTCACATTATTTCTCAATTTGCAGTAAGTTTGCCATGATATTCGTTCTTCAAATTATGTATTTTATTAAAACGGAAAAATTAAGTAAAAGGCCCACATTATTTTGAAAAGTAAATTAAAGGTTTTGTTTTTCCAGGTTTCTATTTTTCACATTTATTTCAGGTTTTTCGAAAAAACAAAATCACACTTTTTTTCATAGAAAAACAACTAAATTGGATGTTCTAAGCCCACAACCATGTTTAAACCACATCAGGGGACCACTTTTGAGGTCTGGGAAAAATCTTGAGAAATTTACATTTTCGGGTGTAGTTACCCTTTAATTTGCGCCTAGCAAGCAGCTGTTGTTTAGCTGTGTTTTCGTAGTGCACACATGACGGTAGAGTTTGCAAAACAAATACCCACTGGATTGATCAAAATAACCATGATATTACTCTGCCAGGTAAGTGTAACCGATGTGAAATGGCTAGCTAGGTAGCGGTGGTGCGCGCTAGCCGCCTTTCAGTCGGTGACGTCACTTGCTCTGAAACCTTGAAGTAGTGGTTCCCCTTGCTATGCAAGGGCCGCGGCTTTTGTGGAGTGATGGGTAACGATGCTTCGTGGGTGACTGTTGTTGATGTGTGCAGAGGGTCCCTGGTTCGCGCCAGGGTCGGGGCGAGGGACGGACTAAAGTTAAACTGTTACATAGGCTACTTTGCATTATATTTTTATAAATATATATTTTTTAAATTAACAACCCGTTCGGAGGACAAATATCTCCGGGTTTTTTTACAGCAGAAAAATCTCCCTACGAGTATTATTATATTATTTATTGACTGACTATGGCTTTCCAGATCGCCCAACGCTGCTATTTGTAAGGTTAATTTTAAGTGCATGTTGGGATTTTTTTAAACGTTCCTGAACCTGTGACCAGAAACAAGCTACATAGAGACAATACCAGAACACATGACCTATTGATTCTGTCTCTTCACAGCAAAATCTACAGAGCTGAGATTGTTGTATAGTTGACCCATATACAGTGGGGAGAACAAGTATTTGATACACTGCCGATTTTGCAGGTTTTCCTACTTACAAAGCATGTAGAGGTCTGTCATTTTTATCATAGGTACACTTCAACTGTGAGAGACGGAATCTAAAACAAAAATCCAGAAAATCACATTGTATGATTTTTAAGTAATTCCTTTGCATTTTATTGCATGACATAAGTATTTGATACATCAGAAAAGCAGAACTTAATATTTGGTACAGAAACCTTTGTTTGCAATTACAGAGATCATACGTTTCCTGTAGTTCTTGACCAGGTTTGCACACACTGCAGCAGGGATTTTGGCCCACTCCGCCATACAGACCTTCTCCAGATCCTTCAGGTTTCGGGGCTGTCGCTGGGCAATACGGAATTTCAGCTCCCTCCAAAGATTTTCTATTGGGTTCAGGTCTGGAGACTGGCTAGGCCATTCCAGGACCTTGAGATGCTTCTTACGGAGCCACTCCTTAGTTGCCCTGGCTGTGTGTTTCGGGTCGTTGTCATGCTGGAAGACCCAGCCACGACCCATCTTCAATGATCTTACTCAGGGAAGGAGGTTGTTGGCCAAGATCTCGCAATACATGGCCCCATCCATCCTCCCCTCAATACGGTGCAGTCGTCCTGTCCCCTTTGCAGAAAAGCAGCCCCAAAGAATGATGTTTCCACCTCCATGCTTCACGTTTGGGATGGGTTCTTGGGGTTGTACTCATCCTTCTTCTTCCTCCAAACACAGCGAGTGGAGTTTAGACCAAAAAGTTATATTTTTGTCTCATCAGACATCCTTCTCCCATTCCTCCTCTGGATCATCCAGATGGTCATTGGCAAACTTCAGATGGGCCTGGACATGCGCTGGCTTGAGCAGGGGGACCTTGCGTGCGCTTCAGGATTTTAATCCATGACGGCGTAGTGTGGTACTATAGGTTTTCTTTGAGACTGTGGTCCCAGCTCTCTTCAGGTCATTGACCAGGTCCTGCCGTGTAGTTCTGGGCTGATCCCTCACCTTCCTCATGATCATTGATGCCCCACGAGGTGATATCTTGCATGGAGCCCCAGACCGAGGGTGATTGACCGACATCTTGAACTTCTTCCATTTTCTAATAATTGCGCCAACAGTTGTTGCCTTCTCACCAAGCTGCTTGCCTATTGTCCTGTAGCCCATCCCAGCCTTGTGCAGGTCTACAATTATATCCCTGATGTCCTTACACAGCTCTCTGGTCTTGGCCATTGTGGAGAGGTTGGAGTCTGTTTGATTGAGCGTGTGGACAGGTGTCTTTTATACAGGTAACGAGTTCAAACAGGTGCAGTTAATACAGGTAATGAGTGGAGAACAGGAGGGCTTCTTAAAGAAAAACAGGTCTGTGAGAGCCGGAATTCTTACTGGTTGGTAGGTGATCAAATACTTATGTCATGCAATAAAATGCAAATTAATTACTTAAAATCTTACAATGTGATTTTCTGGATTTTTGTTTTAGATTCCGTCTCTCACAGTTGAAGTGTACCTATGATAAAAAATTACAGACCTCTACATGCTTTGTAAGTAGGAAAACCTGCAAAATCGGCAGTGTATCAAATACTTGTTCTCCCCACTGTATATAGCATTCTGTTGGTGGCAAGAATTGTATATAATAATTTAAATTGAAAAACTCTATTTATGCCAGTTCCTTTCAGCCAATTTGTATCTTTAATATATGGCAGGCAAACAAGTTCCCTACCTTCTTCCTTTTCCACTTTCCTCCTCCATTTTTGTGGTACTGCAATCAGTTGGTTGTACATTTGGATTGAGCCGATATTCCCATATATTTTCGATAACTTGCATATGTGACATAACTCCTCCGTTTCTATACATAATATCATTAATACATATAATAAAAAAATGTTTTTATTCCATAAAGAATGATTTTTTATAAATCAGTATATTTGAGTTCAACCATAACATTTGTTGTAATGTTTGTTATATCTTTTCTGGAGGATAAAACTGAAATTGTAACCAGCTTTGTATGGCTTGTTAAAGAAATGGCGATACCTTAAACAACATTTCATTTTCAAATAGTCGGAAATGAGAAGTTGTATAAAGGCTACAAGGCAATTTTTGAACAAAAGATGAGCCTTTTTTAATAATCTACTAGAGAACCATTTTTGGTTAAAGTATAACTTATGTATGAGTGAAGCTTTTAGTGAGAGGTTTAAAGCTTTAATATTTAATAATTTTAGCCCCCCAAACTTATATTCATTATATAAATAGGCACGTTTAATTTTGTCTGGTTTAGCATTACAAATTAAATTAAATATGTTTTGCACATATGATTTAAAAAATGTGTCATCTGGAGTTCACCATCTGCCCATTTTATTGGTAAACTACAAGGTAGTGTAAACACTGACTTTTAACGATCCAATATGTAATATGGTTCACTTGTCATAATTAGGTTTTAGTACGGAGAGGCTAGAAAAGTGATCAAGATCTTCAATGAGAATGTGCAGGGACCCAGACTGCAGACTAGAGTCACCGGCATACATTGACACTTTTGTATTTATCCCCTGGATTTCTAGCCCCTTGATGTTCCTCTTGGATCTAATTTTAATAGCTAGCATTTCAATGGCCATAATAAATAGATATGGAGACAACGGACAGCCTTGTTTTACTCCTCTTAAAATCTCAATACTTTCTGAGAAGTAACCATTATTTACTATTTTACATCTGGGGTTGCTGTACATAACTTTAACCCATTGTGTAAGAGATTCATCAAAATTAAAGTAATCGAAGCATTTATATATAAATTCTAGTCGTACTCAAATGCTTTTCAAAATCTGCTATGAAGACCAGGCCTGGTTACTTCTATGTTTCATAATGTTCAATTGTTTCAAGTAATTGTCGTATATTATCTCCAACGTGCTTGCTACTTTGTAGTTAACATTTTAATTGAGAAAGTTTTTGGCACAGTATTTCCATCGACCAGAATACTGTTTTCATTAGCATCATCGCTAACGGCTAAACAAAGTGGTAGACCCCCGCAGCACACACAGACAGGGGCCTTGTCTTGTTGCCTCTTCAGAAAGTTGCAGGAAATATGAAATGACTGACGCATTCTGTTCACGTCTTAATGAGGAACTTGGAAAAATGTGTAAATGTTTAATACATTTAGTTGATTCCCTACTAAGGTCAATACATTTATTTATATTGTTGAATTCCGTTTTACTGCCTGGATTCCGTGAGGGTCCTAATGATCATGTCTGTGGTACAGTAACCGAAAAACGACGAGAGTAACTCACATTAGTAACACTGGAATGGAAACCTATGAAATCCTTTGGTTTACTTGTCCTGGACGTATAAGCACGTTGCTTTATGAATGGTAAAGGCATATAGCAGATGGACTTTATTCAGTCGGTTTGACACTTTATATAAACTAGTCAACACTTGCTGTTCCGTTGTCAATCAACAGTAAATACCTACGATGCGTCCAGACAAACAAAAACACTAAAGAAAATAAAATAATGTGTCTGAAAACAATAATTCGGGCTAAAATGGTGGATTTAGAATCATCTTTGCCACAATACACAGGAAGTGCACATTCACCAGCATCATTCTCTCTCCCTCCTCCAGAAATCCGACTGCAACCAAAGATCTGCATATCTTATAATGATGAGATGCTCATATCTCCGCCCCTAAACAATGGGAGTCGTCGTCACAAAGGCGGAAAGGCAGGCGACTAGCTTAATAATAGCCCATAGAAACGCATTGGGCTTATTTTGGACAGAGTATAACCTCTCCCTTCGTCTCTTCCTCTCTGCTGGGTTTCCCTGTCACCGCTCACTTTGTGACTGACAGGTGCCTGTGCTATCAATAGATCACCTAGAAGATGGACAGCGTTCATCCTAGCGGGAGAGGACTTGACGGACTAGCCAAATTCATCTTTTAAATGTAACTGGTTGAAAATGAGTCTGTAACCGGCTGACTAGCCAACAGCTGGCACGAATGTAAAACACTTGTACATGTGTATGTGTGTGTATATGTGTATGTGTGTGTGTGTGTGTGTGTGTGTGTGTGTGTGTGTGTGTGTGTGTGTGTGTGTGTGTGTGTGTGTGTGTGTGTGTGTATGTGTGTGTGTGTGTGTGCGTGTGTGTGTGGCCAGTCAGGCGGTGAACCCACAGTGGAATGTTGTGACTCATTGGGACAAAAACATTTTGTGAATTAAGCCAACTGTCATTACTGACACACATATACACATATACACACACATACATACAAACACACTGACTGTATACACACACACATACTAACACACTGACTGTACATTCAGTTTCATGACACAGAAGCAACAATTGTAATGAGGTAGACTAACCTTCATCACAAACTATACAACCTACCTTCATCTTTCTCTGTCTCTGTCTCTCTCTCTCTCTGTCTCTCTCGCTCTCTGTCTCTCTCTCTCTCTCTCTCTCTGTGTCTCTGTCTCTCTTTGTCTCTTTGTCTCTCTGTCTCTCTCTCTCTCTTTGTCTCTCTGCCTCTCTTTGTCTCTCTGTCTCTCTCTCTCTCTCTGTCTCTGTCTCTCTCTCTTTGTCTCTCTGTCTCTCTCTCTTTGTCTCTCTGTCTCTGTCTCTCTCTCTTTGTCTCTCTGTCTCTCTCTCTTTGTCTCTCTGTCTCTGTCTCTCTCTCTTTGTCTCTCTGTCTCTGTCTCTGTCCAAGGAACAAGCAGACTTCCTGGTGCCAAAGAGGGCGAGAGGCGTGGCCCTCCCCTCAGGACAAATTACACGCACTCCTGCTCCTGTTCCTCAGGTCTCATCTCGTAGCTGATTGGTCGATGCCAACGCCAAACAGCCAACCATGGTGAGTCGTTGTGGTTGAATGTGGGTGGAAGTTAGGAATGTACGTTCCCTGTCAGACAGAGGGAGGCAGTAATCCATCTATGATGTAATTTCATCATGTAGTCTATTGTTGTTTTGTCTGAGTGAGAGTACCAGTGAGAATACGAAAGGGTTGTTGATGTTACTGTGTAGATTAAACAAGCACTCTCGTTAAATGAAGAAAAAACTATTAAGTGGTTTGACCAGAAGTGAGAGACACAGAGATGGGAAGTGGTGAGAGAAGAGACAGAGTGGTTTGACCAGAAGTGGCATGGGAAACATCTGTCTGTCTATATCTCTCTGTCTGCCTGTATCTCTCTGTTATCTCTGTCTGTCTATATCTCTCTGTTATCTCTGTCTGTCTATCTCTCTGTCTGTCTATTTCTCTCTGTCTGCCTGTATCTCGCTGTTATCTCTGTCTGTCTATTTCT
This sequence comes from Salvelinus fontinalis, assembly GCF_029448725.1. NCBI lineage: Eukaryota > Metazoa > Chordata > Actinopteri > Salmoniformes > Salmonidae > Salvelinus > Salvelinus fontinalis. The sequence continues at coordinate 44,837,292 of NC_074674.1, read as the reverse complement.
CTCTGTCTGCCTGTATCTCTCTGTTATCTCTGTCTGTCTATTTCTCTCTGTCTGCCTGTATCTCTCTGTTATCTCTGTCTGTCTATATCTCTCTGTCTTCCTGTATCTCTCTGTTATCTCTGTCTATCTCTCCGTCTGTCTATATCTCTGTCTATCTCTCCGTCTGTCTATATCTCTGTCTGCCTGTATCTCTCTGTTATCTCTGTCTGTCTATATCCCTGTCTATCTCTCTGGACATTATGGCCAGGTATTATGGACAGGTATTATGGACAGGACATTATGAACAGGACATTATGGACAGGACATTATGGACAGGTATTATGGATAGGTGTAACGGTCCTGACCTGTTTTATGTTGTTTTTGTATGTGTTTTTGGTCAGGGCGTGTGTTTTGGGTGGGCAGTCTATGTTTTGTATTTCTAGGTTGGTTTTTGTGTTCGGCCTGGTATGATTCTCAATTAGAGACAGGTGTGTATCGTTTGTCTCTAATTGAGAGTCATACTAAGGCAGCCAGGGTTTCACTGGGGTTTTGTGGGTGTTTGTTCCTGTGTCCTCACATGGACGGTTGAAGGTTAGTCACGTTTGTTGTTTTGTAGTTTTGTAGTGTCTTGTTTGCTGTTTTTATTAAAAGATGGCTTATTTCCCTCAATCCGCATCTTGGTCCTATCCATGCTCCTCCTCGTCTAAGGGGGAGAACAACATTGACTGCCTTTACAGAAACACCCACCACAACAGGACCAAGCGGATTGAGGAGAGAGAAAAAGAACTAAGGCACTGGACACAGGAGGAATGGTCTTGGGAGATCATGGACGGAAAAGGACCCTGGGGAAGGGTTGGAGAGAATCGCCGCTCTCGGGAGGTGAAGAAGGCAGCCACAGCCCAGGAGCGGTGGATTGAGGAGGCAGCACGTATGAGAGGCTGGAAGCCCGAGAGGCTCACCCAAGAATTTCTTGGGGGGAGGGTAAAGGGGAGTGTGGCGAAGCCGGGTTGGATACCTGAGCCAACTCCCCGGGCTTGCCGTGGAGTAAGAGGGCGTCGTACTGGTCAGACACCGTGTTATGCGGTAAAGCGCACGGTGTCCCCAGTAAGCGTGCTTAGCCCAGTGCGGGCTATTCCACCTTGCCGCACTGGGAGGGCTAGGTTGGGCATCGAGCCGAGTGCCATGAAGCCGGCCCAACGTATCTGGTCTCCAGTACGTCTCCTCGGGCCGGCGTACATGGCACCAGCCTTACAGGTGGTGTCCCCGGTTCGCCTGCATAGGCCAGTGCGGGCTATTCCACCTCGCCGCACTGGCAGGGCTACGGGGACCATTCAACCTGGTAAGGTTGGGGAGGCTCGGTGCTCAAGAGCACGTGTCCTCCTTCACGGTCCGGTATATCCGGCGCCACCTTCCCACCCCAACTCAGTACCACCAGTGCCTACACCACGCACCAGGCTTCCAGTGCATCTCCAGAGCCCTGTTCCTTTTCCACGCACTCTCCCTATGGTGCGTGTCTCCAGCCCGGTACCTCCAGTTCCGGTACCACGCACCAGGCCTAGAGTGCGCCACGAGAGTCCAGTGTGCCCAGTTCCTGTTCCCCGCACTCGCCCTGAGGTGCGTGCCCTCAGCCCGGTACCTCCAGTTCCGGTACCACGCACCAGGCCTATAGTGCGTCTCAGCCGGCCAGAGTCTGCCGTCTGCCTAGCGCCAGAGCCGTCCTGCCATGACCAGCCAGAGCCGTCCTGCCATGACCAGCCAGAGCCGTCCTGCCATGACCAGCCAGAGCCGTCCTGCCATGACCAGCCAGAGCCGTCCTGCCATGACCAGCCAGAGCCGTCCTGCCATGACCTGCCAGAGCCGTCCTGCCATGACCTGCCAGAGCCGTCCAGCCAGGACCTGCCAGAGCCGTCCAGCCAGGACCTGCCAGAGCCGTCCAGCCAGGACCTGCCAGAGCCGTCCAGCCAGGACCTGCCGGAGTCCCTAAACCAGGACCTGCCGGAGTCCCTAAACCAGGACCTGCCTGAGTCCCTAAACCAGGACCTGCCTGAGTCCCTAAACCAGGACCTGCCTGAGTCCCTAAACCAGGACCTGCCTGAGTCCCTAAACCAGGACCTGCCTGAGTCCCTAAACCAGGACCTGCCTGAGTCCCTAAACCAGGACCTGCCTGAGTCCCTAAACCAGGACCTGCCTGAGTCCCTAAACCAGGACCTGCCGGAGTCCCTAAACCAGGACCTGCCGGAGTCCCTCAGCCAGGACCTGCCGGAGTCCCTCAGCCAGGACCTGCCGGAGTCCCTCAGCCAGGACCTGCCGGAGTCCCTCAGCCAGGACCTGCCGGAGTCCCTCAGCCAGGACCTGCCGGAGTCCCTCAGCCAGGACCTGCCGGAGTCCCTCAGCCAGGACCTGCCGCCCCTTGTCCCGGTGCCGCCCCTTGTCCCGGTGCCGCCCCTTGTCCCGGTGCCGCCCCTTGTCCCGGTGCCGCCCCTTGTCCCGGTGCCGCCCCTTATCCCGGTGCCGCCCCTTATCCCGGTGCTGCCCCTTATCCCGGTGCTGCCCCTTCATTTAGGTGGTGTTAGTGGGAGGGTGGTCATTGGGAGGGGGGTAAAGAAGCGGGGATTGATTATGGTGGGGTGGGGACCTCGCCCTCAGCCTGAGCCACCACCGTGGTCAACTGCCCACCCAGACCCTCCCCTGGACTTTGTGCTGGTGCGCCCGGCGTTCGCACCTTGAGGGGGGGGTTCTGTAACGGTCCTGACCTGTTTTATGTTGTTTTTGTATGTGTTTTTGGTCAGGGCGTGTGTTTTGGGTGGGCAGTCTATGTTTTGTATTTCTAGGTTGGTTTTTGTGTTCGGCCTGGTATGATTCTCAATTAGAGACAGGTGTGTATCGTTTGTCTCTAATTGAGAGTCATACTAAGGCAGCCAGGGTTTCACTGGGGTTTTGTGGGTGTTTGTTCCTGTGTCCTCACATGGACGGTTGAAGGTTAGTCACGTTTGTTGTTTTGTAGTTTTGTAGTGTCTTGTTTGCTGTTTTTATTAAAAGATGGCTTATTTCCCTCAATCCGCATCTTGGTCCTATCCATGCTCCTCCTCGTTTGAGGAGGAGAACAACATTGACTGCCTTTACAATAGGACATTATGGACAGGATATTATGGACAGGACATTATGAATAGGACATTATGGACAGGATATTTTGGACAGGACATTATGAACAGGACATTATGGACAGGTATTATGAACAGGACATTATGGACAGGATATTATGAATAGGACATTATGGACAGGACATTATGGCCAGGTATTATGGACAGGACATTATGGACAGGTATTATGGACAGGTATTATGGACAGGTATTATGGACAGGACATTATGAATAGGATATTATGGACAGGACATTATGAATAGGACATTATGGACAGGACATTATGGCCAGGTATTATGGACAGGTATTATGGACAGGACATTATGGACAGGATATTATGGACAGGATATTATGGACAGGACATTGTTTGTTGTTGTGTTCACTTCATCTCACTGGATTAAACATCTGTTGGACGTAGTTTTAGGCCTCTAGTTTAACTAACCTAACACAGTGGTAATTCTAGGCACAATGCAGTGGTGCTATATTATATGCCATTCACACTGATATAGAGGCTAGGCCTACTGGTATGTCTTCAATAGCATTCCCACTGATATAGGGGCTAGGCCTACTGGTATGTCTTCAATACCATTCACACTGATATAGGGGCTAGGCCTACTGGTATGTCTTCAATAGCATTCCCACTGATATAGGGGCTAGGTCTACTGGTATGTCTTCAATAGCATTCCCACTGATATAGGGGCTAGGCCTACTGGTATGTCTTCAATAGCATTCCAACTGATATAGGGGCTAGGCCTACTGGTATGTCTTCAATAGCATTCCCACTGATATAGGGGCTAGGCCTACTGGTATGTCTTCAATAGCATTCCCACTGATATAGGGGCTAGGCCTACTGGTATGTCTTCAATAGCATTCCAACTGATATAGGGGCTAGGCCTACTGGTATGTCTTCAATAGCATTCCCACTGATATAGAGGCTGGGCCTACTGGTATGTCTTCAATACCATTCACACTGATATAGGGGCTAGGCCTACTGGTATGTCTTCAATAACATTCACACTGATATAGGGGCTAGGCCTACTGGTATGTCTTCAATAGCATTCCCACTGATATAGAGGCTGGGCCTACTGGTATGTCTTCAATAGCATTCCCACTGATATAGGGGCTAGGCCTACTGGTATGTCTTCAATAGCATTCCCACTGATATAGGGGCTAGGCCTACTGGTATGTCTTCAATAGCATTCCCACTGATATAGAGGCTGGGCCTACTGGTATGTCTTCAATACCATTCACACTGATATAGGGGCTAGGCCTACTGGTATGTCCTCAATAACATTCACACTGATATAGAGGGTAGGCCTACTGGTATGTCTTCAATAGCATTCACACTGATATAGAGGGTAGGCCTACTGGTATGTCTTCAATAGCATTCACACTGATATAGAGGGTAGGCCTACTGGTATGTCTTCAATACCATTCACACTGATATAGAGGCTGGGCCTACCGTACATTACATTATGGCTGAGCAGGGACATGGTAAACATTATTAATAAACCAGATTAAGTTTGGTTTCGCCGATTGGTCGAGCACCGGTACACACTACCAAGTAGGTGCTCTTTTTCAGATGTTGCCCTACCGGAGTAACACAGTATTGTTGAAACACACATCCATGAGCCACTTGCTATGGGAGTCACTACTATTAGCTTCATAACTGAGATTTGGACCAGCGATGTCAGCCCCATGAGCATGCTGAGTCTGACAGCACAGTGGGTCGATGAGGATTTCGTACTGAGGAAAGCCGTAATGCATGTTCAAGAATGTGCTGGTTCTCATACCGCTGCTGCCATTTCAATGGTATTTCAGAACATGTTTGAAACTTGTTAACATGAACACACTCCTAGCGCCATTCGACCAACTGACTGGAGAAATAAGCTCATGAACAGCGTCTGCAGCAGACGTGATGCCCTCTGTCATGGCATTGAAACGTGATGCCCCTCTGTCATGGTATTGAAACGTGATGCCCCTCTGTCATGGTATTGAAACGTGATACCCCTCTGTCATGGCATTGAAACGTGATACCCCTCTGTCATGGCATTGAAACGTGATACGCCCTCTGTCATGGCATTGAAACGTGATACCCCTCTGTCGTGGCATTGAAACGTGATACCCCCTCTGTCATGGCATTGAAACGTGATACCCCTCTGTCATGGCATTGAAACGTGATGCCCCTTGTCAGGTATTGAAACGTGATACCCCTCTGTCATGGCATTGAAACGTGATACCCCTCTGTCATGGCATTGAAACGTGATACCCCCTCTGTCATGGCATTGAAACGTGATACCCCTCTGTCATGGCATTGAAACGTGATACCCCCTCTGTCATGGCATTGAAACGTGATACCCCTCTGTCATGGCATTGAAACGTGATGCCCCTTGTCAGGTATTGAAACGTGATACCCCTCTGTCATGGCATTGAAACGTGATACCCCTCTGTCATGGCATTGAAACGTGATACCCCTCTGTCATGGCATTGAAACGTGATACCCTCTGTCATGGCATTGAAACGTGATGCCCCTTGTCACGTATTGAAACGTGATACCCCTCTGTCATGGCATTGAAACGTGATACCCCTCTGTCATGGCATTGAAACGTGATACCCCCTCTGTCATGGCATTGAAACGTGATACCCCTCTGTCATGGCATTGAAACGTGATACCCCCTCTGTCATGGCATTGAAACGTGATACCCCTCTGTCATGGCATTGAAACGTGATGCCCCTTGTCAGGTATTGAAACGTGATACCCCTCTGTCATGGCATTGAAACGTGATACCCCTCTGTCATGGCATTGAAACGTGATACCCCTCTGTCATGGCATTGAAACGTGATACCCTCTGTCATGGCATTGAAACGTGATGCCCCTTGTCACGTATTGAAACGTGATACCCCTCTGTCATGGCATTGAAACGTGATACCCCTCTGTCATGGCATTGAAACGTGATACCCCTCTGTCATGGCATTGAAACGTGATACCCCCTCTGTCATGGTATTGAAACGTGATACCCCTCTGTCATGGCATTGAAACGTGATGCCCTCTGTCATGGTATTGAAACGTGATACCCCTCTGCCATGGCATTGAAACGTCATAGCCTCTGTCGTGGCACTGAAACGTGATACCCCTCTGTCATGGCATTGAAACGTGATACCCCTCTGTCATGGCATTGAAACGTGATACCCCTCTGTCATGGCATTGAAACGTGATACCCCTCTGTCATGGCATTGAAACGTGATACCCCTCTGTCATGGCATTGAAACGTGATACCCCTCTGTCATGGCATTGAGACGTGATACCCCTCTGTCATGGAATTGAAACGTGATACCCCCCTGTCATGGAATTGAGACGTGATACCCCTCTGTCATGGCATTGAAACGTGATACCCCTCTGCCATGGCATTGAAAGGCCTGCGCAACAAAACTGCTGACACAGAGGGTTGGGTTAACTTGGAAAAGTACTCAACTAGAGTCTGGGAACAAGCGATTCGGTGGCATTCTTTCTGAGCCTCTTTACTGTGTCGCCACCATGCTCGATGCTAGGTACAAGGACCACTACTTCGATGCAGACAAGAAACAGGGTTTACGTGAAATGTTACAGACACAGCTGGACAAGATGGAAACGGACACAGTGACAGTGCGCACTGAGGAAGAGAGGCCACGGACAGACAGACAGAGCTGAAACTTCACTGCTTGACATGTATGATGAAATCCTGGTTGAGAATGAAACGACTGAACAAATGAACAATGAAAGAGTACAGCAAGTAAGTGAAAGAAATAGATTTTGATAATGTTTTACTGGTAATGGGGACATATGTAAATGCCAACAAAATAACTTTTTGGTCAGTGTGTGTGTGTGTGTGTGTGTGTGTGTGTGTGTGTGTGTGTGTGTGTGTGTGTGTGTGTGTGTGTGTGTGTGTGTGTGTGTGTGTGTGTGTGTGTGTGTGTGTGTGTGTTTCAACTATTTAACTGTACTAGAATGCTTAAAAGGCCGCAAAAATGTTAAATATCGGTTATCGGTATTGTTTTTTTTGGCAAGGAAAATATGGATATGAATATCAGTATCAGCCTAAAATGTAATATGGGTGCATAACTGATCTTAAACATCCCCATCAGCCTGGAAGACCACTGTGGATCGGGTTTATAAGGACACATCTCATCTTGGGACTGGAAAATGCCAGTCTGACAGTTTTTACATGACGAAATACACTACTAACATGGCTGAACTTGACCTAACACTGGGATGACACGCACACGCACGCACACACACACACACACACACACACACACACACACACACACACACACACACACACACACACACACACACACACACACACACACACACACACACACACACACACACACACAATCGTCTAAACACAGAGAAGTGACGGGGTCACACGTCACACTCAGAAATTAACTGCTGTTTGGTATACAACCATCTTTTGACTGCACGGCCAGGCACGACTCCAACACCATCATTACGTTTGCCAATAGCACACGTCGAGACTGTAGGGAGGAGGTCAGAGACCTGGCTGGGTGGTGCCAGGATAACAACCTCTCCCTAAACGTGATCGAGACAAAGGAGATGATTGTAGACTACAGGAAAAAGGAGGACCGAGCACGCCTCCATTCTCATCGACGGGGCTGTAGTGGAGCAGGTTGAGAGCTGTTATTATCTATGCATAGTCACTTTAATAACTCTACCTACTTGTACATATTACCTCAACTAACCGGTGCCCCCGCACATTGACTCTGTACCGGTACCCCCCTGTATATAGCCTCCACATTGACTCTGTACTGATACCCCCTGTATATAGCCTCCACATTGACTCTGTACCGGTAGCCCTGTATATAGCCTCCACATTGACTCTGTACCGGTACCCCCTGTATATAACCTCCACATTGACTCTGTACCGGTACCCCCTGTATATAGCCTCCACATTGACTCTGTACCGGTACCCCCTGTATATAGCCTCCACATTGACTCTGTACCGGTACCCCCTGTATATAGCCTCCACATTGACTCTGTACCGGTACCCCCTGTATATAGCCTCCACATTGACTCTGTACCGGTACCCCGTGTATATAGCCTCCACATTGACTCTGTACCATAACACCCTGTATATAGCCTCCACATTGACTCTGTACCGGTACCCCCTGTATATAGCCTCCACATTGACTCTGTACCGGTACCCCCTGTATATAGCCTCCACATTGACTCTGTACTGGTACCCCCTGTATATAGCCTCCACATTGACTCTGTACCATAACACCCTGTATATAGCCTCCACATTGACTCTGTACCGGTACCCTCTGTATATAGCCCCCACATTGACTCTGTACCGGTACCCCCTGTATATGGCCTCCACATTGACTCGGTACCGGTACCCCCTGTATATAGCCTCCACATTGACTCTGTACCGGTACCCCCTGTATATAGCCTCCACATTGACTCTGTACCGGTACCCCCTGTATATAGCCTCCACATTGACTCGGTACCGGTACCCCCTGTATATAGCCTCCACACTCACTCTGTACCGGTACCCCCTGTATATAGCCTCCACATTGACTCTGTACCGGTACCCCCTGTATATAGCCTCCACATTGACTCTGTACCGGTACCTCCTGTATATAGCCTCCACATTGACTCTGTACCGGTACCCCCTGTATATAGCCTCCACATTGACTCTGTACCGGTACCTCCTGTATATAGCCTCCACATTGACTCTGTACCGGTACCCCCTGTATATAGCCTCCACATTGACTCTGTACCGTAACACCCTGTATATAGCCTCCATATTGACTCTGTACCGTAACACCATGTATATAGCCTCCATATTGACTCTGTACCGGTACCCCCTGTATATAGCCTCCACATTGACTCTGTACCGGTACCTCCTGTATATAGCCTCCACATTGACTCTGTACCGGTAGCCCCTGTATATAGCCTCCACATTGACTCTGTACCGGTACCCCCTGTATATAGCCTCCACATTGACTCTGTACTGGTACCCCCTGTATATAGCCTCCACATTGACTCTGTACCGGTACCCCCTGTATATAGCCTCCACATTGACTCTGTACCAGTACCCCCTGTATATAGTCTACACATTGACTCTGTACCGGTACCTCCTGTATATAGCCTCCACATTGACTCTGTACCGATACCCCCTGTATATAGCCTCCACATTGACTCTGTACCGGTACCTCCTGTATATAGCCTCCACATTGATTCTGTACCGGTACCCCCTGTATATAGTCTACACATTGACTCCTTCCCGGTACCTCCTGTATATAGCCTCCACATTGACTCTGTACCAGTACCCCCTGTATATAGCCTCCACATTGACTCTGTACCGGTACCCCCTGTATATAGCATCCACATTGACTCTGTACCGGTACCCCCTGTATATAGTCTCCACATTGACTCTGTACCGGTACCCCCTGTATATAGCATCGTTATTGTTATTTTACTGCTGCTCTTTAAATATTTGCCATATATTATTAAATATTTGTAATATTTATTTTAAATTTTTTACTTATCAATTTTTCACTTGACACTTCTTTTTCTTAAAACAGCATTGTTGGTTAAGGGCTTGTAACTAAGCAGCTGTTACACCTGTTGTATTCTGCGCACGTGCCAAAAACAATTTGATTTGATCTTAACGAGAGGGGGCCTCCTCCCCTCCACCCCTCCCTCCATCCCTGACTATATAACCTTACTAAAGCTGTCACCTTACTCGTTATTAACACTGACTATTTAATTAACCTTACTCAGCCTGTCACGGGGCCAGAACAACCACAAGGAATGTGTCATCAGCACTGTGGTGACTGATGTTATAATCATTAAATGTCCTCTCTCTCTCTCTCTCTCTCTCTCTCTCTCTCTCTCTCTCTCTCTCTCTCTCTCTCTCTCTCTCTCTCTCTCTCTCTCTCTCTCTCTTCATTTGTATTGGAGTAGTCCACATTCACCTCAGAGATAGCATATATTAGTGTTTCTTAATCCCGGTTCTGCACATTTTGGTTTTTGTCCTAGCACTACACACCTGATTCCACTAATCAGAGGCTTGATTATGAACTAAGGAGGAGGGGGAAGAGGAGAAGGAGGAAGGGGAAGAGGAGGAAGAGGACGGGGAAGAGGTAGAAGAGGAGGAGGGGGAAGGTGAGGAAGCTGAGGAAGAGGAGGATGAAAGGGGGAAGATGAGGAAGAGGAGGAGCGGGAAGAGGAGAAAGAGGAGGGGGGAGCCTAGGAAGGGGAGGAAGAAAAAGGCGAGGAGGAGGAACAAGAGGAGGACAAGAGGGATGAGGCAAAAGAGATTGAGGAAGAGGAGGATACGAAGGTGGAAAAGGAAGAGGGGGAGGATGAGAAGTAGGTGGTGCAGGAGGAAGAGGAGGAAGAGGTAACAAAGAAAAGGAGATTATAAAGCGTGAAGGAAGAGTCAGACACAAATAAATGACTGGTACGGCTGACTGACTGGTATGGCTGACTGACTGGTATGGCTGACTGACTGGTACGGCTGACTGACTGGTATGGCTGACTGACTGCTACGGCTAACTGACTGGTACGGCTGACTGACTGGTACGGCTGACTGACTGGTACGGCTGACTGACAGGTACGGCTGACTGACTGGTACGGCTGACTGACTGGTAGGGCTGACTGACTGGTAGGGCTGACTGACTGGTAGGGCTGACTGACTGGTACGGCTGACTGACTGGTACGGCTGACTGACTGCAGCGGGACTGTCTTTGTTCCCCCTCTGCAAGCAGAGCCCAGTTAGACCAGTTAGCCCAGTTAGCCTCTGCAGGCAGAGCCCAGTTTGACTAGTTAGACCAGTTAGCCCAGTTAGCCTCTGCAGGCAGAGCCCAGTTTGACTAGTTAGACCGGTTAGCCCAGTCAGCCTCTGCAACGGTGCCCTCTGCTGTTCACTGGAGATAAGCTTTCACTCAGGATATTTAAATCAACAATACTATATTACTGATTGCATTGCATTTGTTAAGTGTAGTGTGTGTATGCGTGGTGCATGGTGAGTGTGTGTAATTTGAGTTGGCGTGAACACACATACACAGATACATCATTTAGTTATGTAAAATAACACAGTGCATTCGGAAAGTCCTCAGACCCCTTGACTTTTCCACATTTACTCTAAAATATATATTTTTTTAATTAAATCCTCATCAATCTACACACAATACCCCATAATGACAAAGCAAAATGTATAAAAAATGTTTTAAAAAACAAACAGAAATACCTTATTTACATTAGTATTCAGACCTTTTGCTATGAGACTCGAAATTGAGCTCAGGTGCATCCTGTTTCCATTGATCATCCTTGAGATGTTTCTACAACTTGATTAGAGTTCACATGTGGTAAAGTCAATTGATTTGACATGATTTGGAAAGGTACCCACCTGTCTATATAAGGTCCCACAGTTGAGGGTGCATGTCAGAGCAAAAACCAAGCCATGAGGTCGAAGGAATTGTCAGTAGAGCTTTGAGATAGGATTGTGTCGAGGCACAGATCTGAGGAAGGATACCAAAACATGTCTGCAGCATTGAAGATCCCCAAGAACACATTCTTAAATGGAAGAAGTTTGGAACCACCAAGACTCTTCCTATAGCAAACTGAGTAATTGGGGGAGAAGGGCCTTGATCATGGAGGTGACAAAGAACCCGATGGTCACTCCACCAAACAGGCTTTTATGGTAGAGTGGTCACACGCAACTCACTCCTCAGTAAAAGGCACATAACAGCCCGTTCGAAGTTTGCCAAAAGGCACCTAAAGACTTTCAGACCATGAGAAACAAGATTCTCTGGTCTGATGAAACCAAGATTGAACTCTTTGGCCTGAATGCCAAGTGACACGTCTGGAGGAAACCTGGCACCATCCCTACGGTGAAGCATGGTGGTGGCAGCATCATGCTGTGGGAATGTTTTTCAGCAGCAGGGACTGGGAGACTAGTCAGGATCGAGGGAAAGATGAACGGAGCAAAGTACAGAGAGATCCTTGATGAAAACTTGCTCCAGAGCGCTCAGGACCTCAGACTGGAGCGAAGGTTCACCTTTCAACAGGACAACAACCCTAAGCACACAGCCAAGACAATGCAGGAGTGGCTTCGGGACAAGTCTCTGAATGTCCTTGAGTGGCCCAGTCAGAGCCCGGACTTGAACCTGATCAAACATCTCTGGAGAGACCTGAAAATAGCTGTGCTGCAAAACTCCCCAAATACAGGTGTGCCAGGCTTGTAGCGTCATACCCATGAAGACTCGATGCTGTAATTGCTGCCAAAGGTGCTTCAACAAAGTACTGAGTAAAGGGTCTGAAAACTAAATGTAATATTTCTTTATAAGTATATATTTTTTTACAAAATTAACTGTTTTTGCTTTGTCATTATGTGGTATTGTACGTATATTGACAATTTAATACATTTTAGAATAAGGCCGTAACGTAACAAAATATGGAAAAGGTCAAGGGGTCTGAAATACTTCCTGAATGCACTGTTTATCTAGGGTGAGATTCCATATCTCTCTGCTGCTAATATCCTGAGTGCTCAATCACATGAGTAGGTCATCCATATACATCAGGTAACCCATTAGGTCATCTATATACATCAGGTAACCCATTAGGTCATCTATATACATCAGGTAACCCATTAGGTCATCTATATACATCAGGTAACCCATTAGGTCATCTATAATACATCAGGTAACCCCTTAGGTCATTTATATACATCAGGTAACCCATTAGGTCATCCATAATACATCAGGTAACCCATTAGGTCATCCATATACATCAGGAAACCCATTAGGTCATCCATATACATCAGGTAACCCATTAGGTCATCCATATACATCAGGTAACCCATTAGGTCATCTATATACATCAGGTAACCCATTAGGTCATCTATATACATCAGGTAACCCATTAGGTCATCTATATACATCAGGTAACCCATTAGGTCATCTATAATACATCAGGTAACCCATTAGGTCATCTATAATACATCAGGTAACCCATTAGGTCATCCATATACATCAGGAAACCCATTAGGTCATTTATATACATCAGGTAACCCATTAGGTCATCTATATTACATCAGGTAACCCATTAGGTCATCTATATACATCAGGTAACCCATTAGGTCATCTATATACATCAGGTAACCCATTAGGTCATCTATATACATCAGGAAACCCATTAGGTCATCTATATACATCAGGTAACCCATTGGGTCATCTATATACATCAGGTAACCCATTAGGTCATTTATATACATCAGGTAACCCATTAGGTCATTTATATACATCAGGTAACCCATTAGGTCATTTATATACATCAGGTAACCCATTAGGTCATCTATATACATCAGGTAACCCATTAGGTCATCTATATACATCAGGTAACCCATTAGGTCATCCATATACATCAGGTAACCCATTAGGTCATCTATATACATCAGGTAACCCATTAGGTCATTTATATACATCAGGTAACCCATTAGGTCATCCATATACATCAGGTAACCCATTAGGTCATCCATATACATCAGGTAACCCATTAGGTCATCTATATACATCAGGTAACCCATTAGGTCATCCATATACATCAGGTAACCAATTAGGTCATCTATATACATCAGGTAACCCATTAGGTCATCTATATACATCAGGTAACCCATTAGGTCATCCATATACATCAGGTAACCCATTAGGTCATCTATATACATCAGGTAACCCATTAGGTCATCTATATACATCAGGTAACCCATTAGGTCATCCATAATACATCAAGTAACCCATTAGGTCATCTATAATACATCAGGTAACCCATTAGGTCATCTATATACATCAGGTAACCCATTAGGTCATCTATATACATCAGGTAACCCATTAGGTCATCTATATACATCAGGTAACCCATTAGGTCATCTATATACATCAGGTAACCCATTAGGTCATCCATATACATCAGGTAACCCATTAGGTCATCTATATACATCAGGAAACCCATTAGGTCATCCATACTACATCAGGTAACCCATTAGGTCATCTATATACATCAGGTAACCCATTAGGTCATCTATAATACATCAGGTAACCCATTAGGTCATCCATAATACATCAGGTAACCCATTAGGTCATCTATATACATCAGGTAACCCATTAGGTCATCTATAATACATCAGGTAACCCATTAGGTCATCTATAATACATCAGGTAACCCATTAGGTCATCTATATACATCAGGTAACCCATTAGGTCATCTATATACATCAGGTAACCCATTAGGTCATCCATATACATCAGGTAACCCATTAGGTCATCTATATACATCAGGTAACCCATTAGGTCATCTATATACATCAGGTAACCCATTAGGTCATCCATAATACATCAAGTAACCCATTAGGTCATCTATAATACATCAGGTAACCCATTAGGTCATCTATATACATCAGGTAACCCATTAGGTCATCTATATACATCAGGTAACCCATTAGGTCATCTATATACATCAGGAAACCCATTAGGTCATCCATATACATCAGGTAACCCATTAGGTCATCCATATACATCAGGTAACCCATTAGGTCATCCATAATACATCAGGTAACCCATTAGGTCATCTATATACATCAGGTAACCCATTAGGTCATCTATAATACATCAGGTAACCCATTAGGTCATCTATAATACATCAGGTAACCCATTAGGTCATCTATAATACATCAGGTAACCCATTAGGTCATCTATATACATCAGGTAACCCATTAGGTCATCCATAATACATCAGGTAACCCATTAGGTCATTTATATACATCAGGTAACCCATTAGGTCATCCATAATACATCAGGTAACCCATTAGGTCATCTATATACATCAGGTAACCCATTAGGTCATCTATATACATCAGGTAACCCATTAGGTCATCTATATACATCAGGTAACCCATTAGCTCATCTATATACATCAGGTAACCCATTAGGTCATTTATATACATCAGGTAACCCATTAGGTCATCCATATACATCAGGTAACCCATTAGGTCATCTATAATACATCAGGTAACCCATTAGGTCATCCATATACATCAGGAAACCCATTAGGTCATTTATATACATCAGGTAACCCATTAGGTCATCTATATACATCAGGTAACCCATTAGGTCATCTATATACATCAGGTAACCCATTAGGTCATCTATATACATCAGGTAACCCATTAGGTCATCTATATACATCAGGTAACCCATTAGGTCATCTATATACATCAGGTAACCCATTAGGTCATCTATATACATCAGGAAACCCATTAGGTCATCTATATACATCAGGTAACCCATTGGGTCATCTATATACATCAGGTAACCCATTAGGTCATTTATATACATCAGGTAACCCATTAGGTCATTTATATACATCAGGTAACCCATTAGGTCATTTATATACATCAGGTAACCCATTAGGTCATCTATATACATCAGGTAACCCATTAGGTCATCTATATACATCAGGTAACCCATTAGGTCATCCATATACATCAGGTAACCCATTAGGTCATCTATATACATCAGGTAACCCATTAGGTCATTTATATACATCAGGTAACCCATTAGGTCATCCATATACATCAGGTAACCCATTAGGTCATCCATATACATCAGGTAACCCATTAGGTCATCTATATACATCAGGTAACCCATTAGGTCATCTATATACATCAGGTAACCCATTAGGTCATCTATATACATCAGGTAACCCATTAGGTCATCTATATTACATCAGGTAACCCATTAGGTCATCTATATACATCAGGTAACCCATTAGGTCATCCATATACATCAGGTAACCCATTAGGTCATCTATAATACACCAGGTAACCCATTAGGTCATCTATATACATCAGGTAACCCATTAGGTCATCTATAATACATCAGGTAACCCATTAGCGCGTCAACCCACGCAGCCAGCACCATCAATAAACCAGGGATGTGAATTTGGCCACGCCCACATTCTTCCCATCTATGTCTATTACAAATATTTGGCTGACAGCCACACAAGTAAATGAACAAGGTATTTTTTTGCAATAAACTATGTTTAGGCCTATCATAGAAAGAATGTAGCCAGCTACATTTTCTAATATTTTGCTTGAAGTTAATCTTGCATTTTACCAGAGAAAAATAGGCTGGCTACCCCGACAAAAAAAAACAGGAAAGAAACTACCCCATTCGTGATTTCTCATCTGAGTTTAGAAGTACAACTAAAGCACAAAATGTGTCTGACGCCGAGCAGAAATAAAAATAAGAAGTATTTTAGATATGTGTTTACAAAACACAGCAATATATTTCTTACACGTTGTATCTTTTTTTTCCTGTGTGAAAAACGCAGAATTATGTATTAACACAATCCCTAGTTTAACTTGCTATCTAAGTAAGTGGCTGAATTAAGGTGGCATCATATTGTGTTAGCTTTCTGCCGTGTTTGAGAAGGCAAAGCCATTTGGATGATTTATTTGTACAGCTGCCACTGGCATCTTGATATCCTTGTGTATTTTGTTTGTCCTCTCCGTTCTGGGCCCGGCTGCTCCTCCGGTCTCTTCTCCAAGCAGAGCAGACGGGCCCGTTGTCCTAGCGACGCCAGACTCCACACAGACACGGACTGCAGACACACTGCTGGAGAACCAGTACTGCATGCGTCAAAACGTTGTTCATTTACACAATGTATCTCGTTCACATTCGCTTGTAAATGTTCAAACTCACCAGCAATGACATTCGGTAGCGCCTACCTTAATATGTATAACTTTATGAGCTGGATTGCCTGTCTTTGCAATTCATTTATTTTAGCATATTTAGCTAGCAGCCGCCATGCAAATTCGCTATTACTTGTGCTCATTTTGTTAGCATTCTGGTAATAGACGCCCAATGTTTTTGTTGTTGCTTTTTGGCGCCCACTTGTGTACTACCCCGGTAATATTATAACTCCAGGGGTGAGAGGACAGTATGACGATTTGATCATCTGGATACCTCCCAACCTGATGTGCCCTGCCGTGTATATAGCCCAAGTTATTTTTACTCATTGTGTATTTTTTCCTTGTGTTATTATTTCTCTATTTTCTTTCTCTCTGTGTTGTTAGGAAGGGCCTGTAAGTAAGCATTTCACTGATGGTCTACACCTGTTGTTTATGAAGCATGTGACAAATAAAATGGGATTTGATTATACCCATTCATAGTAGTCATGTATTAATCTAACAGTACATTTATTTATTGTCCCAAAAAAAAGGTTGCAGTTGAAGCCTACCGTCCAATGAGGCCTATGGACTCACAATGGCCAATGCGCATTTCGCTCCTTCTGTATCTCAAAGCCATATCAGTTACATTTTTTTTAAATACTTGCTATTGAGCTCATAATTGAGAGTTGAGAACAAAAAAGTATACCTACAGAAAGCTGAGGACATCCTAGTTCCATCTGTTACAACAGGATAGCAGTGATTTCCCAGCAATTGGATTTTAAAATGTTATACAATCAGAACACTTTTCATTCTCCCCAAGCATTTTGTTTCCCCCTGGGAAAGGAACGAGAGAGTGTGTCACACAACACAGCAGCAGCAGAGAAACGGGGGCAGAGCAGACACTTTCATTACAGGAATCATGGGGATAATGTACTTTACTGTTTGACCAAATCAGTCTGGAGCCCTGCCTTGTTGGCTTTTCACCATAGGAATACTCTCCAACTTTTCTTTTACTTCAATGAAAATGGCCTGCATCTTCACAATCTGCAGTAACCTAGGCTCCTCTCTCGGTTTCTCTCCTCTGCAGCAGGGCAACCCTGGACAATTTGGACGGCTACAATTCTATTTATCGGCTTTTCATTTATTTTATCGGCCAAAAGCTGGAAATTACCGGCTAACGGAAACCCTGAGACATACTAATAAGTTTACGGGTTGACGAGAGCCTTGGCTAGAGTATAAAAGTGTAACTACCCCTACTGTCCTACTCAACACATTGATGTGTTGGGTTTCATTTAGGCCCATTACCACATACGGAATAGCCTCCTGTAAAGTAAGGCATCACAATACAAAACTGTCTGTATGAGGCAGTAATGAGAACTAGAGTGTATTGCTGCCAACCCACATGGCTGAGAGCAGCTATAAAATAAACAGACCCTTTCCCTTTCCACTCACAGGCCCTGTCATCCCCTGTACGGGTTGAAAATGGCAGATTTTGTCATTGATAAGCAACTAAATTGGAATGCAGTGACTGAACAGTATGCATAAAAAAACGATACCGATAACCGATATTTAACATTTTGGCAGCCTTTTAAGCATTCCATTAGAGTTAAATCGTTAACACACACACATGGACGCAGCGGTCTATGGCACTGCATCTCAGTGCAAGAGGCGTAACTACAGTCCCCGCCCTTGCTGTCTCTGCCTGGCCAGTTCCCCTCTCTCCACTGGGATTCTCTGCCTCTAACCCTATTACAGGGGCTGAGTCACTGGCTTACTGGTGCTCTTCCATGCCGTCCCTAGGAGGGGTGCGTCACTTGAGTGGGTTGAGTTACTGACGTGATCTTCCTGTCTGGGTTGGCGCCCCCCCTTGGTTTGTGCTGTGGCGGAGATCTTTGTGGGCTATACTCGGCCTTGTCTCAGGATGGTAAGTTGGTGGTTGACGATATCCCTCTAGTGGTGTGGGGGCTGTGCTTTGGCAAAGTGGGTGGGGTTATATCCTGCCTGTTTGGCCCTGTCCGGTGGTATCATCGGATGGGGCCACAGTGTCTCCTGACCCCTCCTGTCTCAGCCTCCAGTATTTATGCTGCAGTAGTTAATGTGTCGGGGGGCTAGGGTCAGTCTGTTATATCTAGAGTATTTCTCCTGTCTTATCCGGTGTCCTGTGTGAATTTAAGTATGCTCTCTCTAATTCTCTCTTCCTCTCTTTCTTTCTTTCTTTCTTTCTTTCTCTCTCTCTTTGACCTGAGCCCTAGGACCATGCCTCAGGACTACCTGGCATGATGACTCCTTGCTGTCCCCAGTCCACCTGGCCATGCTGCTGCTCCAGTTTCAACTGTTCTGCCTGTGGCTATGGAACCCTGACCTGTTCACTGGATGTGCTACCTGTCCCAGACCTGCTGTTGTCAACTCTCTAGAGACAGCAGGAGCGGTGGAGATACTCTCAATGATCGGCTATGAAAAGCCAACTGACATTTACTCCTGAGGTGCTGACTTGCTGCACCCTCAACAACTACTGTGATTATTATTATTTGACCATGCTGGTCATTTATGAACATTTGAACATCTTGGCCATGTTCTGTTATAATCTCCACCCGGCACAGCCAGAAGAGGACTGGCCACCCCTCATAGCCTAGTTCCTCTCTAGGTTTCTTCCTAGGTTTTGGCCTTTCTAGGGAGTTTTTCCTAGCCACCTTGCTTCTACACCTGCATTGCTTGCTGTTTGGGGGTTTAGGCTGGGTTTCTGTACATCACTTTGATATATCAGCTGATGTAAGAAGGCCTATATAAATATATTTGATTTGGTTTGATTTTGTTCGAATCCAGGCTGTAGCACATCCGGCCATGATTGGGAGTCCCATAGGGCGGCGCACAATTGGCCCAGCGTCGTCCGGGATTGGCCGGGGTAGGCCGTCATTGTAAATAAGAATTTGTTCTTAACTGACTTGCCTAGTTGAATAAAGGTTACACACACACACACACACACACACACACACACACACACACACACACACACACACACACACACACACACACACACACACACACTAACCAAAAAGTTATTTTGTTGGCATTTACGTATGTCCTCATTACCACTAAAACATAATCAAAACCTATTTCTTTCACTTACTTGCTGTGCTGTTTCATTGTTCATTTGTTCAGTCGTTTCATTCTCAACCAGGAACGCCGTTTGGGTCTTTCCGTGTCAAATAAGCTTGTTGACCAATCAGGACCTGAATATGACTGCACGTCACATAATCATTTAATTGTGTATTGAACACTATTCTCGAGGAAAAACAATACTGCGTGGATGCTTTGGAGTCTGATAACTCTGAGGAGGACGTTGGGGAAAAATATATTGTGTATTGAGTAGACTGATACCCCATTTCATTGATCCCAATCCTTAGGTAAAGCTGTATAGTGCAATATGAATGTCAATACACACAATAGGCTGACTGGGAAGGTGATTACACACAGTCACAGTGCCGCGATAAGAGCTACAATGCTAATATTTACATAAACTGTGTCACAGTTGTGTTCTGTGGGTGTCACTGAGTAGACTGATACCCCATTTCATTTCTTCAAATTCCAACCTTGTTTAACATTATCTAGTCTAAACATGGCATGATTCCACCAATTGTAACCTTCTGCATCACTTTCAAAGAGGTACTTTTATTTTCAAGGCAAACCACACATTTCACTATTGTGCCTAATCCTTATTGTGGCTAGCTTCACAACACATAACCCCGGTCCGGTCGAGCGTCACTAGCCAGATGAAGCTAGCGGGCTGCTTATAACGTTAGCTTTGGGCAACAGGGTTAAGTAGCTGGCTAGCTATTTATTTTCATGAACTGAAGTTCAATTTCAATAGGCGAACAACAAGTGGCTACCTAGCTACCTAGGTAGCTAAATTCCTAAATCATTGCTAAGAATAATGAAAAGGACTACAGTTTCTACTGGTCATTGTTTTCAGGCTGGTTGTATTGATGCTAGCTAGGTACCAAGCTAAATCTAGCTACTCCAGAAGTTGCGTTTGAACAAATAATGCTTTATTACCAACGCGGTATTGTAAACACATCGTTCGTGGCCGGTGATTGCTCATTTGCAGAATGTTTGTACAGCTTTGACAGTGCTACTGATAGTAGTGTTGGTGCTTGGCTTGCACGTGCAAATTCAACACACACAACATTCTATAATAGAACAGTGTTCTTTCACGTGTCAAATTAAAAGCTTATTTAATGCGTCAAATAGTGTTATTGTCAAATAGTGTTATTTGACATGTATCTTTTTTGACACACAAAGACCCAAACATAGTTCCATAGTGTGTTGTGAAGCTAATAGCAGTGACGCTATTACTGTGTAACTCCGGTAGGGCAACATCTGAAAAATAGCGCACTTGGTAACGTTAGCGTGTACCGGTGCTCAACCAGTCGCGAAAGCCAACATCACTCATGACAGAAAACGGTTGATTGTCAAGGGCAATGAATTCCATTATCTTGGTGTTAATGGTAGGAGAGTGAGGAGATAAAGAGAGAGAGAGACAGAGAGAGAGTGAGAAGGAGAGAGAGAGAGAGACAGAGTGAGAAAGATAAAGAGAGAGAGAGAGCGAGGTGGCAGCTACAACTAGTGTGTAATGTGTAATGGTTCAGATTACTGCAGTTCAAATGGAAAATCAACAGTTTAGACTGAATAGAACAGAACATGTTCCATCTTAGAATAGAACCTGTTCTTCCCATTCTACCGTCTCCATAACGACCACATAGTTTAGGAAGTATGGATGGGACCTGACAGTTACATAAAGCCTTCTAAAGCCTTCTATTATCAGAGCTGAAGATCTGCTCACAGAGCATCAGCTAAAAACAGACATCACGTCATATCACCATTAGGAACTGATGTACCGATGGTCCATGTAGCAGAGTACCTTCTACGCTGACGCACACAGGAACTAAGATAGGACGTTTTGATGCATTGGTTATGTTATTTTCATGAGTATGGGGCAGGTGCAGCACACAGATACACTGTTTGTCTTTTGTGTCGGACCCCAGGAAGAATATCTGTCGTCATGGAGATCCTAATAAAATTAAAATTAAAAAAACGGACTGGTATATATATTTTTGGATTTCTATAAACACCCAACAATGGAACCCATGACCCGGGCGTTGGCTAGCGTCATGCTCTTACCGACTGAAGCATACAGCAGCATATTGACCTGGCTTTGGCCACTTCATAGCCTTCAGCAGAATGGCCTGTCTGTAGAACCAGGCCTACTGCAGGCTGAAGTGATGTACTTCTGTACATTACATTACTGTTTTATGTGCTGATTGGCTGTTGCTACGGTGCTGTAAAGACTGCGTTTACACAGGCAGCCCATTTTTTCCACGAATTGATCTTTTGACCAATCAGATCAGTTCTTTTGACCGTAAGTGTGGAAAAGATCAGAATTGGGCTCCGTATGTATACACAGCCATAGTGTGATAGTGTTATTGATTAGTGTGTACTAGGACAAGATTGAGTCCCTCTGACAGCAGTATGGTCACACAACGACTGGTCAATGCTAACAAGCAGACAGGCAGACAGCACAATATGTAAGCAGCTGTAACAGTCCTGACCTATTTATGTTAGTTTTTATGTGTTTATGGTCAGGGCGTTAGTTTTGGGTGGGCAGTCTATGTTATCTGTTTCTATGTTGTTTTTGGTTTGCCTGGTATGGCTCTTGATTAGAGGCAGGTGGTTTGCGTTTTCCTCTAATCAAGAGTCATATTTAGGTAGGGCATTCTCACTGTTTGTTTGTGGGTGATTGTCTCCTGTGATGTCTTCGTCGTTGTCGATGTTATTTACTTTCGGAGCTGTTTGGCTGTTCGTGTGTTTTGATGTAACGTTCCTGTTCGTGAGTTTACGTTTGTGATGTGAGTTTATGTTCAGGTTCCGTTCTACGTCGTTTTGTAGTTTTGAAAGTGTTTTGTTTTGTTTCGTGTTGCTGTCAAATATATAATAAAGATGGCATATTTCCCTGAACCCGCATTTTGGTTAGAAGATCCTTCTCTCCTCACCTCATCTGAGGATGAGGAAAGCGACAGCCTTAACAGAATCACCCACCAACAAACAGAGACCAAGCGGTATGGGAATGCTCGACGGCGCAACAAGAACTTCTGGACTTGGGAGGAGATCTTGGACGGTAGAGGACCTTGGGCTCAACCAGGGGAATATCGCCGTCCAAAGGAGGAATTGGAAGCAGCGAAGGCTGAGCGGCGCTGGTATGAGGAGGCAGCGCGACGACGCGGTTGGGAGCCTGTGAGTCAGACCAAAACATTTCTTGGGGGGGGGCACACGAGGAGTGTGGCAAAGCCGGGTAGGATACCCGAGCAAACTCCCCGTGCTTACCGTGGAGGTAGAAGGCGTCGTACTGGTAAGAGACCGTGTTATGCGGTAGAGCGCACGGTGTCCCCAGTACGCGTGCTTAGCCCAGTGCGGGCTATTCCACCTTGCCGCACTGGGAGGGCTAGGTTGGGCATCGAGCCGGGTGCCATGAAGCCGGCCCAACGTAGCTGGTCTCCAGTACGTCTCCTCGGGCCGGTGTACATGGCACCAGCCTTACAGGTGGTGTCCCCGGTTCGCCTGCATAGCCCAGTGCGGGCTATTCCACCTCGCCGCACTGGCAGGGCTACGGGGTTCATTCAACCTGGTAGGGTTGGGGAGGCTCGGTGCTCAAGAGCACGTGTCCTCCTTCACGGTCCGGTAGACCCGGTGCCACCTCCATGTACCAGTCCTCCGGTGGCAGCCCCCCGTACCAGGCTGTCTCTCCGGGTTCTCTCTCCTGCTGTTTCCTCCTCTCCAGCGCAGCCGGTGCCTAGACCACGCACCAGGCTGTCTCTCCTTCTCCTCCCTACAGAGCCATCCGTCTCCCCAGCGCCATCTGAGCCATCCGTCTCCCCAGCGCCATCTGAGCCATCCGTCTCCCCAGCGCCATCTGAGCCATCCGTCTCCCCAGCGCCATCTGAGCCATCCGTCTCCCCAGCGCCATCTGAGCCATCCGTCTCTCCAGCGCCATCTGAGCCATCCGTCTCCCCAGCGCCGTCTGAGCCATCCGTCTGCCATGAGCCTGCAAAGCCGCCCGTCTGCCATGAGCCTGCAAAGCCGCCCGTCTGCCATGAGCCTACAGAGCCATCCGCCAGACAGGAGCCGCTAGAGCCGTCAGCCAGACAGGAGCCGCTAGAGCCGCCAGCCAGACAGGATCTGCCAGAGCCGCCAACCAGACAGGATCTGCCAGAGCCGCCAACCAGACAGGATCTGCCAGAGCCGCCAACCAGACAGGATCTGCCAGAGCCGCCAACCAGACAGGATCTGCCAGAGCCGCCAACCAGACAGGATCTGCCAGAGCCGCCAGCGAGCCATGAGCAGCCAGAGCCGTCAGAGAGCCATGAGCAGCCAGAGCCGTCAGAGAGCCATGAGCAGCCAGAGCCGTCAGAGAGCCATGAGCAGCCAGAGCCGTCAGAGAGCCATGAGCGTCGAGAGCCGTCAGCCTGCCATGAGCGTCGAGAGCCGTCAGCCTGCCATGAGCGTCGAGAGCCGTCAGTCTGCCATGAGCGTCGAGAGCCGTCAGCCTGCCATGAGCGTAGAGAGCCGTCAGCCTGCCATGAGCATCGAGAGCCGTCAGCCTGCATGGACCTGCCAGAGCCGTCCAGCCAGGACCTGCCAGAGCCGTCCAAACAGGACCTGCCAGAGTCCTTCAGCCGGGATCTGCCCCTTGTCCCGGTGTTGCCCCTTGTCCCGGTGCTGCCCCTTGTTCCGGTGCTGCCCCTTGTCCCGGTGCTACCCCTTGTCCCGGTGCTGCCCCTTGTCCCGGTGCTGCCCCTTGTCCCGGTGCTGGCTGTTTATTTTGGGGAAAGTAGTTTTAGGGTGGTCAGTGGAGGGGGTAGACAGAAGAGGGGAGTGACTATGGTGGTGTGGGGACAGCGTCCTGAGCCGGAACCACCACCGTGGTCAACTGCCCACCCGGACCCTCCCCTGGACTTTGTGCTGGTGCGCCCGGCGTTCGCACCTTGAGGGGGGGGTACTGTAACAGTCCTGACCTATTTATGTTAGTTTTTATGTGTTTATGGTCAGGGCGTTAGTTTTGGGTGGGCAGTCTATGTTATCTGTTTCTATGTTGTTTTTGGTTTGCCTGGTATGGCTCTTGATTAGAGGCAGGTGGTTTGCGTTTTCCTCTAATCAAGAGTCATATTTAGGTAGGGCATTCTCACTGTTTGTTTGTGGGTGATTGTCTCCTGTGATGTCTTCGTCGTTGTCGATGTTATTCACTTTCGGAGCTGTTTGGCTGTTCGTGTGTTTTGATGTAACGTTCCTGTTCGTGAGTTTACGTTTGTGATGTGAGTTTATGTTCAGGTTCCGTTCTACGTCGTTTTGTTATTTTGTAGTTTTGAAAGTGTTTTGTTTTGTTTCGTGTTGCTGTCAAATATATAATAAAGATGGCATATTTCCCTGAACCCGCATTTTGGTTAGAAGATCCTTCTCTCCTCACCTCATCTGAGGATGAGGAAAGCGACAGCCTTAACAGCAGCATCAATATTACATACACTTACAAAAAAGGCTTCTTTGGGGTTCTATATAGAACCTATTGGTTCTTTGGACAAGATTAAAGAACCATTTACTAAAAAAAGGTTTTATTTATATATATATACATATACCCATTGAAGGCAAAGAAACTAGAGGGTTCTATTCCTACCCAAGAGTGTAATGGGGATTTTAGAAAACAACAGCTAACAAAAGCTAATCCAGTCACATCATTTTTTTTCTTCTTTTTTTTCCCGCCTTTATTTAACCAGGTCGGCTAGTTGAGAACAAGTTCTCATTTACACATGCAACCTGGCCAAGATAAAGCATAGCAGTTCAACACATACAACAACACAGAGTTACACATGGAATAAACAAACATACAATCAATAATACAGTAGAAAACTCTATATACAGCATATGCAAATGAGGTAGGATAAGGGAGGTAAGGCAATGAATAGGCCATGGTGGCGAAGTAATTATAATATAGCAATTAAACACTGGAATGGTAGGATGTGCAGAAGATGAATGTGCAAGTAGAGATAATGGGGTGCAAAGGAGCAAGATAAATAAATAAATACAGTATGGGGATGAGGATTGGAAATGACAGCTAACATTCCCTTTTCATTTGTTTCAGCTCTTTTCAACATTTATATCCATATGAATGATGTTGCATGATTTGGCTGGTAAGAAGTATGGCTTGCTGACGTCCGACACCATTAGCTCTCTATGCTAAGCGGAAGATCTAATTCATATTTTGCAACATTGTTGCAGAGGTCTGAGTGTCAAATAGCAAGGTTCATACAAACCTGTGTTGTTGCAAACTAAATGCTAGCAAGAGGAAATCATGTTTAATAAAAACATAGTCTTAGATAAAAAATAAAAAAATTAAAGGGGGGGTTCTATATAGAACCTTTTGGTCAATTCAAAATAAAACTGCCATTCCAATTCAATAACCAACTGCTAATCCATTACAGCATGCAAAAGGCCAGTGGTTGAACTGACTTGCAAGCAGCCTACCAACAAGTACGTTATTTTTCAATGTATTAATGTAAGCAAAGTTGATTATTTAATTCAAATATATAAAGCCAAAGTCATATGATAAACTATAGGCTAGATAAATAAAGTTGAAATGTTGAAAGTTGAAATTTGAGCACGTTTGTGAGCCAGCTAGCTAGCTAACTTAGTTGGCTAAACAGAAAAAGATAGGCTACTTTAATTCACCACTTTACAAGCTAGCCAGCAAATAAACATTTTTTTATATATTATGGGATATGCCAAATAGTGCTAAAGATCCAGCCTGATATTGGAAATTAGCTAATTGTTTATTTTATTTCAGTATTACAGTGTGGAGTCAATTAAGGGGATTATGTTTCATGAATCCATTAGAAGACTGTTGCTGACTGAGAGGAGGTATGAATTATTTATTATAAATGACCTCTTCCATTTTCCCACATTTTGTTACTTTAAAGTTATTTATTTTCCTCATCAATCTACACCCTATAATGACAAAGCGAAAACAGTTTTTGTTTTTTTTGTTGCTAATTTATTACAAATAAAAAACAGAAATAACTTATTTATATAAGTATTCAGACCCTTCGCTATGAGACTAAATTGAGCTCAGGTGCATCCTGTTTCCATTGATCATCCTTGAGATCTTTCTACCACTTGATTGGAGTCCACCTGTGGTATATTCAATTGATTGGACATGATTTGGAAAGGCTCACACCTGTTTATATAAGGTCCCACAGTTGACAGTGCACGTCAGAGCAAAAACCAAGCCATGAGGTCGAAGGAATTGGCCATAGTGCTCCGAGACAGGATTTTACAGAGGCACAGATCTGAGGAAGGGTACCAAAAAATGTCTGAAGCATTGTAGGTCCCCACGAACACAGTGGCCTCCATCATTCTTCAATGGAATAAGTTTGTGAGAACTGGCACCATCCCTACGGTGAAGCATGGTGGTGGCAGCATCATGCTGTGTGGATGTTTTTCAGCGGCAGGGACTGTGAGACTAGTCAGGATCAAGGGAAAGATGAATGGAGCAAAGTACATGGAGCAGAGAGATCCTTGATGAAAACTTCCTCCAGAGCGCTCAGGACCTCAGACTGGGGCAACAGTTAATCTTCCTACAGGACAACGACCCTAAGCACACAGCCAAGACAATGCAGGAGCAGCTTTGGGACAAGTCTCTAAATATCCTTGAGTGGCCCAGCCGGACTTGAACCCGATCGAACATCTCTGGAGAGACCTGAAAATAGCTGTGCAGCGACACTCCCCATCCAACCTGACAGAGCTTGAGAGGATCTGCAGAGAAGAATGGGAGAAACTCACAAAATACAGGTGTGCCAAGCTGGTAGCATCATACCCAAGAAGACTTGAGGCTGTAATCGCTGCCAAAAGTGTTTCAACAAAGTACTGAATAAAGGGTCTGAATACTTATGTAAATGTGATTTTTCAGTTTTTCTTTTGTTTTTATACACTAGCAAAAATGACAATAATGACAATAAATTCTAAAAACTATACTGGTGTTCTTTTGTTATTTCATCCATTATTAAATGTTTTATTAAATTATGGTTTTAGCACAAAATATTACTATTTTAGTAGTAGTAGCCATAATTATAAAATGGCACCATGCAGGGTTCTACATGGAACCATTTTGGTTCACTGAAGAAGAACCTCTAGGGTTCTATATAGAACTTTTAGGGGTTCCATATATGAAGCAAGCAATAGAAGCTTTTTTGGTTCAATAAGGAACCTTTTTTTTATAAGAGTGTAGCAACCAGAATTATGTTTATATACTGTACATCACCGAGCAACCATAATGAGTGCGTGGGTAGGCTGGCCTACTATCGCCCAGCTACCCAGCCGGTAGCACAGTGTAACAGCAACAAAGAGAGAAATCCTAGGAAAGAATCACAAAGACCCACAGTGCTGCCTGTCACATATCCAGTGCTATTGAGTGTCAATGTGTGTGTGTGTGCGTGTGTGCGTGCGTGCGTGCGTGTGTCTGTGGTTTGGTTTGATTTTACTATCCTTGTAGGAACCAGAAGTACTCACAAGGATAGTAAAACAAGGAAAATTCAGACATTTCACAGGTCCCCACAAGGAAAAATACTTTTTTTTAGGTTCATGGCTAGGGTTAGAATTAGGGTTAGGGGAAGAATTAGGGTTAGTGTTAGGTTTAGGGTTTGGGGGTAGGTCAAGGGTTAGGGTTACAGTTAGGAGTTAGGGACAATAGGATTTTGAAGCAACCAGTCAGCCATATTGGTACTCCCTAGTTCTCCATAGGAATGAATGGAATTCTACAGTATATCAATTAAATGCTACATGTATTTAAGTATTTTTGTTGTTGTAGTGGAAACAGCAGCATTACGGTAGCATGCTAGTAGATACCCATAGACTTCCAGTCATTGCGCTAATGCTAGTTAGCGTTGGCTCATGAAACTACCTCTAATTTCCTTCATACTGGACACAGATATAAAAGAAAAAGTATCCACTACTTCATCTGACTCTGGGGAAGTAGATAAAGGGCCGCATTGCCAAAATCCCAAAGTATCCCTTAATAAAGTATACCTTATTTTAAAATGTTTATGTTTAGCTCACATAATATAATGTAAAAGTATGCATTAAGGAATCTGTAATAAAATAAATGTGGCAAAAACAAATGTAGACATTAATAAATGCATTTCTATAGCTTCCAAAATATATCTTACAACGGTGGGGGAGTACCAAGATGGGGGCATGGTGGCTTCAGCACAGCGCCCCCTATACAGCACAGCGCCCCCTATATCTAGTGCATTTATAAATACATTTTCTGTCATATAAACCGGATAGGTGCAGTAGAATCATTGGTTCAAGCCCAGTGGCAGTGACCCATTGCCAATTTGACACTGATGATTATAACACGACAATGACACTACATTTAAAAAAAAGTATGATGTTGATACACTTATAGTTTAGACTAAACTACTGTAAACAACAAAGAACATATAAATAGTGCGTAGTTCCATAGTAGCAGGTCAAATCAGATAGGAATTTTATATCCTGAATTGACACTGCAGGCGGCAATGCATTACACAATAAAGCAAGGCCAACAGTACGTGGAGCAAACGGTACCATGTAGCATACACACCAAACCAGACTGTACAACAAGGCTCCAGGAAGATGAGATATCAATAATTAACATGCTAATTATTTTGACGCGCTTTAAAACACACACACACACACACACACACACACACACACACACACACACACACACACATATATACCTGGTCGCAATGCATCCCACGGGAATGAACAAGTGTCCATCTACTAGCCTACACTCACTCACTACACAGGCAGAGCAAGAGGCCGCGAGGGAGAGCAGGTGAACTTCGGGATCAGAATTGTAACATTTCGAAATCCCCGGGTTTATTTATGTTCCAATATTCTGGAGGAAGATGTTTCATACGTGGTACAGACAGACAGACCTAAATAAATAATAGTGATTTAAATAAAGTAGAATTACTAAGTATAACATTACCCTAATAGAACCACCAAAAAAAACGTTTTATTCCCTACTAGCTATATTCCTAGACACAACCATTTTGAAACACCGACGACCCGTAGTAAAAGCCTGGCAGCTGAGCATCCTCGCCTACAATCACCTATTCTTGCACATCATCTTTTATCTCAGAGCAAATGGTATATCCACAGGGTGCATCAGATTGTTTACAACATGTTGATCTGCAACGCAACGGCGGCGTTTCTTTGACTACATGATTGTGATAAAATAAGCTATTCGTGGTGAAAAACCGTGTAATTTCGTTGACGCTAGCTAGCTGGTTACCTAGCCACCAAGTACAGTGGCACAGTCAGTGTGTGTTATCGAGACAAGATACGAGACATGGCTGTCTCGTATTGTTATAGGCAAGCCAGCCACAAAACATCCCCATCCGAAATTGCTAGAATTGACACCAAAATGCACTCTACCTTATGCGCGTCTTAACCGGTGTTTATTTGTACATGTCTCGGTGTATCGGTCTTGTTTGTTTGTGGTTTGATTCTCGTGTTTGCATCAATTCGTCTCGTCTCTCTTCCCTCCCGGAGTCGTGCCTGGTCGGGTGACAGCTCTCTGGGTAGGGATGGCAGCACCCCGCCCTTAGCAACCAATCAGATGCGGGTCCTCTGGATACGGAGGAAAGGGACGCTAGGGATTGGCTGATTGTCCTGTCTGTCACTATGTGCGCACCTTGGGCTGTCTGTAGGGCACCTGCTATGGAAAGATGCCTGACTGGGCGCCGCAGTTGCGAACTGAAACCATCCGACCGTTTGATTTAAATAACGACTTAAGCCTATCTTCAAACGTGTAGGTAGGGTGTAGACCTACAACATTTAAAGATTGTTATTGTTTTGTTTGCCTACGTGACCTCAAAATTGTATTGGCCCTATCCAAAAATGTATGGGATTGGGAGAAGTGTGCACCTTCAGCCTGCGATTCGGGCCGTTCCTGCATGTGGGCCGTCCTGCATCTGCAGAAACCCCTCTTTATAGACCCCTTTCTGTGTTTGCAAACATTGCCGCACGATGGCGAAGCGCGCATGTTGGTGGCAGAACAAGGGGGAGTTCTTATAGAATGCCAAGAATAACAAAAAAGCATCTATTTACATGTTGATAATGAGTGAATTTCACACTACTTTTTGGATTATAATTGGATTTTAAGGCTTGTATGAATGTCCTGCTTAATATAATGTTTGTGTCATCATTACAAATCAAATGAAATATATATTTTTAAAAACACTTCAACTTCAACCTGTAAAATTACTCTTTGGCTAGCTTTTGTTACAGCATTAGCATTAGAGATAACAACTGATACATCCTAAATAGTTATTTTTGCGAAGATTAACATTTGTAAAATATCATACATTTTTGCATGCAAATGTGTAACATGTATGAATTGCAATTCTTAACATATTGTAACAACTGCAATTCGTAAACATATCATAAGAATTGTAATTCGTAACATGTCATACGAAATGAATGATGGACATCCACAGATTAATACATACCATACGAATGGTGACATATCATACTAAATGGAGTGTCTCGGACTTACATTTACTATGTTACGTCTACCCCTGAGTTCAGGGCTGGACTGGAGAAATAACAACAAGTAGGGCACTGACAGCTGTCAATCAAATCAAAATGTATTTATAAAGCCCTTCTTACATCAGCTGATATCTCAAAGTGCTGTACAGAAACCCAGCCTAAAACCCCAAACAGCAAGCAATGCAGGTGTAGAACCACGGTGGCTAGGAAAAACTCCCTAGAAAGGCCAAAACCAAGGAAGAAAAATAGAAAGGAACTAGGCTATGAGGGGTGGCCGGTACTCTTCTGGCTGTGCCGGGTGGAGATTATAACAGAACATGGCCAAGATGTTCAAATGTTCATAAATGACCAGCATGGTCAAATAATAATAATCACAGTATTTGTTGAGGGTGCAGCAAGTCAGCACCTCAGGAGTAAATGTCAGTTTGCTTTTCATAGCCGATCATTTAGAGTATCTCTACCACTCCTGCTCTCTAGAGAGTTGAAAACAGCAGGTCTGGGACAGGTAGCACGTCCGGTGAACAGGTCAGGGTTCCATAGCCACAGGCAGAACAGTTGAAACTGGAGCAACAGCACGGCCAGGGGACTGGGGACAGCAAGGAGTCATCATGCCAGGTAGTCCTGAGGCATGGTCCTAGGGCTCAGGTCCTCCGAGAGAGAGAGAGAAAGAAAGAGAGAATTAGAGAGAGCATACTTAAATTCACACAGGACATAAGACAGAAGTACTCCAGATATAACAAACTGACCCTAGCCCCCCGACACATAAACTACTGCAGCATAAATACTGGAGGCTGAGACAGGAGGGGTCAGGAGACACTGTGGCCTCATCCCATGATACCCCCGTACAGGGCCAAACAGGAAGGATATAACCCCACCCACTTTGCCAAAGCACAGCCCCCACATCACTAGAGGGATATCTTCAACCACCAACTTACCATCCTGAGATAAGGCCGAGTATAGCCCACAAAGATCTCCGCCACGGCACAATCCAAGGGGGGGCGCCAACCCAGACAGGAAGACCATGTCAGTGACTCAACCCACTCAAGTGGCGCACCCCTCCTAGGGACGGCATGGAAGAGCACCAGTAAGCCAGTGACTCAGCCCCTGTAATAGGGTTAGAGGCAGAGTATCCCAGTGGAAAGAGGGGAACCGGCCAGGCAGAGACAGCAAGGGCGGTTCGTTGCTCCAGAGCCTTTCCATTCACTCCTGGACCAGTGTGTGTCATCCGCATAGCAGTGAAAGTTAACATTATGTTTTCGAATGACATCCCCAAGAGGTAAAATATATAGTGAAAACAATAGTGGTCCTAAAACGGAACCTTGAGGAACACCGAAATGTACAGTTGATTTGTCAGAGGACAAACCATTCACAGAGACAAACTGATATCTTTCCGACAGATAAGATCTAAACCAGGCCAGAACTTGTCCGTGAAGACTAATTTGGGTTTCCAATCTCTCCAAAAGAATGTGGTGATCGATGGTATCAAAGGCAGCACTAAGGTCTAGGAGCACGAGGACAGATGCAGAGCCTCGGTCTGACGCCATTAAAAGGTCATCTACACTGTATTCAAAAGATTAGCCAACTGGCTAGGCTATGGCTGGTTCCAGAGCTGGATTTGTCATAAACATTTAGGCAAAACTTCGACACAGATGGATAGGGATAGGAGAAACCAGTATCTTTCACTTTCACATCTATTGTGTCATCTCCAAAGTTTTGTTACGTTCAATCAATCCTCCATAGAAATAGACAGGATAAGACGAAGCTCCGGTACTATGGATAAGACGAAGCTCCTGTACTATGGTTAAGACGAAGCTCCTGTACTATGGATAAGACGACGCTCCGGTACTATGGATAAGACGGCGCTCCGGTACTATGGATAAGACGACGCTCCGGTACTATGGATAAGACGAAGCTCCGGTACTATGGATAAGACAAAGCTCCGGTACTATGGATAAGACGAAACTCCGGTACTATGGATAAGACAAAGCTCCGGTACTATGGATAAGACGAAGCTCCGGTACTATGGATAAGACGATGCTCCGGTACTATGGATACGATGAAGCTCCTGTACTATGGATAAGATGACGCTCCGGTTCTATGGATAAGACGAAGCTCCGGTACTATGGATAAGACGAAGCTCCTGTACTATGGATAAGATGAAGCTCCTGTACTATGGATAAGACGAAGCTCCGGTACTATGGATAAGACGAAACTCCGGTACTATGGATAAGACGAAGCTCCGGTACTATGGATAAGACGAAGCTCCGGTACTATGGATAAGACGAAACTCCGGTAACATGGATAAGACGAAGCTCCGGTACTATGGATAAGACAAAGCTCCGGTACTATGGATAAGACGAAGCTCCTGTATTATGGATAAGACGAAGCTCCGGTACTATGGATAAGGCGAAGCTTCGGTACTATGGATAAGACGAAGCTCCGGTACTATGGATAAGACGAAGCTCCGGTTCTAT
Source organism: Salvelinus fontinalis (assembly GCF_029448725.1). Lineage (NCBI taxonomy): Eukaryota > Metazoa > Chordata > Actinopteri > Salmoniformes > Salmonidae > Salvelinus > Salvelinus fontinalis. The sequence continues at coordinate 44,803,320 of NC_074674.1, read as the reverse complement.
GGATAAGAAGACGCTCCGGTACTATGAATAGGACGAAGCTCCGGTACTATGGATAAGATGATGCTCCGGTACTAGGGATAAGACGAAGCTCCCGTACTATGGATAAGACGATGCTCCGGCACTATGGATACGATGAAGCTCCTGTACTATGGATAAGATGACGCTCCGGTTCTATGGATAAGACGAAGCTCCGGTACTATGGATAAGACGAAGCTCCTGTACTATGGATAAGATGAAGCTCCTGTACTATGGATAAGACGAAGCTCCGGTACTATGGATAAGACGAAACTCCGGTACTATGGATAAGACGAAGCTCCGGTACTATGGATAAGACGAAGCTCCGGTACTATGGATAAGACGAAACTCCGGTACTATGGATAAGACGAAGCTCCGGTACTATGGATAAGACAAAGCTCCGGTACTATGGATAAGACGAAGCTCCTGTATTATGGATAAGACGAAGCTCCGGTACTATGGATAAGGCGAAGCTCCGGTACTATGGATAAGACGAAGCTCCGGTACTATGGATAAGACGAAACTCCGGTACTATGGATAAGACGAAGCTCCGGTACTATGGATAAGACAAAGCTCCGGTACTATGGATAAGACGAAGCTCCTGTATTATGGATAAGACGAAGCTCCGGTACTATGGATAAGGCGAAGCTTCGGTACTATGGATAAGACGAAGCTCCGGTACTATGGATAAGACGAAGCTCCTGTACTATGGATAAGACGAAGCTCCGGTTCTATGGATAAGAAGACACTCCGGTACTATGAATAGGACGAAGCTCCGGTACTATGGATAAGACGATGCTCCGGTACTATGGATAAGACGAAGCTCCGGTACTATGGATAAGACGAAGCTCCGGTACTATGGATAAGATGATGCTCCGGTACTATGGATAAGATGATGCTCCGGTACTATGGATAAGACGAAGCTCCGGTACTATGGATAAGACGAAGCTCCGGTACTATGAATAGGACGAAGCTCCGGTACTATGGATAAGATGATGCTCCGGTACTATGGATAAGACGAAGCTCCGGTACTATGGATAAGACGAAACTCCGGTACTATGGATAAGACGAAGCTCCGGTACTATGGATAAGACGAAGCTCCGGTACTATGGATAAGACGAAACTCCGGTACTATGGATAAGACGAAGCTCCGGTACTATGGATAAGACAAAGCTCCGGTACTATGGATAAGACGAAGCTCCTGTATTATGGATAAGACGAAGCTCCGGTACTATGGATAAGGCGAAGCTTCGGTACTATGGATAAGACGAAGCTCCGGTACTATGGATAAGACGAAGCTCCTGTACTATGGATAAGACGAAGCTCCGGTTCTATGGATAAGAAGACGCTCCGGCACTATGAATAGGACGAAGCTCCGGTACTATGGATAAGATGATGCTCCGGTACTATGGATAAGACGAAGCTCCGGTACTATGGATAAGATGATGCTCCGGTACTATGGATAAGATGGTGCTCCGGTACTATGGATAAGACGAAGCTCCGGTACTATGGATAAGACGAAGCTCCGGTACTATGAATAGGACGAAGCTCCGGTACTATGGATAAGATGATGCTCCGGTACTATGGATAAGACGAAGCTCCGGTACTATGGATAAGATGATGCTCCGGTACTATGGATAAGACGAAGCTCCGGTACTATGGATAAGACAAAGCTCCTGTACTATGGATAAGATGAAGCTCCTGTGCTATGGCCTGTGCTATGGATAAGACGAAGCTCCGGTACTATGGATAAGACGAAACTCCGGTACTATGGATAAGACGAAGCTCCGGTACTATGGATAAGACGAAGCTCCGGTACTATGGATAAGACGAAACTCCGGTACTATGGATAAGACGAAGCTCCGGTACTATGGATAAGACAAAGCTCCGGTACTATGGATAAGACGAAGCTCCGGTACTATGGATAAGACGAAGCTCCGGTACTATGGATAAGATGATGCTCCGGTACTATGGATAAGATGATGCTCCGGTACTATGGATAAGACGAAGCTCCGGTACTATGGATAAGACGAAGCTCCGGTACTATGAATAGGACGAAGCTCCGGTACTATGGATAAGATGATGCTCCGGTACTATGGATAAGACGAAGCTCCGGTACTATGGATAAGATGATGCTCCGGTACTATGGATAAGACGAAGCTCCGGTACTATGGATAAGACGAAGCTCCGGTACTATGGATAAGATGATGCTCCGGTACTATGGATAAGACGAAGCTCCGGTACTATGGATAAGACGAAGCTCCGGTACTATGGATAAGATGATGCTCCGGTACTATGGATAAGACGAAGCTCCGGTACTATGGATAAGACGAAGCTCCGGTACTATGGATAAGATGATGCTCCGGTACTATGGATAGCCTAAAAGCCAATTTATGCTTGATTTGACAATGTGGTCAGAGGCTTCGTATAGAGGGTGTGATGCAATTTCAGGGCCTCGGGAGGCATGCAGAGGCCAAATCAAGTTCTGTACCGCATCGCTGTGAGCCTCCGTATAGCTCCACATTGACATGATTGGTTGATGGTAGGTGGGGGCGGGAGGTACTGTATAAACACAAATACACTTCCTTGACAACTTCCTTCACAACAGCTCTGCTCTGCTCCACCAAGCCAAAAAGTATGTTTGCTCTGACTTCTGCAGAGGCCGCATGGCAGTAAATGCTGGAAGACCACTACAGATGTCAGATTGACCATGCAGAGTCTTTAAGAGTCAATTTATGCTTGAACCGAAAATGTGGTCGGTAGACTCCATATGGAGGGTGTGACGCAAATGCAGAACCTCCAGAGGCACGCATAGGCCGAATTGAACTCCATGCCGCATTTCTCTGCGCCTCTCAAATGTTGTAACAATGCGGAGGGCTCAGTATAGCTCTGCATTGACATGATTGGTTGATGGTAGGTGGGGGCGGGAGTTCTTGTATGAACACAAATTCACTTCCTTGACAACAGCTTTGCTCCACAGCTCTGTGCTGCTCCAGAGCGCAAGAAGTATGAATGACCCTGACTTTAGCAGATGCTGTATCGCCATAAATGCTGCAGGGCCAATGTAGCCTTCGGAATGACCATGCACCATCTATAACTATTGAACGGTTTGGACTAGAGATGCTTTTTTTCTACATTGTAATGAACACGGTGCAACCTCTGGTAGGCTGCTAGCAGGAAATTCGGCTGCGTTGCGAAGTCAGCCCATGGTCATGCCCCAAACTCTAGGTCTAGGAGCTCAGATGCAACCATTTAATAACCTAATAATCAACGTTTCAACAGACAAGCTGTCTTCATCAGGGTATAATTAAGCAATAGGGCACGGGGGGGTGTGGAATATGGCCAATATACCACTGCCAAGGGCTGTTCTTATCCGACGCAACGCGGACTGCCTTGATACAGCCCTTAGCCGTGGTATATTGTCCATATACCACAAACCCCTGAGGTGCATTATTTCTATTATAAACTGGTTACCAACGTAATTAGAGCAGTACAAATACATGTTTTGTCATACCCGTGGTATACGGTCTGAGTTTATAATTACAAACACTGCAGGTCAGTAGTTTATATTGTTTCAAAGGACACACACATGTCTGTAATCATTGCTGGGTCTGGCTTGAATTTTTTATTTATTTAACCTTTATTTACCTTCTAGGAAAGTCAGTTAACAAATTCTTATTTACAATGATGGCCTACACCGGCCAAACTTGGACGACGCTGGGCCAATTGTGCACTGCCCTATGGGACACCCAATCACAACCGGTTGTGTTTTTTTTGCATTGAACCTTTATTTAACTAGGCAAGTCAGTGAAGAACAAATTGTTATTTACAATGACTGCCTACCGGGGAACGGTGGTTCAGCTGCCTTGTTCGGGGGCAGAACGACACGTTTTTAGTTCAGTTCAGGGATTCAATCCAGCAACCTTTCGGTTACTGGCCCAAAGCTCTAACCACTAGGCTACCTACCGCCTGGATTCAAACCAGGGTGTCTGTAGTAACGCCTCTAACATTGAGATGCAGTGCCTTAGACCTCTGCGCCTCTCGGGAGCCCTTGGTTAATTTACATACTGTATATAAACAAAACATATAAAAAAAACATAAATGGAGAGCATACGATCTTAGATACAATTTGGCTACATAGGCCTACAAACATTTACAATGAATAGCAAAATCACATTAATCACAAGAATGGCTTCAGATCAAAGTCTACGTTGAGACCGAAGGGAGCAAGGGTCTTTAAATTAAAGATCCATGAAGCGTCTCGTTTTAACAGTCAATTGTCGAGGTCTCCCCCTCTCCTAGGGAGGGTGACTTGTTCGATGCCGATATAATGTAGGGACGAAATCGAGTGGTTTGCTTCCAAAAACCGGGCCGCAACTGGGTACTTTGAGCACCTAATGGTGCTACGATGTTCCGAGATTCATACTTTTAATTCGTGCTTCGTTTTACCCACATAATTTTTACCACAAGGACAAGTTATAAGATAAATAACTGCCTTAGTGGAGCACATGATAACACCTTTGATTGGAAAATGTTTTCCTGTTTGGAGGTGTTTGAAGGATCTACATTTGTTAGTGCCATTGCATTGAGCGTAGCAATTACACTTGTAGTTTCCATTCGGTAGAGGCGCAAATTGTGCAGTGGTATTTTGGGGTGGTAAATCAGGTTCTCACAGGGGAAATGAAATGACAGGCTACAATGACTTTGCTCATGATGCACGCCACATATGATATGTTACAACACCCTGGCTTGCATCAGACACAAAACAAAACACCAACACAAATGTAACAACAGCAGAAAATATACTGAACAAAAATATAAACGCAACATGCAACAATTTCAACTATTTTATGGAGTTATAATTCATATTAGGAAATCAGCCAATTGAAATACATGCATTAAGCCCTAATCTATGGATTTCACATGACTGGTGCAGTGGGGTGCAGCCATGGGTGGGCCTAGGTGGGCATAGTCCCATAGACTTGGTATCCAGGCCCAGCCAATTAGAATGTGTTTTTCTCCACAAAAGGGCTTAATTACAGACAGAAATACTCCCCAGTTTTATCAGCTGCCCGGGTTGCTAGTCTCAGATGATCCCGCTGGTGAAGAAGCCGGATGTGGAGATCCTGAGATATCGTGGTTGCACGTTGTCTGCGGTTGTGAGGCCGGTTGGAATTACTGCCAAATTCTCTAAAACAACGTTGGACTATGCTATGGTAGAGAAATGAACATTCAATTCTCTGGCAACAGCTCTGATGGACATTCCTGCCGTCAGCATGCCAATTGTGCACTACCTCAAAATGGAGAAATCTGTGGCATTGTGTTGTGTGACTAAACTGCACATTTAAGAGTGGCCTTTTATTGTCCCCAGTACAAGGTCTAATGATGATGCTGTTTAATCAGCTTCTTGATATGCCACATCTGTCAGGTGGATGAATTATCTTGGCAAAGGCGAAATGCTCACTATTTTTAAAAAGTGTTTATTTAACCTTTATTTAACTAGGCAAGTCAGTTAAATGCATGATGCAATGCGGAGTGCCTGGATACAGCCTTTAGGTGTGGTATATTATCCATATACCACAAACCCCAGAGGCAACTTATTGCTATTATAAACTGGTTACCAACATAAATACAACAGTAAAAAGTAATGTTTTGTCATACCTGTGTTATATTGACTGATATGCCACAGCTTTCAGAATTCAGGGATCGAACCAGGTTTATAAGTCGTGCCTAAGAACAGCCCTTAGCCGTGGTATATTGGCCATATGCCACACCTCCTCGGGCCGTATTGCTTAAATAAATCCCCTTTACGCATATGCATAACTATAGATCAATCCAACAGGAGAGTTTGAGTGATGAAAGTTGGACAGATGATCTGAAAATCTTTGAACAAGAAAAACTTGGATGAACATTAAAAAAACTAACGTTAGGCTATTTTCTGGCAATTGTGCTGTTATTGTGTGCCAAAGGTTAAGACTACAAATGGACCATTTACGAGATTGATTTATCATTTCAATAGGCATAGGCTACAGACAAAAATGTTGGGTTTATGATTGTAATTCGATTTTGCCATGGTTTGCTGAGATAACAGCAGGTAGCCTATAGCCCCTGATAGAACTACATCTAATTTCAGATAGTCTACAGTAGCCTAGACAAGATGTAGGTAGGATTTAGCAGCCCGTTATTCATGTTGAATAAATGTGTCTGTTAATTTGAACTAAGCAAGCTGCTAAATCTTGCCTAGGTCAAGTTAACAGACTAATTCATTCAACATGAATAATGAGGCGATTAAGAGGAAAGAAGTGCTTGTGTTTCCCAATAGCCTACTGGAATAGGTTACTGAGGATGGGGTCATATTTTCAATCACTGAAATACATATTAATAATATGTGAACGAACTGAATATGCCTATCAACAACACCCAGTGTTTATTCTTTTGAATTTGTTTTACCTGTAGCCTAATCTGACTACTGTTACCTCAATTGTCATGTTTTGGCTTTGATCATCATGTCTTGTCCCTGTGCTTCCCTCTGCTGGTCTTATTAGGTTCTTTCCCTCTTTCTATTCCTCTCTCCTCCTTCCTCTCTCCCTCCCCCGCTCTCTCTCTCTATCGTTCCGTTCCTGCTTCCAGCTGTTTCTCTTTCTCCTAACGACCTCATTTACTCTTTCACACCTGTCTCCTATTTTGCCCTCTGATTAGAGTCCCTATTTCTCCCTCTGTTTTCCGCTTCTGTCTTTGTCGGATTCTTGTTTGAGGTTAGCTGCTCTGTGTCCTTGTTCCGCCCTGTTGTTGTTTTTGCATTTGTCAGATGTTGCGTGTGAGCAGGTGTCTATGTCAGCTACGGTCTGTGCCTTCCTGAAGCGACCTGCAGTCGGTGGTCGCGTCTCCAGTCGTTCCTCTCTACTGACAAGAGGTTTTCAGTTTCCTGTTTTGGATTACCTTTGGATTATATCCAGGAACATCATTGTTTGTTTAAGACTGGAATAAAGACTCTGTTTCTATTACGTCGCTTTTGGGTCCTCCTTCATCAGCATAACAGAAGAATCCGACCAAGAATGGACCCAGCGACTATGGATTCTCTCAACACTACCGTCAAGTTCCAGGGAGCAATGCTCGGCAGACACGAGCAGGAATTGTCTGCTGCTCGTCATGCCGTTGAGACCCTGGCCGCTCAGGTCTCCGATCTCTCAGGACAGTTTCAGAGTCTTCGTCTCGTACCACAAGCTACTTCCTGGTCTTCCGAGTCTCCGGAACCCAGGGTTAATAATCCACCATGTTACTCTGGACAGCCCACTGAGTGTCGCTCCTTTCTCACCCAGTGTGATATTGTGTTCTCTCTCCAGCCCAACACATACTCTGGAGAGAGAGCTCGGATCGCTTACGTCATATCACTCCTTACTGGGCGGGCTCGGGAGTGGGGCACAGCTATCTGGGAGGCAAGGGCTGAGTGTTCTGACGTTTATCAGAACTTTAAGGAGGAGATGATACGGGTCTTTGATCGTTCTGTTTTTGGGAAGGAGGCTTCCAGGGGTCTGGCTTCCCTATGTCAAGGTGATCGATCTATAACGGATTACTCTATAGAGTTTCGTACTCTTGCTGCATCCAGTGACTGGAACGAGCCGGCGTTGCTCGCTCGTTTTCTGGAGGGACTCCACGCTGAGGTTAAGGATGAGATTCTCTCCCGGGAGGTTCCTTCCAGCGTGGACTCTTTGATTGCACTCGCCATCCGCATAGAACGACGGGTAGATCTTCGTCACCGAGCTCGTGGAAGAGAGCTCGCGTTAACGGGGTTACCCTTCTCCGCATCTCGACCATCTCCTTCCATCGGCTCAGAGACTGAGCCCATGCAGCTGGGAGGTGTTCACATCTCGACTAAGGAGAGGGAACGGAGAATCACCAACCGCCTTTGCTTCTATTGCGGTTCTGCTGGACATTTTGTCATGTCATGTCCAGTTAAAGGCCAGAGTTCATTAGTAAGCGGAGGGCTACGGGTGAGCGCTACTACTCTGGTCTCTCCATCAAGATCCTGTACTACCTTGTCGGTCCATCTACGCTGGACCGGGTCGGCTGCTTCCTGCAGTGCCTTGATAGACTCTGGGGCTGAGGGTTGTTTTATGGACGAAGCATGGGCTCGGAAACATGACATTCCTCTCAGAGAGTTAGGGAGGATCACACCCATGTTCGCCTTAGATGGTAGTCCTCTCCCCAGTATCAGATATGAGACATTACCTTTAACCCTCACAGTATCTGGTAACCACAGTGAGACCATTTCTTTTTTGATTTTTTGTTCACCTGTTACACCTGTTGTTTTGGGTCATCCCTGGCTAGTATGTCATAATCCTTCTATTAATTGGTCTAGTAATTCTATCCTTTCCTGGAACGTTTCTTGTCATGTGAAGTGTTTAATGTCTGCTATCCCTCCTGTTTCTTCTGTCCCCTCTACTCAGGAGGAGCCTGGTGATGTGACAGGAGTGCCGGAGGAATATCATGATCTACGCACGGTCTTCAGTCGGTCCAGAGCCAACTCTCTTCCTCCTCACCGGTCGTATGATTGTTGTATTGATCTCCATCCGGGGACCACTTCTCCTCGGGGTAGATTATTCTCTCTGTCGGCTCCAGAACGTAAGGCTCTCGATGATTATCTGTCTGCTGAAGGCATTCAGATGGATCCCGCTAAGGTCCAGGATGTCAGCGATTGGCCTGTTCCTAAGTCACGTGTCGAGTTACAGCGCTTTCTCGGTTTCGCTAATTTCTATCGGCGTTTCATTCGTAATTTCGGTCAAGTGGCTGCCCCTCTCACAGCTCTGACTTCTGTCAAGTCTTGCTTTAAGTGGTCTGGTTCCGCCCAGGGAGCTTTTGATCTCCTCAAGAAGCGTTTTACATCCGCCCCTATCCTTGTTACTCCTGACGTCACTAAACAATTCATTGTCGAGGTTGACGCTTCAGAGGTGGGCGTGGGAGCCATTCTGTCCCAGCGCTTCCAGTCTGACGATAAGGTCCATCCTTGCGCTTACTTTTCTCATCGATTGTCGCCATCGGAACCCGAGGGGATTCTCCCTGAAGGGCGTGTTGTCGGGTTGACTGTCTGGGGAATTGAGAGACAGGTAAAGCAAGCACTCACTCACACTGCGTCGCCGCGCGCTTGTCCTAGTAACCTTCTGTTCGTTCCTGTCTCTATTCGTCTGGCGGTTCTTCAGTGGGCTCATTCTGCCAAGTTAGCTGGTCACCCCGGCGTTCGGGGTACGCTTGCTTCTATTCGCCAGCGGTTTTGGTGGCCTACTCAGGAGCGGGACACGCGCCGTTTCGTGGCTGCTTGTTCGGACTGCGCGCAGACTAAGTCAGGTAACTCTTCTCCTGCCGGTCGTCTTAGACCGCTTCCCATTCCTTCTCGACCATGGTCTCAGATCGCCTTAGACTTTATGACCGGTCTGTCTTCGTCTGCGGGGAGGACTGTGAGAGCCGCCAATAAACGTAGGATTAAGAGTCCTAGGTATTGTCGCGGTCAGAGAGTGTGGCTTTCCACTCGTAACCTTTCCCTTACGACAGCTTCTCGCAAGTTGACTCCGCGGTTCATTGGTCCGTTCCGTGTCTCTCAGGTCGTTAATCCTGTCGCTGTGCGACTGCTTCTTCCGCGACATCTTCGTCGCGTCCACCCTGTCTTCCATGTCTCTTGTGTCAAGCCTTTTCTTCGCGCCCCCGTTCGTCTTCCCTCCCCCCCTCCCGTCCTTGTCGAGGGCGCTCCTATTTACAAGGAACGGAGGATCATGGACATGCGTTCTCAGGGACGTGGTCACCAGTACTTAGTGGATTGGGAGGGTTACGGTCCTGAGGAGAGGAGTTGGGTTCCTTCTCGGGACGTGCTGGACCGTTCGTTGATTGATGATTTCCTTCGTCGCCGCCAGGGTTCCTCCTCGAGTGCGCCTGGAGGCGCTTGGTGAGTGGGGGGGTACTGTCATGTTTTGGCTTTGATCATCATGTCTTGTCCCTGTGCTTCCCTCTGCTGGTCTTATTAGGTTCTTTCCCTCTTTCTATTCCTCTCTCCTCCTTCCTCTCTCCCTCCCCCGCTCTCTCTCTCTATCGTTCCGTTCCTGCTTCCAGCTGTTTCTCTTTCTCCTAACGACCTCATTTACTCTTTCACACCTGTCTCCTATTTTGCCCTCTGATTAGAGTCCCTATTTCTCCCTCTGTTTTCCGCTTCTGTCTTTGTCGGATTCTTGTTTGAGGTTAGCTGCTCTGTGTCCTTGTTCCGCCCTGTTGTTGTTTTTGCATTTGTCAGATGTTGCGTGTGAGCAGGTGTCTATGTCAGCTACGGTCTGTGCCTTCCTGAAGCGACCTGCAGTCGGTGGTCGCGTCTCCAGTCGTTCCTCTCTACTGACAAGAGGTTTTCAGTTTCCTGTTTTGGATTACCTTTGGATTATATCCAGGAACATCATTGTTTGTTTAAGACTGGAATAAAGACTCTGTTTCTATTACGTCGCTTTTGGGTCCTCCTTCATCAGCATAACATCAATCTGATGAGTTCTCACATCTGATCACAATTGCGATAGAGCTTTGATCATTTCCAATTTAATTTACTAAACATGTCAATTAATAATTGCATAATAACACAAGGCTACAACAACAATACACTGAAGTTATAGACTATGTATTAAATTGGTTGGCCAGCTACAGGTAGGCTACACAAGTGGCACAAATTGATTTGCAATGACTCCAGTGATATAATCATTTCAACATATGTTTTGTATCAAATGGTAGCCTACAATGGCATATACATTAATAGGCTACTTGATGGCCAACAGAGGCAAATGCATAATTCTTCACATTTAGCCTAATGTCAGTTTCGTTGAAGACTTTTACGCATAAAAATAACCATGCGAGGGAGTTCAATAACTTCCATTTCAAGTTTCCACTCGGGCAGCACCCAAGACACAAAAAACTGACACAAAAACTGATCATGCATAAAGCACTTTGCTTGATAACATTTTATTCAAGTAGTCAACATTACAATGGAGTTTAAACCACCTCCTAGCGAATTTATGTCATGCGCTCTACTGCGCCCAACTTCATTTTCCAGTGATTTGTCTCCATTATTTCTTGATGTGCATCAGTTCTAGCGTATTAATATGTTTTAAGGAAAATGGGTTGTAAATAGGTGTCTCCATTGTGACAATCTAAATAACCTACCTACAACTGGTAAAAAGTTGTTACAACATGCGGGTATGCTGCTCTCTCTCTCTCTCTCTCTCTCTCTCTCTGCCTCTCTCTGCCTCTCTCTCTCTCTCTGTCTCTCTCTCTCTCTCTCTGTCTGTCTCTCTCTCTCCCCCCTCCTCTCTCTCTCTCTCTCTCTCTCTCTGCCTCTCTCTCTCTCTCTCTCTGCCTCTCTCTCTCTCTCTCTCTGCCTCTCTCTCTCTCTCTCTGTCTGTCTCTCTCTCTCCCCCCTCCTCTCTCTCTCTCTTTCTCTCTCTCTCTCTCTCTCTCTCTCTCTCTCTCTCTCTCTCTCTCTCTCTCTCTCTCTCTCTCTCTCTCTCTCAATTAAATTCAAGGGGCTTTATTGGCATGGGAAACATGTGTTAACATTGCCAAAGCAAGTGAGGTAGATAATATACAAAAGTGAAATAAACAATAAAATTGAACAGTAAACATTACACATACAGAAGTTTCAAAAGAATAAAGACATTACAAATGTCATATTATGTATATATACAGTGTTGTAAACGATGTACAAATGGTTAATGTACAAAAGGGAAAATAAATAAGCATAAATATGGGTTGTATTTACAATGGTGTTTGTTCTTCACTGGTTGATCTTTTCTTGTGGCAACAGGTCACAAGAAAACCTCTCTCTCACACGTGACTCAGCCAATAGCTGTACTGCTCTCTCAACACACACACACACACTCCTCCGACCCTCCCCACCACTCACTCAGCAACAGCCTGCCTCATTGCCTGACAGTCAGCAGCAGGTCACAGTGTAATATATATATATATATATATATCCCATGGCGGCCACGGTGCAACTTACAAATTGCCCAAAAACCCGCGACAAATACATTTTCACCCGCGACATCATTTTCAAAGTAGCCTAATTTGCAGGGAAACTGCGGACATGGCAACACTGCTAACAATGTGGAAGAGCTTAGCCGGTGTTTCTGATTAATTAACAATGCCATGCTGGTGGGTGGTAACATGCAAACAAAACCTAGACCTGAAAAGAAATGTAGACTGAAAAGTATTATCATAGAGGAAACACGGCATTGGCACGGAAAATATCGTTAGTTACCGCTTCGGGTTTCCCATTTCAACACCAATTATATCAACCTTTAACTAAAACTGGGATGTTTTTTTCTTAAATCGTTGTGCAACATCGTGGGTTAGGTCTTTCACCGGAAAAATTGCATTTCCGCTCTTGTGGGCGTTTAAAATAGTGAAACAATAATTAAGCAATATGGACCGAGGAGGTGTGGAATATGGCCAATATACGACAGCTAAGGGCTGTTCTTGTGCACACGCAACAGGAGTGCCTGGATAGAGCCCTTAGCCGTGGTATAGTGGCCATATATCACAAACCCTCGAGGGGCATTATTGCTATTATAAACTGGTTACCAACGTAATTAGAGCAGTAAAAATAAATGTTTTGTTATACCTGTGGTATACGGTCTGATATAACATGGTTGTCAGCCAATCAGCATTCAGGGCTCGAACCACCCAGTTTATAAATATTATTATATTATGTCAAAATGGGTAGAATAGTGTGTTATAAAACTGTTAAATGTTCTCTCTGCCCCATGGCTAAATGAATTGCACGTGCACATTGAGCTTTTTAAAAATGTAATAATAAACATTTTACATATATATATATATATATATATATATATATATATATATATATATATATATATATATATATATATATATATATATATAGATTCTGTAAGTCAATACAGTAATAGCCTTCTAGCCCGAAGTCCAGCGAGCTATCGACCGTGCCCCAAAAGCATGCTCAAGCGGCAGAGTCGATATCCGAGCTTTATAAACCCAGGGTCGTTCCATTATTCAACCCGTCGGTGCGTTCCCTGTGTGGCTCCATAGAGGGCGCTCTGTCCCTCTCTATGGTTTTTGGCCCACGGGTGCTGTCGGAGCAAATTGGCGCCATTTTGAAGATAGGAGGGGGAAGAGAGCTGCAAGAGAGAGGATACAATTCATTGCAATTCATAAAAACAAGGTAGGAATTATCACAAGCAAACGTTATTCGTGTGGAATTCGGAGTTAATTTCGTGGTGTTTATTTTTGGAGGCACAACATTTGTCTGGATCTGTCCAGTAAAAGTGCTCCAAATCCGACGGAGCTGTCCGTGTTCACTGCCCGTGTGTATCGGGGCTAGCTAGCTAGCTAGCTAGCGGTGTCCGCCTTGCCGCTGTTCTTACACTGGGGGTAGAGAATGGGGGCAAGTTTAGCTAACAGTATTTTTTGTTGTTGTAAATGTACCACTGGCAACGGGGTTGTAGATGGCTATGAAACGAATATATGTGCACGCTGTGCGTGGTTGATTTAATGTTCTCAACAAAATACAATTAATAGTAGCAAATGCAGGACTTGCGTGTTACTCAATGTAATTTGTATTGCTAGCTAACTAGCTACAGTACACTAACAAGCAATTCAGTCAACTAGTGGCCTTGACGTACAACTGTGCCATAACAATACGCACAGCCAGCCATTCACCCATATGAATGCGACTGCATTTACAGCGTAGCTAGCTAATGTAGCTAGTTAGCTAGCTTGCAAGAATGGCTAACTACATGCATACCTCGTGTCCATGTTGAAAATATTAGCTACTGCTCATGCGTTTTTGTGAATTAGCTAGCGTTAACTAGTTAGCATATCATATTTTCGATATTTGTACGTGGCTGAAGTTCGATAAGGGAAGTTAATTATGTACTGTAACGCTAGCCTGGTTTGCTAGCTAGCGAGCTAAAGGAAAAGTCGAATGGCATGATTTTGATTTGGAACCAATAATTCAGACTTTTTTCCCGTTTTGGTTAGCTAGTAAGATGTGTCAATGATGTAAGTCTTTGCCAAAGTTTCCAACCATCCTTTTATGAACACATAAAATATTGTCATATTTAGTTGTCCCCTTCCCCCTCCTACATACATCTTGCGTTGCTTTGTCAACAACACAGTTCTCAGTCTGTAACTTCGTGCTGTATTGATTGAACTAACGCACATGATTGCACAACCATTACGTTTCTCCCACATGCTTGTCATAAAAACCCTTTGAAAATGTGCAAATGGATGAATTGGCTTTTGACACAGGGTCTCTTAAAGGTCCAATGCAGCCGTTTTTACCTCAGTATCAAATCATTTCTGGGTAACAATTAGGTACCTAACTGTGATTTGTTTTCCATCAAAATGAAATAAAAATGGCTTCTTAGCAAAGAGCAATTTCTCAAGTAAGAATTTATCTAGGACTGTCTGGGAGTGGTCTGAGTGGAGAGGGGAAACTGAAAACTCGTTGTTATTGGCAGATAGGTTTGGAACTGGTTCTTATTGGTGTATTAAAAATGCATTATACATATTTTTTAAAATAATTTCAGCCAATAGTTTTGAAGGTGGTGCTCGCAGTAGTAGTCCTTGTTTTTTGTGTACTACATCATCCATTTTCGTATGGTTTTTTTTAAACATATTTTTTGCTATTCGTATTATATGGTATGAATCCAATTCCTACTATATATTACAAAAATGTTGTGCTTAAGATCCTGGAGTGCAATCTCACTAATTTGCCCAGACCAGAACAAGCTTAAAAATCAAGACTGTCTTTTCAAACAGCTCTTTATACTTAAAAAAAGGGCATTGTCGTTTTCACAATTGTACAGTTTTATTGTTACCTCAGTGTGGCTATATATATAATATAAAACACAGTAAAATCTCATTTTTGACAGCGTTGGACCTTTAAGAAATGTGCACCTTCACCTAGCTTTTAAAATATCGCAGTCAGACCATTACTCTGTTCCAGCTGGCAGGAGGGGTACTGTTTGGCGTAACACAGAGAATTTAACCAACCTTAACTTGTCGACACTTCCTCAGATTGTTTTAATAGTCACGTGTACAGGGTTGCAGGTGTGATTGCAGGGTACAGTGAAAATCTTAGGCGCTGAGCTCCAACATGCAGGATGAAGTGAAATAAAATGACAAATGGTAATAAATAAAAACAAAACAATATAAACAGCACTATATCCATAATAACAACTTTGGCATTGATTAATAAGTAAGTGTCCATTGGGGTGGAGGCAGAGTAAAAAACAGTTGGGGGGGTGGGGGGTGACTATGGGGGAGAAGCAGCATGACCGTTGAGGGGGTGGGGGGATGACTATGGGGGAGAAGCAGCATGACCGTTGAGGGGGTGGGGGGGGTGACTATGGGGGAGCAGCAGCATGACCGTTGAGGGGGTGGGGGGATGACTATGGGGGAGAAGCAGCATGACCGTTGAGGGGGTGGGGGGGTGACTATGGGGGAGCAGCAGCATGACCGTTGAGGGGGTGGGGGGATGACTATGGGGGAGAAGCAGCATGACCGTTGAGGGGGTGGGGGGGTGACTATGGGGGAGCAGCAGCATGACCGTTGAGGGGGTGGGGGGATGACGATGGGGGAGAAGCAGCATGACTGTTGAGGGGGTGGGGGGATGACTATGGGGGAGCAGCAGCATGACTGTTGAGGGGGTGGGGGGATGACTATGGGGGAGCAGCAGCATGACTGTTGAGGGGGTGGGGGGATGACTATGGGGGGAGCAGCAGCATGACCGTTGAGGGGGTGGGTGGATGACTATGGGGGAGCAGCAGCATGACCGTTGAGGGGGAGGGGGGATGACTATGGGGGGAGCAGCAGCATGACCGTTGAGGGGGTGGGTGGATGACTATGGGGGAGCAGCAGCATGACCGTTGAGGGGGTGGGGGGATGACTATGGGGGAGCAGCAGCATGACTGTTGAGGGGGTGGGGGGAGCAGCAGCATGACCGTTGAGGGGGTGGGGGGATGACTATGGGGGGAGCAGCAGCATGACTGTTGAAGGGGTGGGGGGATGACTATGGGGGGGAGCAGCAGCATGACCGTTGAGGGGGAGGGGGGATGACTATGGGGGGAGCAGCAGCATGACCGTTGAGGGGGAGGGGGGATGACTATGGGGGGAGCAGCAGCATGACCGTTGAGGGGGAGGGGGGATGACTATGGGGGGAGCAGCAGCATGACCGTTGAGGGGGGGGGGGTGACTATGGGGGGAGCAGCAGCATGACTGTTGAAGGGGTGGGGGGATGACTATGGGGGGGAGCAGCAGCATGACCGTTGAGGGGGAGGGGGGATGACTATGGGGGGAGCAGCAGCATGACCGTTGAGGGGGAGGGGGGATGACTATGGGGGGAGCAGCAGCATGACCGTTGAGGGGGGGGTGACTATGGGGGGAGCAGCAGCATGACTGTTGAGGGGGTGGGGGGATGACTATGGGGGGAGCAGCAGCATGACCGTTGAGGGGGTGGGTGGATGACTATGGGGGAGCAGCAGCATGACCGTTGAGGGGGTGGGGGGATGACTATGGGGGAGCAGCAGCATGACTGTTGAGGGGGTGGGGGGAGCAGCAGCATGACCGTTGAGGGGGTGGGGGGATGACTATGGGGGGAGCAGCAGCATGACCGTTGAGGGGGAGGGGGGATGACTATGGGGGGAGCAGCAGCATGACCGTTGAGGGGGAGGGGGGATGACTATGGGGGGAGCAGCAGCATGACCGTTGAGGGGGGGGTGACTATGGGGGGAGCAGCAGCATGACTGTTGAAGGGGTGGGGGGATGACTATGGGGGGGAGCAGCAGCATGACCGTTGAGGGGGAGGGGGGATGACTATGGGGGGAGCAGCAGCATGACCGTTGAGGGGGAGGGGGGATGACTATGGGGGGAGCAGCAGCATGACCGTTGAGGGGGGGGGTGACTATGGGGGGAGCAGCAGCATGACTGTTGAGGGGGTGGGGGGATGACTATGGGGGGAGCAGCAGCATGACCGTTGAGGGGGAGGGGGGATGACTATGGGGGGAGCAGCAGCATGACTGTTGAGAGGGTGGGGGGGATGACTATGGGGGGAGCAGCAGCATGACTGTTGAGAGGGTGGGGGGAGCAGCAGCATGACCGTTGAGGGGGAGGGGGGATGACTATGGGGGGGGGGGCAGCAGCATGACTGTTGAGAGGGTGGGGGGAATGACCGTTGAGTGAAAACATGTAATATATAGTTTTTCATATAAATAGCACTAAATACATAACATAATAACACTTATTTGTTCATCACTGCAATAGTCATGTATATAGTGCAATTTTTTAAAATATATATTTATTTTTCACTCAATGGTCATTTCCCCCACCCCCTCAGTCTTTACTCTGCCTCCATCCCAATATATAAACACTACCGTTCGAGGTCACTTAGAAATGTCCTTGTTTTTAAAAGAAAAAAACTTTGTTCATTAAAATAACATCAAATTGATCGGAAATACAGTGTAGACATTGTTAATGTTGTAAATGACTATTGTAGCTGGAAACGGCAGATTGTTAATGGAATGTCTACATAGGCGTCAAGAGTCCCATTATCAGCAACCATCACTCCTGTGTTCCAATGACACGTTGTGTTAGCGAATCCAAGTTTATCATTTTAAAAGGCTAATCGATCATTAGAAAACTCTTTTGCAATTATGTTCGCACAGCTGAAACTGTTGTGCCGATTTAAAGAAGCAATAAAACTGCCTTCTTTAGACTAGTTGAGTATCGGGAGCATCAGCATTTGTGGGTTTGATTACAGGCTCAAAATGGCCAGAAACAAATAACTTTCTTCTGAAAATTGTCAGTCTATTCTTGTTCTGCGAAAGGAAGGCCATTTGAAGCTGTTAAGGAGCCTTTTGGACCTAAACTTGCCACTCAAGTACCGCTTGCCATGCGGTAGCAGAAAGAACAGTCTATGGCTGGGGTGACTGGATTCTATTTTGGGGGGGGTTCCTCTGACACTGCCAGTCTTTACGTTTTTGCCAAGATTCTCCTGTACTGCCCGCGTCAGAGTGATGTTGAAGTGGGGAGAACAGGGGGTGGCTAGGGTCCCTGATAATCTTCTTGGCCGTCCTGCGACACCTGGTGTTGTAGGTGTCCTGTAGGGCAGGCAGTGTTTTTTACATTTTATTTTACCTTTATTTAACTAGGCAAGTCAGTTAAGAACAAATTCTTATTTTCAATGACGGCCTAGGAACAGTGGGTTAACTGCCTTGTTCAGGGGCAGAACGACAGGTTTGTACCTTGTCAGCTCGGGGATTTGAACTTGCAACCTTTCAGTTACTAGTCCAACGCTCTAACCACTACGCTGCCTCCTCAGCGGCGTGCACCAGTTATTTATTAGAATCCCAATGGTGACTGCTAGTCTTACTCGGGTCCGACACATAGCGAAAAAATACATTACAGACAAACGCCTTTACAATTTACATTACCTTTTAAAAACATTAACATGTAGTGTGTGTGTGCATCTATCAGTTACATGTACACGTCAGTACATACACACAACAAGTAGGTCACAGAGAGGCGTTGTTCCGTGAGCTTTTGCTTTGTTTTTTGAAAACAGGTTTGCTGTTAAATTGCGATTTATATAAGATGGAGGGGAGTTCCATGCACTCATGGCTCTGTATAATACTGTACGTTTTCCTTGAATTTGTTCTGGACCTGGGGACTGTGAAAAGACCCCTGGTGGCATGTCTGGTGGGGTAAGTGTGTGTGTGTGTGTGTGTGTGTGTGTGTGTGTGTGTGTGTGTGTGTGTGTGTGTGTGTGTGTGTGTGTGTGTGTGTGTGTGTGTGTGTCAGGTCTGGGCGGTATAACGGGGGGGAAAACAATATTACATTTACATTTAAGTCATTTAGCAGACGCTCTTATCCAGAGCGACTTACAAATTGGAAAGTTCATACATATTCATCCTGGTCCCCCCGTGGGAATTGAACCCACAACCCTGGCGTTGCAAGCGCTATGCTTGCATTTATACATCCCATATACATTTATGTCTTCATTTATGTACCGGTTTGGATCTATACTTTACCTTCTGTACTGGTATTTTATTGTTTTCTGTGTTAAATGTATTAATTTACAAATTAGTGTCATTCCGGCAGCTGCAACGAATGAGAATAATCTCATTTTGGAATGAAAGGCGCCCCTACCAACCTTGGGGGGGAAACGATGTGCACTGCGTGATGACGCAAACACACACACTTTGGAAACAAACACACGTTTGGAAACAAACACACTTTGGAAACAAACACCTAGAAATCAGTTAGTGGTGGAAACAAACACGATGGAGAAAAACACAAGTAATAAGAGTTTTCAAAAGAACTACTCAGCCAATTCCCGCAGCAAGTGAAGAATTTGTAGATTTAAAAAGGTGCAATGTTGATAGTGTGGACATGGTTTGGTTTTAAGACAACGGACACAGAACAACAAAAAAGAACATTATTTGCAAGTTATTTGCAAGCGGTCTGTAGTTGTAAAAGGGGGAAACACAAGTAACCTCCTATAACTACCTAAAAAGCCGCCGTGTTGTCAATGGTTTTATGGTGAAAGTACGAAGAGGCGCAAAACTCCAACATCCACCCCGGTGCCTAAAACGACATCAAGTTTGAACTAAAACACGCTGGTCGCTCGGTTCTGGCCTTTCTTGGGAGTTTTTCCTTAGCCACCGTGCTTCTACACCTGCATTGCTTGCTGTTTAGGGTTTTAGGCTGGGTTTCTGTACAGCACTTTGTAACAGCTGATGTAAGAAGGGCTTTATAAAATACATTTGATTTGATTGGTTGCGCCATTTTAAAAGTGGATCCCGTACGACAAGAAAAGCAAAAGATGGCGGGACATTACGGATTGAAAAACATTGGATCCCAGGTATGTACTGCCTAGCCGAAAATACTTTAGCGGGACAGTCTTGCCAAATAAGTACACTGAATGCCATGAAAGAGTGAAGAGGGAGATTGAAAACATGATACACGTTGCCAGCACAACGGACCTATGGTCAAGCCCAACATCCGAGCCTTAGATTACCCTAACTGCATTTTATAACCGATGCCTGGGACCTGAAGAGAATATGTTTGCAAACACCCCCCCCCCCCCCCCCCCCCCCCCCCCCCCCCCCCCCCCGGAGGACCATACATGAGAACTGCTTGCCCGAGGGCTGAGAGATGCCCTAGAATTATGAGGACTGAAAGAAGAGCAACTTGTGTGTGTTTTACAACTGACAACAAATATAACATAGTAAAAGCCATGGAGCTGAACAGCTGGACAAGACTGCAGTGGTTTGGTCACCGTCTTCACCTGGCCATCGGTAAGTTTTTAAATAGTTGCCAAAATATTTTCGCAATTATGCGGCTGCTGTTATAAACTTTCAGGATGCTAGTTAAATTCATATTTAATCAATAACTATCTAGCCTAGCATTGCTGGCCAATTGTTGGATTCAAAACTGGAGTGTTCATCACATGACTTGAAATATATTTATTTTACTGTATTTAATGAATGTAGATCAATCCAATCCATTAAATCACAATTACTGTAATTAAAATTTGCACCCAATAATGGAAAACGGTTAAATTAAATTTCATATTTGTGTAATATATCTATTATTTATTATTTAGTGGTTTACTTTTTGCTTCTCGTTTCTATTCTGTCATTTGAATATAAGGAGAAAAGCTGTTAATATTGTCAATTGTTTTGTTGGTATTTTTACAGAGAGAAGTGTTAAAGATGCCAGGTTGACCAGTTGCTGTCTGCAAGAGAGTAGTCAATGACTTTTCTATGGCCTGGGAGGGGGAAAAAAGCTATGAAAACTGCACAAGTTGCTGAACTTGACTTGCCTGACCACTCACTTGTCATTGAAACTCCAACCAGGTGGGGCTCACGTCAGAAGATGATCCAAAGAGTGCTTTGAACAGGAGAAGGCTGTAACTCGGGTCCTGGCTGCAGACAAGAAAATCAGGCACCTTGTGCCTACATTGCAGGACATGCAAGTCCTTGAGTCAATCAACAAAGCCCTGGCTCCCCTGCAGCAGTTCACTGACTCCTTGTCCGGAAAATATTATTTCAGTGTCTCCTACCTGCAGCCTGCTTAAATCCAGCTGTTCAACGTCACTGTTTTGACTCTGGAAGATGACTCACCCCCTAACAAAGGACATCAAGAGGACCATCCTTGATTATCTGAACGGAAACAAATACTCAGATCCAATCACAGATGACCTGTTGGACGTAGCATCCCTCCTAGAACCCGCGCTTTAAGATCACATGCATCAAGAGCAACGGGGTTGGACTGCATAAATACAAGAGCAGCAGCAGCTTCATAGACTGCTGACAGAGCAGGTGCCATCCATCGGAGATACAGATAAATCACAGGTCAGGAGCACCAGACCCAGTGGAAACAAAGAAGATTAAGAAGATGCTTTAAAAAAAGAAGAAGTTTTTTTTACAAAAAAGGAGACACACCCAGCAGCTTCCCTGTCTGACAAAGGGGCCATTTGAAGCTGAGCTGAAAAGCTCTGTTGCTGCTGACAGGTGAGGCAGATCCTCTGGAGTGGTGGCGGGTCCATGAAGAGCTCCTTCCAAGAGTGAGCAAACTGGCCAAGAAATACCTGTGCATTCCAGCCACTAGTTCACCTTCCGAAAGGGCCTTCAGCACTGGTGGCAATGTGGTGACAGATACAGTAGATAGGCTTGTTCTCCTTTCCCATAACCTGTATGATAACCAATATGATTGTTGGTTCTATAGCAAGAGTTAACAACCTGGTTAAATGGAAAGTGTGACATTTTGGTCATTCATAAGCCTAAGCCCCTATTTGAAGCTGTGGTCTTTCCCTGTTTGACTTGAATATTTACATTATTTATTTGGAATTCTTGGAAGTTATTCTGTTTGGTAACATTCAACATCACCATTTGCGCAACATGTGAAATAGTTATTTGTATGTTATTTATTTTCAGGGTGGTACCATAATATGCCACGGCGTAGTACTGAAGCCATAGACAGTGGATAGGCTTGTTTTCCTTGACCATAACTGTCACACTGTGAATATATTTAAGCCATATCGTCCCTAGTCCTAGTGTCAGTGCTGTGTGTAAGTTGACTATGCAAACTATCTGAAATTTCCGACATTGCGTCAATTCTTGTTTTTGTAAGAAACAAATCAGTCTTTCCTCGACTCTTAGCCAAGAGAGACTAGCATGCATAGTATTAATATCAGCCCTCTGGTTACAATGAAGAGCAAGACGTGCCGCTCTGTTCTGGGCCAGCTGCAGCTTAAGGTCTTTCTCTCACAGCACTTGACCATATGACTGGACAATAATCACGATTAAACTAGACTCTGCAGGACTTGCTTTGTGAAGTCTTTACAACCCTAGAAATCTATATGTTTTGACCATGACAGTTTACAATCGAAGGTAACACCAAGTAATTTAGTCTCCTCAAATCAAATTTTATTACAGTGAAATGCTTACTTACAAGCCCTTAAGCAAAAGTGCAGTTCAAGAAATAGAGTTAAGAAAATATTTAGAGAATAAAGTAAAAAATAAAAAGTAACACAGTAGAATTACATAACAGTAACGAGGCTGTATACATGGGGCACTGGTACCGACTAAATGTGCAGGGGTACAGGTTAGAGGTCATTTGTACATGTAGGTAGGGGCAAAGTGACTATGCATAGATGATAAACAGCAAGTAGCAGCAGTGTAAAAACAAAAAGGGGGGGGTTCAATGTCATAATCCGGTGGCCATTTGATCAATTGTTCAGCAGTCTTATGGCTTGGGGGTAGAAGCTGTTAAGGAGCTTTTTGGACCTATACTTGGCACTCCGGTACCGCTTGCCGTGCGGTAGCAGAGAGAACAGTCTATGACTTGGGTGACTGGAGTCTGACAATTTGGGCCTTCCTCTGACACAGCCTGGTATAGAGGTCCTGGATGTCAGGAAGCTTGGCCCCAGTGATGTACTGGGTCGTACGCACTACCCTCTGTAGTGCCTTACGGTCAGATACAGAGCAGTTGCCATACCAGGCAGTGATGCAACCTGTCAGGATTACGCTCAATGGTGAAGCTGTACAATTTTTGAGGATCTGGGGACCTATGCCGAATCATTTGTCTCCTGCTGGGGGGTGTTGTCATGCCCTCTTCACGACTGTCTTGATGTGTTTGGACCATGATAGCCACACCATTCATTACCAGATTCACCTGAGGTCTAGAACTTAGGCAATGATTTGTACCAAATACAATGCCCTTCGTTTTAGAGACGTTCAGGACCAGTTTATTACTGGCCACCCATTCCAAAACAGACTGTCATTGGTAAAAATCAAAAAGAGTAGACTCCTCTTGTTTTTAACTCCATATATCCCATATCTTTTCAGCTGCAGAGGTCAGAGGTCGTCATCTCCCTAAATGGGCGATGGTCTATTCCCATGCTCCTAACGTTTTGCGGTAGTTGAACACAAGACAAATATAATTACAGAGATGTAGTGCAGGCTTTAGTCAAAATTACTTCCATTACATGAATATTTCCTAAATGCTATTGTAAACAACCTTTTTTGAGTAATCGCCCACAGCTTAGTCTGACACTCAGACATTGTATTGATTAGCCTTAAAGATCTAGCCTACTGCAAATGAGTGTGAACCTAATTGAACTTGGTCTTAATTCAGGTTTGCTGGCTACTGAATTGCACGTTTACCCCCACACCTACATGATATTACAGTATATTCTTTGTGTCGGACTCATTTTCCCGCTAATTGCCTTATGGATCAAACATTCGCGTGTAGCTTACTGCCTTGTGCACATTGCTACGCTTATTATGTGAAGAAATAGTTTATCAACATTGAAAGCTAAACCTTCTGATCTGTTGCATCAGACACTTTTTAATGTTTATTTTGTATGTAGCCTTGGCCTACTGGTTGTATGAATTTGGGATAGATCTTCCCACAACTGCCCCAGAGTCTGTTGGGAATAGTTTATTTACTTCTCGACAAGTTGTCCAATAGAATGATAACTTTTCTATTATGGGGGGATAGTAGATTGACATAGGCTAGTGATTTTGTTGTTCGTTACTCGTCTTGTTGGTTGAGGGAAATGTAAATGTGGGCATCGGGAATTTGGTAAGAAGGGATCTCACATCGTTGCTTCCGCGACTTGCATGTTCTGTTAAGATGAGTTAACATTAACCTTCATGTTCATTTTAATCTCCGTGGGTGGACGCCATAATCGGGTTACGCACCCAATGCATATGGGTCCGGTACATTTCTCAAATGTCCAGTATAATTATTAATGCTGCCGTTTAAATATCCAGCGCCACATTTTCCTAATGAAAACCGATCTGATATCGTACCACCATGGTAATCTGGACAGCTAGCTAGCATAGTAGCTAATATAGTTAGCTAGCTAACACCACAGATGAAAGGGTAAATTATTGTAATCTTTCCTAACATGGTCAAACAGCTATCTGCTTAGCTAGCTTGCTTATTGCGTGCATGTCCGGGCACATCGACATGTCTTATTATTGGTGAATTATCGGGGTGGCAGGCAGCCTAGTGGTTAGAGCGTTGGACTAGTAACCGCCTAGTGGTTAGAGCATTGGACTAGTAACCGCCTAGTGGTTAGAGCGTTGGACTAGTAACCGCCTAGTGGTTAGAGCTTTGGACTAGTAACTGGAAGGTTGCAAGATCGAATCCCCGAGCTGACATGGTACAAATCTGTCGTTCTGCCCCTGAACAAGGCACTGTTCGTAGGCTGTCATTGAAAATACGAATTTGTTCTTAACCTTTCTGGCGAGGCGCTAGCGACCCACCTCGTCAACATTCATGAAAATTCATGAAAATACAAGTGCAATACATCAAAATAAAGCTTAATTTATTGTTAATCCAGCCACTGTGTCAGATTTCAAAAGGCATTACGGCGAAAGCAAACCATGCGATTATCTGAGGACAGCTCCCCGCATACAAAAGCATGAAAAACATTTTTCAACTAGGCAGGTGCGCCACAAAAGTCTGAAATAGCAATATAATAAATGCCTTACCTTTGAAGATCTTCTTCTGTTGGCACTCCAAAAGGTCCCAGCTACATCACAAATGGTCCTCTTGTTCGATAAAGTCCTTCTTTATATCCATAAAAACTCTGTTTAGCTGGCACGCTTCATTCAATAATCCACCCAGTTTCCCTCCTTCAAAATGCATACAAAATGAATCCCAAACGTTACCAAGTAACTTCTCCAAACAAGTCAAACAACATTTATAATCAAACCTCAGGTACCCTAATACGTAAATAAACGATCAAATTTAAGACGGAGAATCATTATTGTCTTTACCAGAGATAAACAACAAAGAACACACTCATCCACGCGCATGAAAACACTACAGCCAAAATGGGAGCCATTCTAGCTAATTTTTCCAAAAACAAGCCTTAAACTCTTTCTAAAGACTGTTGACATCTAGT
Source organism: Salvelinus fontinalis (assembly GCF_029448725.1). NCBI lineage: Eukaryota > Metazoa > Chordata > Actinopteri > Salmoniformes > Salmonidae > Salvelinus > Salvelinus fontinalis. The sequence goes on along the minus strand of NC_074674.1, from coordinate 44,777,819 downwards.
GGAAGCCCTAGGAACTGCAATCTGGGAGGTTTTCGCCTCATAATAAACATGACAGCCATTGGAAACAGTGGTAGGCTGAATAGTTTTTTTTGGATGGTTTGTCCTCGGGTTTTCGCCTGCCATACCTGTTCTGTTATACTCACAGACATTATTTTAACAGTTTTAGAAACTTTAGAGTGTTTTCTATATGCATATCCTAGCTTCTGGGCCTGATTAACAGGCAGTTTACTTTGGGCACGTTTTTCATCCAGATGTCAAAATACTGCCAAAGAGTGTAACCCCCAAAGAGGTTATTAACTGACTTGCCTAGTTAAATAAAGGTTAAAAAAACAATAAAAAAAACTGATTGGTGAATTAAAACTGCAATGTGTACCTTTTTGGGGTGACCTGACCAAATTCACATAGAAATGTGAGTTATAGATTTGCCATTTTCATTGAAAGCAAGTCTAAGAAGCGTTAGATATGTTCTATGTGTTCAGTTTCTATGCTTCCCTTTAAGTTTAGTTTTTTTGCGTCTTTTGCTTTCAGTTTTGTACACCAGTTTCTAACAGCTGAAAATACAATATTTTCAGATTAATGAAAATATATTTCACACCGGTTTAGATGGTACAATGATTCTCTACACCAGTGTTTCCCAACCCTGGTCCTCCAGTACCCCCAACAGTACACAGTTTCCCAACCCTGGTCCTCCAGTACCCCCAACAGTACACAGTTTCCCAACCCTGGTCCTCCAGTACCCCCAACAGTACACGGTTTCCCAACCCTGGTCCTTTAGTACCCCTAACAGTACACAGTTTCCCAGCCCTGGTCCTCCAGTAACCCCAACACTACACAGTTTCCCAACCCTGGTCCTTTAGTACCCCCAACACCACACAGTTTCCCAACCCTGGTCCTCCAGTACCCCCAACACTACACAGTTCCGTTTTAGCCCTTGACAAACACACCTCATACAACCCATTGAGGGTTTGATGATTAGTTGACAAGTTGAATCAGGTGTGCTTATCCAGGATTACAATTAAAAATGTATACTGTTGGGGGTACCGGAAGACCCGGGTTGGAAACACTGCTCTACTCTAGCCATTACTCATAAACTGAAATTAGGCAAACTATTAGAATTTTAGCAACCAGGAAATGGTGGGGAGACTTCTGCATATTGCATCTTTAAACTAATATTTGCAACAGGAGTTTGATTTTGGTCATTGTGTCAATTCATCCATTTTCTCAATACTGCATCTGTTTGGATGAATGAGCTAACTTGGCGCTGCTGATTTTCTCAGCTAGACATTCCTTGGCTTTGTGGCGGTGCTCGTGGCTCAGGCGGTGAGTGGTGGTTGCCATAGCAGCAGCTTTGCTATGTAGCAGGACTATCAGGAAAGCCGGTAGGGAAGAGCCGATGGACTAGAAAAGGCCCATATCGGCCCGACGTATCGGCTGAGCTGTTTTTATTTGATTATTTATTTAATGTAACATTTATTTAACTAGTCAAGTCAGTTAAATTTACAATGACGGCCTACACCGGCCAAACCCGGACGATGCTGGGCCAATTGTGCGCCGCCCTATGGGACTCCCAATCACGGCCGGGTTGTGATACAGCCTGGAATCGAACCAGAGTGTCTGTAGTGACGCCTCTAGCGCTGAGATGCAATGCCTTAGAACGCTGCACCTCTCAGGAGCCCCGAGTTAAACATAACATTCAACATTTTTATATTTAGAGTTTAAATGATCAAATTAAAATCAGACTTTTTCCTAGTTTGAGTTGATCAGTTTCGGTCCAGGAGGGGTAAAGGGGATGTTTGACAATAAGAACTGCATTCCGAAGTCATATATAGGCGAATAAATTAACTTCTACTGCTGTAGATGATGCATCATGGGTGAATAAAACTTTATTTAAAAACATTGGGGTTTTTACAGGAACTTAAAATTGTTATGGTAATGAGATGTAGTTTTTTACAGGAATGTGAAAAAGTGTTATGGTAATGAGATGTAGTTTTTTACAGGAACGGGAAAAAGTGTTATGGTAATGGGACATGTCCACAGACATTGTTTGTACGTAATACATGTTTTAGTTTAATATAAACTTAAAGTAGTATAGCATCTTAATGATTTATAGACAAACCACAGCAACATCATTTTATAAATTGATCCAAGAATTCAATCACGATGCATTTTTTAATGAGAATTTTGGGGTGAAAATGTATAATAAAAAAAACAATCTGGCAAAAAAGAAAAAAAGAAACTTAGACATATTAGTCCTCAGAACGATAGTTGATTTTTTGCAGATGCATCATGGTTTTGTCACTCAATGTGCTACAGACGTTTTAAAACGGGTTTCATGAGAATCTCCCATCTCTCTAAAGGTAAAGAAGACATTGCTTGTCTTCCAAGTCGGGAATTGAGGAAAACATTTTGCGACAGAATACACCCTTGCTGAACACAACCTTGACATTCCCCCTTTTCAGTTCTCTTTCTCCTTTCAGAGATATCTCTCCTTTCAGAGATATCTCTCTCCTTTCAGAGATATCTCTCTCCTTTCAGAGATATCTCTCTCCTTTCAGAGATATCTCTCTCCTTTCAGAGATATCTCTCTCCTTTCAGAGATATCTCTCTCCTTTCAGAGATCTCTCTCTCTCTCCTTTCAGAGATGTATCTCTCTCTCCTTTCAGAGATGTATCTCTCTCTCCTTTCAGAGATGTATCTCTCTCTCCTTTCAGAGATGTATCTCTCTCTCCTTTCAGAGATGTATCTCTCTCTCCTTTCAGAGATGTATCTCTCTCTCCTTTCAGAGATCTCTCTCTCTCTCCTTTCAGAGATCTCTCTCTCTCTCTCTCCTTTCAGAGATCTCTCTCTCTCTCTCTCCTTTCAGAGATCTCTCTCTCTCTCCTTTCAGAGATCTCTCTCTCTCTCTCTCCTTTCAGAGATCTCTCTCTCTCTCTCTCCTTTCAGAGATCTCTCTCTCTCTCTCTCCTTTCAGAGATCTCTCTCTCTCTCTCTCCTTTCAGAGATCTCTCTCTCTCTCTCTCCTTTCAGAGATCTCTCTCTCTCTCTCTCCTTTCAGAGATCTCTCTCTCTCTCTCTCCTTTCAGAGATCTCTCTCTCTCTCTCTCCTTTCAGAGATCTCTCTCTCTCTCTCTCCTTTCAGAGATCTCTCTCTCTCTCTCTCCTTTCAGAGATCTCTCTCTCTCTCTCTCCTTTCAGAGATCTCTCTCTCTCTCTCTCCTTTCAGAGATCTCTCTCTCTCTCTCCTTTCAGAGATCTCTCTCTCTCTCTCTCCTTTCAGAGATCTCTCTCTCTCTCTCCTTTCAGAGATCTCTCTCTCTCTCTCTCCTTTCAGAGATCTCTCTCTCTCTCTCTCCTTTCAGAGATCTCTCTCTCTCTCCTTTCAGAGATCTCTCTCTCTCTCTCCTTTCAGAGATCTCTCTCTCTCTCTCTCCTTTCAGAGATCTCTCTCTCTCTCTCCTTTCAGAGATCTCTCTCTCTCTCTCTCCTTTCAGAGATCTCTCTCTCTCTCTCTCCTTTCAGAGATCTCTCTCTCTCCTTTCAGAGATCTCTCTCTCTCCTTTCAGAGATCTCTCTCTCTCCTTTCAGAGATCTCTCTCTCTCCTTTCAGAGATCTCTCTCTCTCCTTTCAGAGATCTCTCTCTCTCCTTTCAGAGATCTCTCTCTCTCCTTTCAGAGATCTCTCTCTCTCCTTTCAGAGATCTCTCTCTCTCCTTTCAGAGATCTCTCTCTCTCCTTTCAGAGATCTCTCTCTCTCCTTTCAGAGATCTCTCTCTCTCCTTTCAGAGATCTCTCTCTCTCCTTTCAGAGATCTCTCTCTCTCCTTTCAGAGATCTCTCTCTCTCCTTTCAGAGATCTCTCTCTCTCTCTCTCTCTCTCTCTCCTTTCAGAGATCTCTCTCTCTCTCTCTCCTTTCAGAGATCTCTCTCTCTCTCTCCTTTCAGAGATCTCTCTCTCTCTCTCTCCTTTCAGAGATCTCTCTCTCTCTCTCTCCTTTCAGAGATCTCTCTCTCTCTCCTTTCAGAGATCTCTCTCTCTCTCTCCTTTCAGAGATCTCTCTCTCTCTCTCTCCTTTCAGAGATCTCTCTCTCTCTCTCCTTTCAGAGATCTCTCTCTCTCTCTCTCCTTTCAGAGATCTCTCTCTCTCTCTCTCCTTTCAGAGATCTCTCTCTCTCCTTTCAGAGATCTCTCTCTCTCCTTTCAGAGATCTCTCTCTCTCCTTTCAGAGATCTCTCTCTCTCCTTTCAGAGATCTCTCTCTCTCCTTTCAGAGATCTCTCTCTCTCCTTTCAGAGATCTCTCTCTCTCCTTTCAGAGATCTCTCTCTCTCCTTTCAGAGATCTCTCTCTCTCCTTTCAGAGATCTCTCTCTCTCCTTTCAGAGATCTCTCTCTCTCCTTTCAGAGATCTCTCTCTCTCTCTCTCTCTCTCTCTCCTTTCAGAGATCTCTCTCTCTCTCTCTCCTTTCAGAGATCGCTCTCTCTCTCTCTCCTTTCAGAGATCGCTCTCTCTCCTTTCAGAGATCTCTCTCTCTCCTTTCAGAGATCTCTCTCTCTCCTTTCAGAGATCTCTCTCTCTCCTTTCAGAGATCTCTCTCTCTCCTTTCAGAGATCTCTCTCTCTCCTTTCAGAGATCTCTCTCTCTCCTTTCAGAGATCTCTCTCTCTCCTTTCAGAGATCTCTCTCTCTCCTTTCAGAGATCTCTCTCTCTCCTTTCAGAGATCTCTCTCTCTCCTTTCAGAGATCTCTCTCTCTCTCTCTCTCTCCTTTCAGAGATCTCTCTCTCTCTCTCTCTCCTTTCAGAGATCTCTCTCTCTCTCCTTTCAGAGATCGCTCTCTCCTTTCACTCATACTCCTGTCTTTCTTTCAGTCACCGATCCTCTCTGCCTATCTCTCCCCTCTTGACTGCAGCAGTGTAACAGTCTGTCTCTTTGTAATGCATGATGCCCGGCTGCCTTTCCCTCCAGAAGCTCCCTCCAGATAAGCACATTGACTTCACTCACTGGCATCAGTGACTTGCCAAGTTGCCAATTCTCCCTCTACCCCGCCTCTCTCTCCCCCTCCTTTCTTCTTCTTTCTTTCTTTCCCCCCTCTTTCCTTTGCAGACAGACCCCCCCCCCCACCACCCCCATCGGTAACCATGGTTATCATGTTTCCAGGGACACAGTTAAAGGAAATCTCCACCCCAAAACTGAATGTTGGCATTGGTTATTATTAGTCCATTGTTGATAGTCCCAAAATATTTTGCATGTCAGCAATCAAGTTTTCGAGATATCACTTTCGAAATACAGCCGCTATGATGCATATTGCATCATATGATGCTGCGTTTTATATACACACACACACACACACACACACGCAGAACTGTAATGTTAGAGAGAAAGAGGGGGGAAGAAAGGGAGAGACAAAGAGGAGGGAGAGTTGGCAACTTGGCAAGTCACTGATGCCAGTGAGTGAAGTCAATGTGGATATCTGGTCTAGGTTAGAGAGAGGTTCATGTCTGTTTACTCAGACCCTTGGCTCCTCTAGTAAGAGGAGAGGTAGGGGTGGGAGAATGGGGGGGTGGGAGAAGGGAGAGGTGGGAGTGGGAGAAGGTGGGGGTGGGAGAAGGGGGGAAGAGGAAAGGAGGGTGGGGGAGAAGAGACGGGAAGAAGAGGGGTGGGAGGGAAAGAGGAGACTGGGGAGGGAAAGAGAGGAGAGGGGAAGAAGAGAGATATATTGTGGCGATATTGACCTTTTCTAGTCTTGGTTAACGGCCCTTTATCGGCTTTGCCGATAATCCCTCTACATAGCACAAACATGCAGATGTACAGTTGAAGTCGGAAGTTTACATACACTTAGGTTGGAGTCATTAAAACTCGTTTTTCAACAACTCCATAAATTACTTGTTAACAATTTCTTGTTGGCAAGTCGGTTACGACATCTACTTTGTGCATGGCGCAAGTAATTTTTCCAAAAATTGTTTACAGACAGATTATTTCACTTATAATTCACTGTATCACAATTCCAGTGGGTCAGAAGTTTACATACATGAAGTTGACTGTGCCTTTAAACAGCTTGGAAATTCCAGAAAATGTCATGGCTTTAGAAGCTTCTGATAGGCTAATTGATATAATTTGAGTCAATTGGAGGTGTACCTGTGGATGTATTTCAAGGCCTACCTTCAAACTCAGTGCCTCTTTGCTTGAGATCATGGGAAAATCAAAAGAAATCAGCGAAGACCTCAGACATTTTTTGACTTCCACAAGTCTGGTTCATCCTTCATCCTTTTCCAAATGCCTGAAGGTACCACGTTCATCTGTACAAACAATAGTACGGAAGTATAAACACCATGGAACCACGCAGCCGTCATACCGCTCAGGAAGGAGATGCGTTCTGTCTCCTAGAGATGAACGTACTTTGGTGTGAAAAGGGTAAATCAATCCCAGAACAACAGCAAAGGACCTTGTGAAGATGCTGGAGGAAACGGGTACAAAAGTTTCTATATCCACAGTAAAAACGAGTCCTATATCGACATAACAAGGAAGAAGCCACTGTTCCAAAACCGCCATTAAAAAAGCCAAACTACGGTTTGCAACTGTACATAGGGACAAAGATTGTACTTTTTGGAGAAATGTCCTCTGTTCTGATGAAGCAAAAATATAACTGTTTGGCCATAATGACCATCGTTATGTTTGGAGGAAAAAGGGGGAGGCTTGCAAGCCGAAAAACACCATCCCAACCGTGAAGCACGGGGGTGGCAGCATCATGTTGTGGGAGTGGTTTGCTGCAGGAGGGACTGGTGCACTTCACAAAATAGATGGCATCATGAGTTAGGAAAATTATGTGGATATATTGAAGCAATATCTCAAGACATCAGTCAGGAAGTTAAAGCTTGGTCGCAAATGGGTCTTCCAAATGGACAATGACCCCAAGCATACTTCCAAAGTTGTGGCAAAATGGCTTAAGGACAACAAAGTCAAGGTATTGGAGTGGCCATCACAAAGCCCTGACCTCTATCCTATAGAACATTTGTGGGCAGAACTGAAAAGGCGTGTGCGAGCAAGGAGGCCTATCAACCTGACACAGTTACACCAGCTCTGTCAGGAGGAATGGGCCAAGATTCACCCAACTTATTGTGGGAAGCTTGTGGAAGGCTACCCAAAACATTTGACCCAAGTTAAACAATTTAAAGGCGATGCTAACAAATACTAATTGAGTGTATGTAAACTTCTGATCCACTGGGAATGTGATGAAAGAAATAAAAGCTGAAATAAATCATTCTCTCTACTATTATTCTGACATTTCACATTCTTAAAATAAAGTGGGGATCCTAACTGACCTAACACAGGGCATTTTTACTAGGATTAAATGTCAGGAATTGTGAAAAACTGAGTTTAAATGTATTTGGCTAAGGTGTATGTAAACTTTCGACTTCAACTGTAGGTCTACACCATCGTTCTTACCTACAAACTATGGGCAGATTTGAGTCATTCAGACAGAACGTGCATCGTCGTTTCATCTTTGTTCCTGCGTCCGCTCTCCTTGTTAGATATTATGCACATTTATGGTTTGGTAGGAAATGTTACCACCTTTTGATCTAGCTCTAACAGTAGCAGTAAACGGCACCATGTGATATGAGCAGTGGAGACAGATGTGAAAGTGAGCAGAGTTAGACCCTTGCTCTATCCAATCGTAGCAGTAGGATCAAGTTACAACCCACCCATTTCTTGACAGATAGTTGAACTAGCCAATCAAATGTCGTCCTGGCAGCTGAGTTGTTTAGAGATGCATCCTGACATCTGAAAGAAAATCCTGATCATGGAAAATGACAAAGAAATACTAGTTTCATAAGCATCTGTGATCACAAGTCATGACGTTACGTTGGACCCGTTTTTGCATTGAATAGATGTTATTGTATATTGTCAAACTAACAGCAGTGCCTATATGATGTCCTTCCATACAGGCGTGACCTGCTGGACTGGTGCTTCTCTGTAAATGGTGTTGATCAGTAGGCTAATGGAAGTCCCAAATGAAAGACAGATGTTTGTAGTCTGTAGACTCCACTGATCAGCTAAAACAAGATCAGTAAGTCAATGCACACACCCCTATTGAATATGCCTTCAGCTGTATTGTGTGCAGGCCTATGTCATCTTGATTTACCCAGGTTATCAAGAGATTTACCATTCAAATACATGTATTACCGCTATGTAGTTAGAATGGTCAAAACGAAGTGAATTGTACTGTTTGATTTTAAAATGGATGCATTAATGTACACATGGCTGTCTCTGGAACATTTTGTCATTAACATTTTCTAATTTTATGATATTGAATATCGCCTTAAAATAACGTCCATCTAGCTTCTTGACCCCCAAAATCGGTATCTGCATCATCCTTAAAGAAATCCATAATGGTCTTTCTCAACAACAAACAAAAAAAATTACTGCCGTTTTGGTGAACGTACAGCCAACTAGGTCAAATATAATACTGTGATACTGTCAAAACGATACGATATATCGGCAAAAATAATATCCCGATTTGTAACGGCATCGTCGCGTCTTGTTTTCATTAATTGAAATGAACGATCGTTTTCGGTTTTTTTTTCTGGTTCTATTTAGCCAGTTATCATCTTGTCAACTGCCACTGAAAACATAGGTGTTTTGACAAATATTTCTGGCACTATTTTTGTTGACGAAATGAATATTGTGTAGAATAGATCAGATTCCTGTAGAAGAGATCAGATTCCTGTAGAAGAGATCAGATTCCTGTAGAAGAGATCAGATTCCTGTAGGATAGGGAATCATTTCAACTCTCTACATTACATTTCTATCTGCAGCATTCTGTGTGTTTCAGTACATTGAAAGAACACACCCCTGGTCTAAGTTGCTGAGTATTCCCCTCAGCCCTGGTCCTCAGCCCTGGTCTAAGTTGCTGAGTACGCCCCTCAGCCCTGGTCCTCAGCCCTGGTCTAAGTTGCTGAGTACGCCCCTCAGCCCTGGTCCTCAGCCCTGGTCTAAGTTGCTGAGTACGCCCCTCAGCCCTGGTCCTCAGCCCTGGTCTAAGTTGCTGAGTATTCCCCTCAGCCCTGGTCCTCAGCCCTGGTCTAAGTTGCTGAGTACGCCCCTCAGCCCTGGTCTAAGTTGCTGAGTACGCCCCTCAGCCCTGGTCCTCAGCCCTGGTCTAAGTTGCTGAGTATTCCCCTCAGCCCTGGTCCTCAGCCCTGGTCTAAGTTGCTGAGTACGCCCCTCAGCCCTGGTCCTCAGTCCTGGTCTAAGTTGCTGAGTATGCCCCTCAGCCCTGGTCCTCAGCCCTGGTCTAAGTTGCTGAGTACGCCCCTCAGCCCTGGTCTAAGTTGCTGAGTATGCCCCTCAGCCCTGGTCCCCAGCCCTGTTCTAAGTTGCTGAGTATGCCCCTCAGCCCTGGTCCTCAGCCCTGGTCTAAGTTGCTGAGTACGCCCCTCAGCCCTGGTCCTCAGCCCTGGTCTAAGTTGCTGAGTACGCCCCTCAGCCCTGGTCTAAGTTGCTGAGTACGCCCCTTAGCCCTGGTCTAAGTTGCTGAGTACACCCCTCAGCCCTGGTCTAAGTTGCTGAGTACGCCCCTCAGCCCTGGTCCTCAGCCCTGGTCTAAGTTGCTGAGTACGCCCCTCAGCCCTGGTCCTCAGCCCTGGTCTAAGTTGCTGAGTACGCCCCTCAGCCCTGGTCCTCAGCCCTGGTCTAAGTTGCTGAGTACGCCCCTCAGCCCTGGTCCTCAGCCCTGGTCTAAGTTGCTGAGTATTCCCCTCAGCCCTGGTCCTCAGCCCTGGTCTAAGTTGCTGAGTATTCCCCTCAGCCCTGGTCCTCAGCCCTGGTCTAAGTTGCTGAGTACGCCCCTCAGCCCTGGTCTAAGTTGCTGAGTACGCCCCTCAGCCCTGGTCCTCAGCCCTGGTCTAAGTTGCTGAGTACGCCCCTCAGCCCTGGTCCTCAGCCCTGGTCTAAGTTGCTGAGTATGCCCCTCAGCCCTGCTCTAGGCTGATAAGGGATTGGGTTCTTCTCTGGCAGCAGCCGTGGGTTGAAACGAGGTCAGAGACAGAACAGTCTGGCTGTCTGAGAGTGTGTGTGTGCGTGCTGCGCTACACTGTTGAAGCAGGGGGGTGGTTGTGGCTGAAATCTCACTGCAGCAGCATATTTCTGGTTGCCTTGGCGGTATTTGGCTGCTGGGGTGAATGATATGGTGGTAAGGTATAGAGACTAACAGTAAAGTATAACTAGCTGAATTTAGGCTAACAGGCAAGTATAACTGATGCAGTTATATTGTGGGAAATATGACTGTCCTGCATAATCCATGTGGCCCTGCTGCTAGAACACCAGGGAGTAGGGACGGTTTCCCTGACCCAGGCCCTGCGTCCCAAATGCCATCCTAATCGCCAGCCATATAATGCACTAATTTTGACCAGGGAACACTAGGACTATGCAGGAAATAGGCTGGCATTTGGTACTTAACTACAGATTACTGGTAAACCTTTTCCTGGACCAGAAAACACTGTCGATAGAGATTCTCCACTGGGCATGCTTTCTAATCCAGGAATAGGTTTAATCTGGGTCCAGAGAACTGTCCGTATATAATACGGTTGAGAGGCATCTAGATTTTCATACAGTCAGACCGTTTCTGTACCGTATGGGGTACAGTGGCGTTATGTCTCTAAGGGTACGCTACGGATTTTAAAATTCCAACACGAAACCTTCTCTGGCGATAGTTTCGAAGCGCCACTTAACGGGCATTTTACTAGTCTGAAGGAATGCCACTTCTGAAGTGGGACTAACGTCCATCACCAGAACTGTTAATCAAATAATCTCGAGCTGCAGATCGCTCTCCTAAAAAAGTACTTTCAAGTTTAAATACCGAGACATTTCGTAAAAAGAAAACGTATCTTCCGCTAGGAATCGTCTCCTAAGATGTAGTATTTTTGGAACGGGGGGGGGGGGCGATTAATTAGTTGCCGTTCTTTTGAGAATGCAAACAATCGGATCTTTCATGGCAAGCTAGCGAGGGACGGAGAGAGAGGGGAGGGGCCACCGTGCAGTAGGCCTATCTATCGGCAATCAAAAGCTCTATCTTGCAATGGAATGCTCTATTTTGCAATTTCTTGGCTTGCAATGTCTCTCAACTTAAGTGAAGCAGGGCCTATCATCAATGAATAGGTTAGGATATTCTACTCCGAAGACTGAGCACACGCTCCTTGCATCATTAGTAAAGAGAAAGCAGTCGAGTCCCCCCCCCCCAAAAAAAGTTTTCCGGAAAAAAAGTTTTCCGGTATACATTTTTCTTTACGTTAAGGATACCAATTTTGTTTTAAATGTTTTACCGTTTACACCTCTAGTCTTGATAATGGAATGGGAGCGTGAAAGAGGACAGGGATTTTCTGGCGAGCACAACCAGCCTAGACACACTGTCCAAAATACCATGACCTCACACTCAGAATAGCCTACCTGGTTCAATATTTCACAGGCTCTCCGAGCTTGACATTTTGTCTGACGGTGTGTTTTCTCTTTGCTTTGCTGGTTTATTGGACTGGTTGAAATGTGTTCTTTCTCTCTTTTTTCCGGAGAGAGAGATTCTCTGGTGAGCACTATCGTCCTAGACACATGGGCTGCATCTAAAATGGTACCCTATTCCCTATATAGTGAACTAATTTTGGCCAGGGGGCCCTATGGCGCACCCTATTCCCTAGTGCACAACTTTTGACCACACCCTATTCCCTATATAGTGCACTACTTTTTACCAGACCCTATTCCCTATATAGTGCACTACTTTTTACCAGACCCTATTCCCTATATAGTGCACTACATTTGACCAGAGCCCTATGGCGCACCCTATTCCCTATATAGTGCACTACTTTTGACCACACCTTATTCCCTATATAGTGCACTACTTTTGACCAGACCCTGTGGGCCCTGGGCAAAATTGGTGCATTGTAGGGAACGGGGTTTGGGATGCCGCCATGGTCCGAAGTACCATTACCTCAGTCTCTCAGAATAGCCTACCTCGTTCAATATTTCAGAGACTCTCCGAGCTTGATGCTATGCTGTATGATGTTACGTTTCCTCTAGTCCTTTGTGGTTTATAGGATTGGTTTAGGCCTTTAGCCCGTTTGAAATTGTGCTAGGTTTTTCATTTTCCCTATCTCTCCACGCTAACATTAGAAAACAGAGTTCAGTACCATGGTTTCCCCTATATTAATGTTGATCGTTGCCACTACTCCCAACAAATCTTAGGGGAAACGCCTGATCTTGTTTGAAATCTTTATATCACATTTATTTTAGCATAGAGTCCCATTGAGACCAAGATCTCTTCTACAAGTAGCCCTGTACACAATTCATAAATACAACGTCATAGAAATATAGACGATTACAACTCAAGAGAAACAATCACACTCTTCTAGGGCTGTTCCCGACCCCCAAAAATATTGGCTAACCGAAAGTCGTCTGTACTTTCGACCAATCGATTGGTAGACATTTTAAAACGTGCATTTTTCCATCTAGAAACACCCTATGTGCTTTATTAAAATCAACTACATGTGCATTGATCTTGTCTGATGCTTTAAGCACACTGTTTGATGAAATAAGACGACAATGACTAGAGGGAGCAAGAGATCAAGATAAACCGGAAGAAAAAACCCTGACCTGACCCAACCATCCTCCCGCTCCATCTGGCCTTCGCAGATTTTGCCGTCGTCACTGTCCTGTACTTCCTAGTAATAAGTCGACAACCTTTCTCATGTGGAATAGCAATTTATCTTACCATTTCTACTGATCTCTGTGCAATTTATGATTTTCATACAGTGCATTCGGAATGCACTGTCAACTGTGGGACCTTTTATATAGACAGGTGTGTGCCTTGTCAAATAATGTCCAATCCAATTGAATTTACCGTAGATGGACTCCAATCAAGTTGTAGAAACATCTCAAGGATGATCAGTGGAAACAGGATGGAGAAAAAATACTATACATGGACCGTATATTTTTATGGAACCATGCAACAATAGAAACCTAGAGGTCGACCGATTAATCGGAATGGCCGGATTCATAATCGGTCGACCTCTAATAGAAACCCTATCTATCATCTTACAGTCAAAATACTATATTTTTTAAATGTAACCTTTTATTTAACTAGGCAAGTCAGTTAAGAACAAATTCTTATTAACAATGACAGCCTACCGGGGAACATTTAGATTAGCCTTGTTCAGGGGCAGATCAGGGGCAGATTTTTACCTTGTCAACTCGGGGATTCTATCCAGCAACCTTACCGTGGTCCAACGCTCCCACTACTAGGCTACCTGCCACCTGCCACTATAGCCTATTGTTGAACATGCTGTTGAACATGCAACTCCTTTAATGAAGAAGCTAATAAAACATTAGAAAACACAGGTCTAAACAGAGCAACTAATGTGAGCAGTTCCATATGTGACAGAGATGAACATTTCCGTCAAACTTAAGATTTCCCTTTCTTTCTATCACCGAGGATGTGTTGCTGATATCACTAGGATGTGCTGCTGATATCACTAGGATGTGTTGCCGATATCACTAGGATGTGTTGCCGATATCACTAGGATGTGTTGCTGATATCACTAGGACGTGTTGCTAATATCACTAGGATGTGCTGCTGATATCACTAGGATGTGTTGCCGATATCACTAGGATGTGTTGCCGATATCACTAGGATGTGTTGCCGATATCACTAGGATGTGTTGCTGATATCACCAGGATGTGTTGCCGATATCACTAGGATGTGTTGCTGATATCACTAGGATGTGTTGCTGATATCACTAGGATGTGTTGCTGATATCACTAGGATGTGTTGCTGATATCACTAGGATGTGTTGCTGATATCACTAGGATGTGTTGCTGATATCACTAGGATGTGTTGCTGATATCACTAGGATGTGTTGCTGATATCACCAGGATGTGTTGCTGATATCACTAGGACGTGTTGCTGATATCACTAGGATGTGATGCTGATATATCACTAGGATGTGTTGCTGATATCACTAGGATGTGTTGCTGATATCACTAGGATGTGATGCTGATATCACTAGGATGTGTTGCTAGTTTGACTAGGATGTGTTGCTGATATCACTAGGATGTGTTGCTGATATCACTAGGATGTGTTGCTGATATCACTAGGATGTGGTGCTGATATCACTAGGATGTGTTGCTGATATCACTAGGATGTGTTGCTGATATCACTAGGATGTGTTGCTGATATCACTAGGATGTGTTGCTGATATCACCAGGATGTGTTGCTGATATCACCAGGATGTGTTGCTGATATCACTAGGATGTGTTGCTGATATATCACCAGGATGTGTTGCTGATATCACCAGGATGTGATGCTGATATCACTAGGATGTGTTGCCGATATCACTAGGATGTGTTGCTAGTTTGACTAGGATTGTGCATTTGGCTTCTGGACAACGAAATAAAGTTGATATGAAAACCAATAGAACAGGAGAGAAATACTTAATGGCATCAGGAAGTCTTTATTAAAATAATTGCTTCCATGTTTCTATTAATAATGGTAAAGGCTAATTTGAAGCAAGGTAAGACATGTCTCATTATTTGAAGTAAAGTAAATTGTTCAGGTTTTAAACAATTCTACTGCCTCAACCTCACATTGTAAAGTGGTGGGTGAAGCGCTGATGGCCTGCCTACCGTGGACTATAGCCTATGCACTCGAATGGCGAATGGGAAGCATGCTTGAATTACGAGTTGACATCGAGAAGTAAAAAATAGCTCTTCTTTGTCGTGACTCGCGGCAATCAACGATTTCTAACATGCGATCCCATTTAGAATAGTTTTTTGTTTGCTCAACGACTGGGTTTAAAAGCGCATGTTTTCACTCCCAGTACCAGCGTTTTGAGGAGCTGCTATCGCGCTGTCTGACAGGTGATAGGCTATTCCGTTCCTCAAGCTATGTTCTGTACGCTGTCTGACAGGTGATAGGCTATTCCGTTCCTCAAGCTATGTTCTGTACGCTGTCTGACTGGTGATAGGCTATTCCGTTCCTCAAGCTATGTTCTGTACGCTGTCTGACAGGTGATAGGCTATTCCGTTCCTCAAGCTATGTTCTGTACGCTGTCTGACTGGTGATAGGCTATTCCGTTCCTCAAGCTATGTTCTGTACGCTGTCTTGACAGGTGATAGGCTATTCCGTTCCTCAAGCTATGTTCTGTACGCTGTCTGACAGGTGATAGGCTATTCCGTTCCTCAAGCTATGTTCTGTACGCTGTCTGACTGGTGATAGGCTATTCCGTTCCTCAAGCTATGTTCTGTACGCTGTCTGACTGGTGATAGGCTATTCCGTTCCTCAAGCTATGTTCTGTACGCTGTCTAACTGGTGATAGGCTATTCCGTTCCTCAAGCTATGTTCTGTACGCTGTCTGACTGGTGATAGGCTATTCCGTTCCTCAAGCTATGTTCTGTACGCTGTCTGACTGGTGATAGGCTATTCCGTTCCTCAAGCTATGTTCTGTACGCTGTCTGACAGGTGATAGGCTATTCCGTTCCTCAAGCTATGTTCTGTACGCTGTCTGACAGGTGATAGGCTATTCCGTTCCTCAAGCTATGTTCTGTACGCTGTCTGACAGGTGATAGGCTATTCCGTTCCTCAAACTATGTTCTGTGCACTGTGGGTAAATAAGATGCATGACGACTAAAGAAAATACACACTTTAATTTAATTCCACAAAATTATGCAAATTGACCTATAGACTGGTATGCATGACCTGTCAAATATATTTTTGGCTGTTAACCGACTAATGGTTAACTGTTAGCATCCTTACACCCTAGGAGTACTGAGCTGGGAGTATGCCTCTCTCTGTGTCTCTCTCTGTGTAGGAGTACTGAGCTGGGAGTATGGCTCACTCTAAGTCTCTGTGTCTCTCTCTGTGTAGGAGTACTGAGCTGGGAGTATGGCTCACTCTAAGTCTCGAGCGGCCGATGGGAAGATCACCTACCCTCCGGGGGTCAAGGAGATCTCCAGCAACATCTCCAAGGAGGAGATGGTCCGCCGACTCAAGGTCAGTAATGTCTCTATTTATTAGCCCTTACCACAGCCCTATAGCCAGGACTGTTCAACTCCGCTCCTGGAAGGCCTAAACACTTTGGTTTTCATCTCCTTCTAATTAGGGACTAATTCAGACCCGGGACATGAGATGACTGCAATTAGATACTAAGGGGAAGGAGAAAAAAAACAAGTGTTCTGGCAATTGAACAGCCCTGCTATAGCCCTACATTATGATTATTATTATACTCGAGTCCCGCAAGGATGTGTTCTTGGACCTCCTTTTTTTTCAGGTGAACTGTAGAATTTGTGGCCCATGCTAGACGGACCATGGAGAAGAAGCCCTTATACAGGATACTAAAGATTGACTGTGATTTTATTGTTTGACTACCTGATTGTTTGATGTGTGAAGATGTTCATGGACATGGATCAAGACGGGGAGGAAGAGAAGGAGCTTTACCTCAACCTGTCAGTCAATCAATGAATCCACCTCACTCTCTCTCTCTCTCTGTCTCTGTCTCTCTGTCTTTCTGTGTGTGTGTGTGTGTGTGTGTGTGTGTGTGTGTGTGTGTAGATGGTGGTGAAAACGTTCATGGACATGGATCAGGACAGTGAGGAGGAGAAGGAGTTGTACCTGAACCTGGCTCTCCATCTGGCATCTGACTTTTTCCTGAAGCACCCTGACAAGGACGTTCGCCTCCTAGTGGCCTGCTGCTTGGCTGACATTTTCAGAATCTACGCCCCAGAGGCCCCCTACACATCACCTGATAAACTGAAGGTAACTTCTCCATACATATCACCTGACAAATTGAAGATAACCTCGATATCACTAGGATGATTCTACCAAATATTTTTGTTGTCTTGATTGTTCTGGCAATTTTCACATAGAAACTTAATTGGGAGGAAGGATGTTTGAAATGCTTTTTACATTTGCTTTTAAATCCCCCCCCTTTTTTTTATCATGACGAAAGTGGACGTTTTTAGGCCCTTTTTAGACCTATACATGTAAGACCCTATGAGCCATGAACCAGACATGATACAGACAACACCTTGTTGTCATTATACTCCTCATAGTGTGCTCTAACAAATGGAGTATGAATAGATTTTTTTAAGCATTCATTTATTAAATATTTAAAATGTTAATCTCCAAACTACCCTTATTGATTTTGTTCATTTTAAGACATATTGTTTGGAACAATATACTCTACAAGTACATCACATTTCCAGAGTGGGCTCTCTGCTAATTCTCAAGTTATGATAAATGTTACGCGCATTCATCAACACAGTGAATGGGAAAATGGAGTCAAAGAGAACTCCCTCTGCTGGTGACTTGCTGAATGTGCAATCATTAAAGGAGTGCTGTGATTGGTTAATGACCTATATTGTCAATTTCTGTGTATAAACAGGGTCATATCGTTAAAAGTACCAGAAAGTCACTCTGGAAATGTTACGTGTTTGAAGAGTATATAGTTATAACCAATATGTTTGTTTTTTTTAAATACAAAAAAGAAGCAAAATCAAAAGGGTTGTTTTGATGTAATTTTTTGGATGTTGAATAAATTAATGTGTATTTCAGAATCTATACATACTCCATATGTTAGAGCACACTATAAGGAGTATGATGTGTAACCTTTTTTCAACTAGGCAAGTCGGTTAAGAACAAATTGTTATTCTTACAACGATGGCCTACACCCAGCCAAACCCAGACGATGCCGGGCCAATTGGGACTCCCAATCACGGCCGGATGTGATTCAGCCTGGATTCGAACCAGGGACTGTAGTGACGCCTCTTGCACTGAGATGCAGCGTCTTAGACTGCTGCGCCACTCGGGAGCTTCGAGCCTGAATGATACTAGGCCTGACCACATGTTGTTGACTGGTCGATTGTTTGGTCAATTTATTTAGTCGAGCAGTGGCAAATATATGCTTTTGAAAATGATATGGACTAATCCATTGTGGAAGCCGCGGGGATGGCACACCAGTAGTACATTTACTGTTAATTCCCATCATTTCTAATCTACAATGTTCATTTAATGCATTCAATATATTATTATTACTACAGTCTTACTGTTGTCATTGTAGGAGTGGACACGTTGTCTCGGTGTAGGAGTAGATACGTTGTCTCGGTGTAGGAGTAGATACGTTGTCTCGGTGTAGGAGTGGACGCGTTGTCTCGGTGTAGGAGTGGACGCGTTGTCTCGGTGTAGGAGTGGGCGCGTTGTCTCGGTGTAGGAGTGGGCGCGTTGTCTCGGTGTAGGAGTGGACGCGTTGTCTCGGTGTAGGAGTGGGCGCGTTGTCTCGGTGTAGTAGTGGGCGCGTTGTCTCGGTGTAGGAGTGGGCGCGTTGTCTCGGTGTAGGAGCGGGCGCGTTGTCTCGGTGTAGGAGCGGGCGCGTTGTCTCGGTGCGAGGAGCGGACGCGTTGTCTCGGTGCGAGGAGCGGACGCGTTGTCTCGGTGCGAGGAGCGGACGCGTTGTCTCGGTGCGAGGAGCGGACGCGTTGTCTCGGTGCGAGGAGCGGACGCGTTGTCTCGGCGCGAGGAGCGGACGCGTTGTCTCGGCGCGAGGAGCGGACGCGTTGTCTCGGCGCGAGGAGCGGACGCGTTGTCTCGGCGCGAGGAGCGGACGCGTTGTCTCGGCGCGAGGAGCGGACGCGTTGTCTCGGCGCGAGGAGCGGACGCGTTGTCTCGGCGCGAGGAGCGGACGCGTTGTCTCGGCGCGAGGAGCGGACGCGTTGTCTCGGCGCGAGGAGCGGGCGCGTTGTCTCGGCGCGAGGAGCGGGCGCGTTGTCTCGGCGCGAGGAGCGGGCGCGTTGTCTCGGCGCGAGGAGCGGGCGCGTTGTCTCGGCGCGAGGAGCGGGCGCGTTGTCTCGGCGCGAGGAGCGGGCGCGTTGTCTCGGCGCGAGGAGCGGGCGCGTTGTCTCGGCGCGAGGAGCGGGCGCGTTGTCTCGGCGCGAGGAGCGGGCGCGTTGTCTCGGCGCGAGGAGCGGGCGCGTTGTCTCGGCGCGAGGAGCGGGCGCGTTGTCTCGGCGCGAGGAGCGGGCGCGTTGTCTCGGCGCGAGGAGCGGGCGCGTTGTCTCGGCGCGAGGAGCGGGCGCGTTGTCTCGGCGCGAGGAGCGGGCGCGTTGTCTCGGCGCGAGGAGCGGGCGCGTTGTCTCGGCGCGAGGAGCGGGCGCGTTGTCTCGGCGCGAGGAGCGGGCGCGTTGTCTCGGCGCGAGGAGCGGGCGCGTTGTCTCGGCGCGAGGAGCGGGCGCGTTGTCTCGGCGCGAGGAGCGGGCGCGTTGTCTCGGCGCGAGGAGCGGGCGCGTTGTCTCGGCGCGAGGAGCGGGCGCGTTGTCTCGGCGCGAGGAGCGGGCGCGTTGTCTCGGTGTGAGGAAAAAGGTTTAGATTTATTTCATTCCATTAACCAGTTGTCAATTTATTCGTTATCTTTTTGTTTGGACGGCTCCTGTCAATCTTGAGTAAGGACAACGCACGCACTTGATTACGTATATAGAAGTAGGACTAGTCTACATGTATAAACGTGTCCATATGGAGATCTGATACTATTTCTGAGTGGCTTAACTCACCATCACTGTGGCGCTTCTCAAGTAATGTTTTTCTTCGCCTTAAACAGCAAGTCAACAAAGTCTGTTTTTACATTAATTGAGACAGGCTGCATTGAGGAACTATTGTACATTTTCCAACTCTCTCCCTTTCGATTACCACTCAGCATGGAATGGGGGGGAATGGCATGCTCTGATCCGGTGGAAACTTAATAAAATAGGCCTACCTGATTTACTTCTTATCCCTTGCACAAAATAGCCTACAGCTGTGTCTGTTTGTCCAGAGCTCACGGAAGCAGGAACCTCTGAGGGCACAAGAATATTTTATACAATGTTACAAGTTTGCGGCAGGACCAAGTTTAATACAGTAGCTGCTCCAATGTTTCCAGTTCCTTGCAGACAGGCCACATGGGTAGCCAATGTGATTCATAGGATATTTATTTTTATCAGGATATTTTCTACCTGCAAGCTGCTATGTTTTAATTTGTTGGCTTTATATAGGCAATTTTTTACATAGTTGGTAATAGAAGTAACTTTTTATTTTTTTGGGTGTTTATCATTTTTTATTTAGATATAATTTTGATTAACCAAATGCCATTGATTTTGCAAAATGAATATATTATTATAAATTATAAACTGTTCCACGAAAATATGCATATGAAAATCATAACTGGCACGCAGATAAGTACAAATGGTATGATAACTTGGCACTCCAAATGGAAAAAGTTGCCGACCGCTGGTGTACTTTAGGAGCGTAACGGCACAGTCTGCAAAGGCCAGCAAGCAGCGGGAGGAGGGGGGTCTGGAACAGGTATTTCATTTCTTCTGGTTAGAGTATATTGATCTCTGGCGCCCTCTTTAGTAATTTGTCTTCATTTTTAAATTGCAATGCTTAAAGCATCAGACAAGCTCAGTAGCCTACATACAGTTGATTTTATTCTAACAAGGTGTGTCTATATATGGAACAAATACACGTTTTTAAAATGTTGACCAAATCGATTGGTCGAAGGAACAGACGACTCTCGGTCGACTAAGTTTTTTTTACGTCGGGGACAGCCCTAAATGACACTAAGATGATGTTTGTATCATGTGAGGTTTACACGTCATATTTTCTTACAGGAAGCACGTAAAAGGGTTCAAAATGGCCGATTTCATCATGATATTCTCAAAAATGGTTTGTGATACAAATGTTAAAACCATGTCAAACATCCTTCCTCCCAATGAAGTTACTACGTGAGAATTTGCCAGAACAATCTGGAATCCCCCCCCAAAATATTTTCAGCTGGCGATCTCAACTCTTGCCAATTGAGATCGCCACAGACAATAAGGCTAGCCTAGACCCTTCACTCTGTCTTTAGCTACAGTTAGTGAGCTGAAAGTAACACATCCGTGTTTGGTCTGTAGACTGCTTCTAACGGTTATTGATGGTTGTGTGTTCATGGTTGTTATTTTCAGGATATCTTCATGTTCATCACTCGCCAGCTGAAAGGACTGGAGGACACCAAGAGTGCTCAGTTTAACAGATACTTCTACCTGCTGGAGGTAAGTGGTCAGGGGTTAGGGGTCAGTTCAACAGATACTTCTACCTGCTGGAGGTCAGGGGTCAGTTCAACAGATACTTCTACCTGCTGGAGGTCAGGGGTCAGTTTAACAGATACTTCTACCTGCTGGAGGTCAGGGGTTAGGGGTCAGTTTAACAGATACTTCTACCTGCTGGAGGTCAGGGGTTAGGGGTCAGTTCAACAGATACTTCTACCTGCTGGTGGTCAAGGGTTAGGGGTCAGTTCAACAGATACTTCTACCTGCTGGAGGTCAGGGGTTAGAGGTCAGTTCAACAGATACTTCTACCTGCTGGAGGTCAGGGGTTAGGGGTCAGTTCAACAGATACTTCTACCTGCTGGTGGTGCATGTGTCTGTACTGCGCATTACATATCCTCGCTCTCTCTCTCTCTCTGTATAGTGTTAACCTCTCTCTCTGTATAGTGTTAACCTCTCTCTCTCTGTATAGTGTTAACCTCTCTCTCTCTGTATAGTGTTAACCTCTCTCTCTGTATAGTGTTAACCTCTCTCTCTGTATAGTGTTAACCTCTCTCTCTCTCTGTATAGTGTTAATCTCTCTCTCTCTCTCTGTATAGTGTTAATCTCTCTCTCTCTCTCTGTATAGTGTTAACCTCTCTCTGTATAGTGTTAACCTCTCTCTGTATAGTGTTAACCTCTCTCTGTATAGTGTTAACCTCTCTCTGTATAGTGTTAACCTCTCTCTGTATAGTGTTAACCTCTCTCTCTCTCTCTGTATAGTGTTAACCTCTCTCTCTCTCTCTGTATAGTGTTAACCTCTCTCTCTCTCTCTGTATAGTGTTAATCTCTCTCTCTCTCTCTGTATAGTGTTAATCTCTCTCTCTCTCTGTATAGTGTTAACCTCTCTCTCTCTCTCTGTATAGTGTTAATCTCTCTCTCTCTCTGTATAGTGTTAATCTCTCTCTGTATAGTGTTAACCTCTCTCTCTCTCTGTATAGTGTTAATCTCTCTCTGTATAGTGTTAACCTCTCTCTCTGTATAGTGTTAACCTCTCTCTGTATAGTGTTAACCTCTCTCTCTGTATAGTGTTAACCTCTCTCTGTATAGTGTTAACCTCTCTCTCTCTGTATAGTGTTAATCTCTCTCTCGCTCTCTCTCTCTCTGTATAGTGTTAATCTCTCTCTCTCTCTCTCTCTCTCTCTCTCGCTCTCTCTCTCTCTGTATAGTGTTAACCTCTCTCTCTCTCTCTGTGTAGAACATAGCGTGGGTGAAGTCCTATAACATCTGCTTTGAGCTGGAAGACAGCAATGAGATCTTTACTCAGCTCTACAGGACCCTGTTCCAGGTCATCAAGTATGTACCACACATATACACCCCTCTCTTTCTCTCTCTGTGTCCCCCCTCTCTTTCTCTCTCTGTGTCCCCCCTCTCTTTCTCTCTCTCTCTGTGTCCCCCCTCTCTTTCTCTCTCTCTCTGTGTCCCCCCTCTCTTTCTCTCTCTCTGTGTCCCCCCTCTCTTTCTCTCTCTCTGTGTCCCCCCTCTCTTTCTCTCTCTCTGTGTGTCCCCTCTCTTTCTCTCTCTCTGTGTGTCCCCTCTCTTTCTCTCTCTCTCTGTGTCCCCCCTCTCTTTCTCTCTCTCTGTGTGTCCCCTCTCTTTCTCTCTCTCTGTGTGTCCCCTCTCTTTCTCTCTCTCTCTGTGTCCCCCCTCTCTTTCTCTCTCTCTGTGTGTCCCCTCTCCATCTACTCAACACAGCCTTGAGGGCTGAATTCTGCAGCAGAGAACTTGGCAGTGAGCGAACGAGATCAGAGCAGCTTGTGTGTAGCATCGCTCATGCCCCGCCCACCTGAGGATCTGCTTTTTTTCGGCCAGCTATTTCCTGTGTTTGAGGGACGCAAAATCCACTTGTCACTTAAATCTCGCTGGATTAATTGCTTTCATTTATACCCCCGTCACTCTTTAATACTCTAACTTGTGCCTGTCGTTTTTCCCCCCCGTTAACGTGACGACCGTGGAAATGTTTGTAATGACCTGTCAAACACACCCCGGTAATGTCTGAAATGGGCTCGGTGGAATACATCGTCTTTCTGTTGCCTCTATCAGAACCTTAAAGCTTAGTTGGGGATGTAACCACATCGGCTCGACACTTACATCATATTTGTAAATACACCCAGTGTATTAAGTCGAATGAGGCACATTTAATTTGATTCATTTTACCTCAGAAGTATTTATTCAAATACCTGATAGCATTAGAACGTGTGTGTGTATGAATGCATTCTAAGAAGAAGAAAAAAGGTGAATTCCCGCCAAAATCCCTGAAATTCATGAATTATTTCTCTGTGCCAGTAAAGTGTTTTATGTGCAGTAATTTAGTCTGTATCTGAAGGATTTTAACAATTCTATAAGTTTGGAGTGTCTTCATCCATTGTCCAACTGTTGCATTTATTGGAATTGTCTTTAAAAACCTTAACCTTTCTAGGACACACGTTCCGCTAGCGGAACCCCTCGACAACATTCCGCTGAAAAGGCAGCGCGCGAAATTCAAAAATATTTTTTTGAAATATGTAACTTTCACACCTTAACAAGTCCAATACAGCAAATGAAAGATAAACTTCTTGTTAATCTACCCATCGTGTCCGATAAAAAAAAAAAAAAAGGCTTTACAGTGAAAGCACAACATATGATTATGTTAGGTCAGAGCCAAGTCAAAAAAACACAGACATTTTTCAAGCCAAAGAGAGGAGTCACAAAAAGCATAAATAGAGATAAAATGAATCACTAACCTTTGATCTTCATCAGATGACACTCATAGGACTTCATGTTACACAATACATATATGTTTTGTTTGATAATGTGCATATTTATATCCAAAAATCTCAGTTTACATTGGCGCGTTACATGCAGTATTGTTTTGATTCCAAAACATCTGGTGATTTTGCAGATAGCCACATCAATTTACAGAAATACTCATCATAAACATTGATACAAGATACAAGTGTTATTCACAGAATTAAAGATAGACTTCTCCTTAAAAACCTTTTGACAATTGTGATGACGTGTGTGTGTGTGTGTGTGTGTGTGTGTGTGTGTGTGTGTGTGTGTGTGTGTGTGTGTGTGTGTGTGTGTGTGTGTGTGTGTGTGTGTGTGTGTGTGTGTGTGTGTGTGTGTTATCTTGGTGAATAGAGGGTAATGGTCTTAGGAATGTGAGTAATCAATCTGGGTAGAAGTTGCGTTTAGGCCCAGATCTAGGATCAGCTAACATCCCCCCCCCATCCTAACAGTAACCATCGATCTGTGTAGAAGTTGCCCGTAGGCCCAGATCTAGGATCAGCTAACACCCCCCCCATCCTAACAGTAACCATCGATCTGAGTAGAAGTTGCCCTTAGGCCCAGATCTAGGATCAGCTAACACCCCCCCCCCCCATCCTAACAGTAACCGTCGATCTGGGTAGAAGTTGCCCTTAGGCCCAGATCTAGGATCAGCTAACACCCCCCCCCCCCCCCCACATCCTAACAGTAACCGTCGATCTGGGTAGAAGTTGCCCTTAGGCCCAGATCTAGGATCAGCTAACACCCCCCCCCCCCCCCACATCCTAACAGTAACCGTCGATCTGGGTAGAAGTTGCCCTTAGGCCCAGATCTAGGATCAGCTAACCCCCCCCCCCCCCCCATCCTAACAGTAACCGTCGATCTGGGTAGAAGTTGCCCTTAGGCCCTGATCTAGGATCAGCTAACATCCCCCCCCATCCTAACAGTAACCATCAGGGAAGAAACATACAAAACTGATCTTACATCAGTGTTAACTTCAGCCTAGTCTACCTGGCTCTGGATGCGGCTCCCTGGTGCTCTCACTTTGGGGGAGCACCAGCACAATACCAGTGTCGTCATATGTGAAATCAGCTTTTGTAGAAGAAAAAATATATATATATATATAAACATTTTAAAAATGGTACCCGATGACATACTATCAAAATTCAAAACAGTGATTTTTCTAAAACGGAGATTCGTGGTGACGTGGGGGGAGCAAGAACATCCCCTCCCTTGGGCTTGAAACTCGTTTTGAAAAATCTGTTTTCTTTTAGTCCTGCACTATAAAAAAATAATTTACGGCAACAAGAAGACACTTACTATTATTAGTAGATGTAACTCAAAGTAAAGTTCAGGGAATTAATAACACGCATAAAAATGTCTTGGGTTATACTGATAATAGTATTAAATATGAGTTGATATTTTTAGTGAAGCCAACATATTAGTGTTTTGAAAACGCTTAATGTTTAACGCTGTCCACTGTATTTAATCATGTGGCATTTGAAACTACTTTAGTAGGTATTGTGGAGCACAGTGTTAGGTGGGATACCAGGAGTGTCCTACCTGGAGCACAGTGTTAGGTGGGATACCAGGAGTGTCCTACCTGGAGCACAGTGTTAGGTGGGATACCAGGAGTGTCCTACCTGGAGCACAGTGTTAGGTGGGATACCAGGAGTGTCCTACCTGGAGCACAGTGTTAGGTGGGATACCAGGAGTGTTCTACCTGGAGCACAGTGTTAGGTGGGATACCAGGAGTGTTCTACCTGGAGCACAGTGTTAGGGGGGATACCAGGAGTGTTCTACCTGGAGCACAGTGTTAGGTGGGATACCAGGAGTGTCCTACCTGGAGCACAGTGTTAGGTGGGATACCAGGAGTGTTCTACCTGGAGCACAGTGTTAGGTGGGATACCAGGAGTGTTCTACCTGGAGCACAGTGTTAGGTCGGATACCAGGAGTGTTCTACCTGGAGCACAGTGTTAGGTGGGATACCAGGAGTGTTCTACCTGGAGCACAGTGTTAGGTCGGATACCAGGAGTGTTCTACCTGGAGCACAGTGTTAGGTGAGATACCAGGAGTGTCCTACCTGGAGGTTGAACTGTAAACAGTGTATGTTGCTGAATTAGCCTCTTGTCATTGAGAATGGTGATGGTTGTCTGATCATTGAAGGTCATTCTGCCTGACGGGTTTTTGATATCATCATGATCCGTTACAGCTCATAGCACAACACGCTGCTTAATACTAATGTAGAAGGATACTTTTATTTTCTTCAATCATACGTACAACATTGTGTAAAATTATCACTCTATAAATGTTGAATTACCCACAATCCTCTAACAAAACGGGCAAGTTGTTGAGTTATTATAATAATGTACTAAATGTATTAAAATTAAAATAAACATTTTATTTCTTTAGTTATCCTCTAAATATTTTGTGGGGGGGGGTAAAAGGAAATTAACAAAATCATTAAAACAACTTGAACACCTTTATTAAGTTTATGTTTAAAAAAAAATATTTTTTTCCATTTCAATTCCCCCACAGAATAATGTTTTACAGTGTATCCTGTTACAAAGAAAAGTTAAAACGTGATGAAATTGCTCTTTTAAGCCAAGGTCCGTATGTATCGAGTGTCTCAGAACAGGAGAGCTGATTTGGGATCAGTTTTACCCTTTTATGTCACAATGAATAAGATTACATGGACAGGAGGGGACCTGATCCCAGATCAGTACTCCTAGATGCTTGATACATACAGTGATGCATACAGTGGCCCGTTTTACTAGGTACACCCCCGTTCACGAAAATGGTTCGCTCCTACAGACAGTGAGTCACGTGGCCGTGGCTGGCAGACAGGCATCGAGGCATTCGGCTACTGTTTGATTAAACGTTAGAATGGGGCAAAACGAGTGACTTGAGCGTGCTATGATCGTCGGTTCCGGGGCGCGTCGGTTCCCGTATCTAGGAAACGGCTGGCCTGCTGGGGCTTTTTTACACACGACTGTGTCTAGGGTGTTACTGAAAAAATGATGCGACAAACGAAAAACGTCCAGTTGGCGGCAGTCCTGTGGGCAAAAACAGCTTGTTGATGAGAGATGTCGAAGGAGAATGGTAGGAATGGTGCGAGCTAACAGGCGGGCCACAAACAGGCCAATAACGGCGCAGTACAACCGTGGTGTGCAGAACGGTCGGTCTTAGTCACGGATGGACTATTGCAGCAGACGACCACACGGGGTTCCAGTCCTATCAGCGAATAACAAGAATTAGCGGCTCCAATGGGCAGGCGATTTCCATCACTGGACAATTGAGGAGTGGAAAAACATCACCTGGTCCAATGGAACATGGTTCCTGTTGCGTCATGCTGATGACAGAGTCAGGATGTGGTGTAAGCAGCGTGAGTCCATGGCCCCATCCTATCTGGTGTCAACGG
>NC_074674.1:44743025-44745525 GCF_029448725.1 Salvelinus fontinalis | reverse complement strand
TGGCAGGTAACTATCAATATTATCATGACCCAGACCTGGCAGGTAACTATCAATATATCATGACCCAGACCTGGCAGGTAACTATCAATATTATCATGACCCAGACCTGGCAGGTAACTATCAATATTATCATGACCCAGAACTGGCAGGTAACTATCAGTATTATCATGACCCAGAACTGGCAGGTAACTATCAGTATTATCATGACCCAGACCTGGCAGGTAACTATCAATATTATCATGACCCAGACCTGGCAGGTAACTATCAATATTATCATGACCCAGACCTGGCAGGTAACTATCAATATTATCATGACCCAGACCTGGCAGGTAACTATCAATATTATCATGACCCAGACCTGGCAGGTAACTATCAATATTATCATGACCCAGAACTGGCAGGTAACTATCAATATTATCATGACCCAGACCTGGCAGGTAACTATCAATATTATCATGACCCAGACCTGGCAGGTAACTATCAATATTATCATGACCCAGACCTGGCCAAGGACCTCATAGGTAACTATCACATGTCAGCCAGCCAGTCAGTCAATTAGCCAGTCAGTCAATTAGCCAGTTAGTCTGTCAATCAGTCAGTCAATCAATCAATGTTATCATTGATCAGCCTTACCTGGCAAAAGACTGGTAACTGTTAATCAATCAATCAATTGATCAATTATGTGAAGCGTTCAGTTATTGATCGGGAGTCAATCTGTCCCTCTTACGCTTCCCAGAATTCCTGAAGGTCAGGTCACATGACCCCGAGGAGGCCATCCGTCACGACGTCATCGTCTCCATAGTAACTGCGGCCAAGAAGGACCTGACTCTGGTCAACGACGCCCTGCTGAACTTTGTCAAGGAGAGGACTCTGGACAAGAGGGTAGGAGTGGGTGTGTTTAGGAAGGAATGGATTACTATTGGACAAGAGGGTAGGAGTGGGTGTGTTTAGGAAGGAATGGATTACTACTGGACAAGAGGGTAGGAGTGGGTGTGTTTAGGAAGGAATGGATTACTACTGGACAAGAGGGTAGGAGTGGGTGTGTTTAGGAAGGAATGGATTACTATTGGACAAGAGGGTAGGAGTGGGTGTGTTTAGGAAGGAATGGATTACTATTGGACAAGAGGGTAGGAGTGAGTGTGTTTAGGAAGGAATGGATTACTACTGGACAAGAGGGTAGGAGTGGGTGTGTTTAGGAAGGAATGGATTACTACTGGACAAGAGGGTAGGAGTGGGTGTGTTTAGGAAGGAATGGATTACTACTGGACAAGAGGGTAGGAGTGGGTGTGTTTAGGAAGGAATGGATTACTATTGGTTGTTGTGAACTTCCTAGTGGTCAACGTTTTGCTGTCTCTCTCCCCCCTTCCTTCTCCACTCTTCTCCCTCCCTCTCTCTCCCTCTTTCCCTCTCCCTTCTCCACTCTTCTCCCTCCCTCTCTCTCCCTCTCTCCCTCTTTCCCTCTCCCTTCTCCACTCTTCTCCCTCCCTCTCTCTCCCTCTCTCCCTCTTTCCCTCTCCCTTCTCCACTCTTCTCCCTCCCTCCCTCCCTCTCTCCCTCCCTCTTCCCTTCTCCACTCTTCTCCCTCCCTCCCTCTCTCCCTCTCTCCCTCTTTCCCTCTCCCTTCTCCACTCTTCTCCCTCCCTCTCTCTCCCTCTCTCCCTCTTTCCCTCTCCCTTCTCCACTCTTCTCCCTCCCTCCCTCCCTCTCTCCCTCCCTCTTCCCTTCTCCACTCTTCTCCCTCCCTCCCTCTCTCCCTCTCTCCCTCTTTCCCTCTTCCCTTCTCCACTCTTCTCCCTCCCTCCCTCTTCCCCTCTCCCTCCCTCTTCCCCTCTCCCTTCTCCACTCTTCTCCCTCCCTCTCTCTCCCTCTCTCCCTCTTTCCCTCTCCCTTCTCCACTCTTCTCCCTCCCTCTCTCTCCCTCCCTCTTCCCTTCTCCACTCTTCTCCCTCCCTCTCCCTCCCTCCACTCTTCTCCCTCCCTCTCCCTCCCTCCATAGTGGCGTGTGCGTAAAGAGGCCATGATGGGACTGGCTCAGATCTATAAGAAGTACTCTCTCCAGGGAGAGGGGGGCAAGGAGGCAGCCAATCAGATCTCCTGGATCAAAGATAAACTACTACACATCTACTACCAGAACAGCATCGACGACAGGTAGGGGGGGGGCTGAGGGGGACAGGTAGGAGGGGGGGACGCGTAGGAGGAGGGGACGCTGGGGGGGACAGGTAGGAGGATGGGAAGCTGGGGGGGACAGGTAGGAGGATGGGAAGCTGGGGGGGACAGGTAGGAGATGGGGACGCTGGGGGGGACAGTGGGTGTGACGCTGGGGGGGACAGTGTGTGTGACGCTGTGTGTCAGTGTGTGTGACGCTGGGAGTGTCACTGTGTGTGTGTGTGTGTCCGTGAAGGGAAGTCCAGAGCATCAACGACAAGTCTGTGTCTAAATGGAAAGACGGGTTAGATTACAGTGTGTGTGTGTGTGCTGGCAGATGTAAAAAGATAATTAT
>NC_074674.1:44483025-44738025 GCF_029448725.1 Salvelinus fontinalis | reverse complement strand
TAACCCGGAAGCCAGCCGCACCAATGTGTCTGAGGAAACACCGTTCAACTGACCACCGAGTTTTGCTTGTATGCGCCCGGCCCGCCACAAGGGGTCGCTAGAGGGCGAAGAGCCAAGTAAAGCCCTCCTGGTTAAACCCTCCCCTAACCCAGACGACACTGGGACAATTGTGCGCCGCCCTATGGTAATCCCGATCAGAGCCGGTTGTGACACGGCCCGGGAACGAACCCGGGTCTCCAGTCTTCTGATTGGCCTAACGCACCACCACTAATGACCTGTGGAGCTTCTCAAAGTAACATTTTCTTCACCTCAAACATCAAGCAAACAAAGTCTGTTTTTACATCCGTTTAGAATGACAATAGTTCCTCAATGTATCTGAAGTATCTTTCCAGAACCCTGATTACTTCTTATCAGTTCTTGAGTTGGACTGAAATAGGTTCTGTTACTCATTTCGCGTGCTGGTACTGTTTATATTTAGGTGCAGGAGCTCCACAATACTTTAGAGATAATATTCTACAAGAGGAACAGGAGCTCCACAATACTTTAGAGATAATATTCTACAAGAGGAACAGGAGCTCCACAATACTTTAGAGATAATATTCTATAAGAGGAACAGGAGCTCCACAATACTTTAGAGATGATATTCTACAAGAGGAACAGGAGCTCCACAATACTTTAGAGATAATATTCTACAAGAGAAACAGGAGCTCCACAATACTTTTGAGATAATATTCTACAAGAGGAACAGGAGCTCCACAATACTTTAGAGATAATATTCTATAAGAGGAATAGGAGATCCACAATACTTTAGAGATAATATTCTATTAGAGGAACAGGAGATCCACAATACTTTTGAGCTAATATTCTACAAGAGGAACAGGAGATCCACAATACTTTAGAGATAATATTCTACAAGAGGAACAGGAGCTCCACAATACTTTAGAGATAATATTCTATAAGAGGAACAGGAGCTCCACAATACTTTAGAGATAATATTCGACAAGAGGAACAGGAGCTCAAGCAGTAGAACATTTGAGGTGCCGGTACTCCACTCCGGTGAGCTCCTGCCCAAGTCAACCACTGCTTCTGATCCCTTGTGAAAATAGCCTACAGCTGTGTCTGTCCCGAGCTCACTGGCGGGGAAACTGAGGGCCCAGAATATTTTATACAATGTTGCAAGATCGCTAGTGCAAGCTTCAGGCTGTGGACCCAAGTTAATAGTTGGTGCAGTGTTTCAAGTTGGTTGCAGACAGGCCGTGTGTAGCCAATGTGATTTTATGGGATATTAATTTAGATAGAATTTTGATTAACCACATGAAAATGATTTTGAGATATGAAGACGTTATTGTAAATTAAATGAAACTGTCATAAAAATGTGCATATGAAAACCACAACTGGTAGATCGGTAGAAATGGTAAGATACATTTGCATTCAACATGAGAAAGGTTGCCGACTCCTCGTGTAGCCTATTACCGGCATCTTCAGGAGAGTAATGGCTGAATCTGGCCAGCAGGAGAGGTGAAGAGGAAAGTTATTTTTCTTCTGGTTATCTAGATCTCTGATTCCCTCTTGAGGCATTTGTCTTACTTCAGCAAACAGTGCACTTAAAGCATCAGACAAGCTTAATGTATATAGTTGATTTTATTAAAACACATTGGGTATATGGAAAAATGCACGTTTAAACATTTTGACCAATCGATTGGTCGAAAGAACAGATCACATTCGGTTAACCAAGAGTAAAAAATAAATACATTTGGGGACAGCCTAAGAACCTTTATTTTCTAAGTGCACACTCACCACACACACTCTCTCTCAACACTAACCAACTCCCCCCCCCCGTGTATCTCCAGGGAACCTTCCAGACCCAGGCAAGGCCCAGGACTTTGTGAAGAAGCTAGCCCAGGTCTTGGATGATGATGAGCGGATTAGAAACCAACTAGAGACCCTGGTCTCACCGGCCTGCTCCTGCAAACAGGCCCAAGTCTGTGTGGTGAGTAGAGAGAGCGTGTGTGTTTTTATTACTTATCCTTTCTTCCTTTTTTAGTTGCTTTTTCTGTTGTTGTTGCTTACGGCGCCTGGTATTCCCAGGCGGTCTCCTGTCCCAGTTCTAACCAGGCCCTAACAGGCGTGTTCAGGGTGGTGTGGCCACGAGCGTATAATTAGGTCCCTTGGCTCATCTCTGTAACTTCTCAATGGGCTCGGGAGAGGCAAAGGTGGAGTCATGAGTCCTCTGAAACGTGACCCGCCTGGCTGTCCTCTGAAACGTGACCCGCCTGCCTGTCCTCTGAAACGTGACCCGCCTGCCTGTCCTCTGAAACGTGACCCGCCTGGCTGTCCTCTGAAACGTGACCCGCCTGGCTGTCCTCTGAAACGTGACCCGCCTGGCTGTCCTCTGAAACGTGACCCGCCTGGCTGTCCTCTGAAACGTGACCCGCCTGGCTGTCCTCTGAAACGTGACCCGCCTGGCTGTCCTCTGAAACGTGACCCGCCTGGCTGTCCTCTGAAACGTGACCCGCCTGGCTGTCCTCTGAAACATGACCCGCCTGGCTGTCCTCTGAAACGTGACCCGCCTGGCTGTCCTCTGAAACGTGACCCGCCTGGCCTTCCTCTGAAACGTGACAGGATCGAACCCCAGGCTGTAGTGTTGCCTCGACTGCTGCTCCACCCAGGGCCCCCGTTACTTATCCTTCTACAGAGAGACTTCACTAGGAAGCCAGGCAGTCCTAAACAGCCCAGTAAACTGTTATACTGGTGTGTGTGTGTGTGTGTGTGAGATTGTACTGATATGTGTGTGTACCAGGGTTTTCCGTCAGCCGGTATTAGCCGGCTTTTGGCCGGAATTTTTTTGTTTTTGTTGAAAAGCCGATAAAGTAAATTGGCACCAGCCAAATGTTCGGTAGAAGAAGGAAAACAATCCCATAATGCTTTTCAGCCTATTCATTAACACCAGTCCATGGAAATACATTTGACCGGTCATGTCTATAGGATAATTTACACAATTTAGTTGATTTAAATTGATGCGTGTGTTTCTATTTGTTATGTATCTTATTTACCACACAGCATACAGATGTAACCGATGTGAAATGGCTAGCTAGTTAGCGGTGGTGCGCGCTAATAGCATTTCAATCGGTGACGTCACTCGCTTTGAGACCTTGAAGTAGTGGTTCCCCTTGCTCTGCAAGGGCCGCGGCTTTTGTGGAGCGATGGGTAACGATGCTTCGTGGGTGACTGTTGTTGATGTGTGCAGAGGGTCCCTGGTTCGCGCCCGGGTCGGGGCGAGGGGACGGACTAAAGTTAAACTGTTACACAGATACAGAGCCTTGGAGTGTAAAATCTGTCAGACAGCTGCTGCTGTTACAGCCTCTCAAACAGCAAATGTATCGGCAACGAAAAGCAGGCTTCATCAGCCCGTCACACACCACTTTGCAATGAGCTGGAGGCAGTACGCATTTTGAAAACATACACTTAATTGTTGGAAAGCTGAACATTTTACAACATATTATGAGGCATGTTTTACCTTGCTTCAAAGTAGCAAAATCTGAAACGTTCTTTCATTGTCCTGTAACCAAAAGAAGTATCCCATGCTAGTTGTTGATAATTCTAGTCATATTAGCATCCCGTGCTAGTTGTTGATAATCCTAGTCATATTAGCATCCCCATGCTAGTTGTTGATAATCCTAGTCATATTAGCATCCCCATGCTAGTTGTTGATAATCCTAGTCATATTAGCATCCCATGCTAGTTGTTGATAATCCTAGTCATATTAGCATCCCGTGCTAGTTGTTGATAATCCTAGTCATATTAGCATCCCCATGCTAGTTGTTGATAATCCTAGTCATATTAGCATCCCATGCTAGTTGTTGATAATCCTAGTCATATTAGCATCCCGTGCTAGTTGTTGATTATCCTAGTCATGTTAGCATCCCATGCTAGTTGTTGATAATCCTAGTCATGTTAGCATCCCATGCTAGTTGTTGATAATCCTAGTCATATTAGCATCCCATGCTAGTTGTTGATAATCCTAGTCATATTAGCATCCCATGCTAGTTGTTGATAATCCTAGTCATATTAGCATCCCGTGCTAGTTGTTGATTATCCTAGTCATGTTAGCATCCCATGCTAGTTGTTGATAATCCTAGTCATGTTAGCATCCCATGCTAGTTGTTGATAAATCCTAGTCATGTTAGCATCCCATGCTAGTTGTTACATCTTAGATCTCCCCTCTTTCTACTTTTCTAATAGACATGAAACCGCTCACTTTGGACAAGTGTTTGTCTGCTAATTGCATTATGGAACGAACATTTTTGCGTAGCCTACTGCCTTGCGTAGCCTACTGCCTTGCGTAGCCTACTGCCTTGCGTAGCTTATAATGTGAAGAAATCATAGATTATCAAAATGTTTAAGCTAAACATTGTGACCTGTTGCATTTCTTTTATATATATATTTTCTTAATGTATTTTTTCTTTAATGTAGCCTAGGCTGGTTGTATGAATTTGGGATCTATCGTCCCACAACTGTCCCAGAGTCTGTTAGGTATAATTTGTATTTCTCGACAAGTTGACCAATAGAATAGGGAAACTTTTCTATTTTATGGGGGATAGTAGATTGACATAGGCTAGTGATTTTGCTGTTTGTTACTCATCTTGATGGCTGAGGAAAAATGTGGGCATTGGACTTTAGTAAGAAGGGATCTCACATCCTCGACATGCATGTTCTGTTAAGATGAATTGCCATGAACTAAATGTCATTCTGAACACCGTGGGTGGACGCCATAATCAGGTTACTTAATGCATATGGGTCCCGGAAAATTTCTGAAGATGTCCGGTAAAATAAAATGCTGCCAGTCAAATGTCTGATGCCACATTTCCCTAACAGAAACCGTTTGTGTGTGTGTGTGTGTGTGTGTGTGTGTGTGTGTGTATGTGTGTGTGTGTGTGTGTGTGTGTGTGTGTGTGTGTGTGTGTGTGTGTGTGTGTGTGTGTGTGTGTGTGTGTGTGTGTGTGTGTCCGTCCTCCAGAGAGACATCACTAAGAAGTTAGGCAGTCCTAAACAGCCCAGTAATCCCTTCTTAGAGATGGTCAAGTTCCTGCTGGAAAGAATTGCTCCTGTACACATCGACACAGAGTCTATCAGGTAATGCGCATCGACACAGAGTCTATCAGGTAATACACACCCCAACACACACTAGCGCGCACACACTAACACACAAGGTGATTTATCTATGATTTGCTTATGTTGTTTTCTCTCTCTTATGCCCTCCCTCCCTCCTCTATCTACCCCTCCCTCCATCCCTCTCTCTACCTTATCCCTCTCTCTACCTCCATCCCTCTCTCTACCTCCATCCCTCTCTCTACCTCCATCCCTCTCTCTACCTCCATCCCTCTCTCTCTACCTCCATCCCTCTCTCTCTACCTCCCTCTCCCTCCCTCTCTACCTCCATCCCTCCCTCTCTACTTCCCTCCCTCTCTCCATCCATCCCTCTCTACCTCTCCCTCCCTCTCTCTCTCCATCCATCCCTCTCTACTTATCTCCATCCCTCCCTTTCTACTTCCCTCTCCCTCCCTCTCTCTCTCCATCCATCCCTCTCTACTTCCCTCCCTCTCAGTGCTCTGGTAAAGCAGGTGAACAAGTCGATAGATGGAACAGCTGAGGATGATGAAGAGGGAGTTCCTACTGAACAGGCCATCAGGGCAGGACTGGAACTACTCAAGGTATCTCTCTCTTTTAATCCTCTCTGGTTACCTGTGCTTTCTGTCTCTGTTGTCATTCACCCTTCTCTCATCCCCCTCTCTCTCTCTTTATCCTCTCTGGCTACCTGTGCTTTCTGTCTCTGTTGTCATTCACCCTTCTCTCATCCCCCTCTCTCTCTCTCTTTATCCTCTCTGGCTACCTGTGCTTTCTGTCTCTGTTGTCATTCACCCTTCTCTCACCCCCCCCCTCTCTCTCTCTCTTTATCCTCTCTGGCTACCTGTGCTTTCTGTCTCTGTTGTCATTCACCCTTCTCTCACCCCCCCCCTCTCTCTCTCTTTATCCTCTGGCTACCTGTGCTTTCTGTCTCTGTTGTCGTTCACCCTTCTCTCATCCCTCTCTCTCTCTCTCTTTATCCTCTCTGGCTACCTGTGCTTTCTGTCTCTGTTGTCATTCACCCTTCTCTCATCCCCCCTCTCTCTCTCTCTCTTTATCCTCTCTGGCTACCTGTGCTTTCTGTCTCTGTTGTCATTCACCCTTCTCTCATCCCTCTCTCTCTCTCTTTATCCTCTCTGGCTACCTGTGCTTTCTGTCTCTGTTGTCATTCACCCTTCTCTCATCCCCCCCTCTCTCTCTCTTTATCCTCTCTGGCTACCTGTGCTTTCTGTCTCTGTTGTCATTCACCCTTCTCTCATCCCTCTCTCTCTCTCTTTTTATCCTCTGGCTACCTGTGCTTTCTCTCTCTGTTGTCATTCACCCTTCTCTCATCCCCCCCTCCCTCCAGGTCCTGTCGTTTACCCACCCGGTGTCGTTCCACTCTGCGGAGACGTTTGAATCCCTGCTGGGCTGTCTGAAGATGGATGATGAGAAGGTGGCCGAGGCGGCGCTGCAGATATTTAAAAACACAGGCAGCAAGATGGAGGAGAGCTTCCCTCACATCAAGTCGTGAGTTTAATGTCAAATGGTTGTGTTGCATTAGATGTGTACACACACATACATACATACATACACACACACACACACACACACACACACACACACACACACACACACACACACACACACACACACACACACACACATACCTTCCTCGCATCAAGTCGTGAGTTCACTTTTTCCTGCTTTCCATTTCTTGATGTATAGAAATGTTTCCCCATAAAGCTCTTTGATTGTGTTCCCTTGGTGTTATTATTAGACTGAAGTCGCTGGTACAGCCGACCACGTCAAATAATCATCTTTCTATAGATTAGAACATAACGAGTCGGCTAATGTCTCCAACAATTGGTAGAAAGTCTTGGAGATTTTTAGGACATTGCATCCCATTGAACAAGCTGCTGTGGTGTGTAAAACAGCCTTCTAGTGTATGAATTATTTCCCCATAATTCCTTCCTCTAATGCTCTCCTCTTGTCCTCCTAGTGTTCTGCTGCCAGTACTGCAGACCATTTGGTTTGTTACAGTGGGGGTCCTTCCTCTAATGCTCTCCTCTTGTCCTCCTAGTGGTCTGCTGCCAGTACTGCAGACCATTTGGTTTGTTACAGTGGGGGTCCTTCCTCTAATGCTCTCCTCTTGTCCTCCTAGTGGTCTGCTGCCAGTACTGCAGACCATTTGGTTTGTTACAGTGGGGGTCCTTCCTCTAATGCTCTCCTCTTGTCCTCCTAGTGTTCTGCTGCCAGTACTGCAGACCATTTGGTTTGTTACTGTGGGGGTCCTTCCTCTAAT
Organism: Salvelinus fontinalis; assembly: GCF_029448725.1. Lineage (NCBI taxonomy): Eukaryota > Metazoa > Chordata > Actinopteri > Salmoniformes > Salmonidae > Salvelinus > Salvelinus fontinalis. The sequence goes on along the minus strand of NC_074674.1, from coordinate 44,730,617 downwards.
GCTCTCCTCTTGTCCTCCTAGTGGTCTGCTGCCAGTACTGCAGACCATTTGGTTTGTTACAGTGGGGGTCCTTCCTCTAATGCTCTCCTCTTGTCCTCCTAGTGTTCTGCTGCCAGTACTGCAGACCATTTGGTTTGTTACAGTGGGGGTCCTTCCTCTAATGCTCTCCTCTTGTCCCCCTAGTGGTCTGCTGCCAGTACTGCAGACCATTTGGTTTGTTACTGTGGGGGTCCTTCCTCTAATGCTCTCCTCTTGTCCTCCTAGTGTTCTGCTGCCAGTACTGCAGACCATTTGGTTTGTTACAGTGGGGGGGTCCTTCCTCTAATGCTCTCCTCTTGTCCCCCTAGTGGTCTGCTGCCAGTACTGCAGACCATTTGGTTTGTTACTGTGGGGGTCCTTCCTCTAATGCTCTCCTCTTCTCCTCCTAGTGTTCTGCTGCCAGTACTGCAGACCAAAGCTAAGAGAGGACCCCCTCGCCAGGCCAAATATGCCATCCACTGTATCCATGCCATGTTCACACACAGAGACACACACTTCGCTCAGATCTTTGAGGTGAGGACCAGTCTGCCTTTACGATCTAGAATTTTTCTCCTAATATTTACGCTTCTTCAGTCGTCTTTCCAATCAATCAATAATTTAATAAAATATTTTACAAAAGTTATATTATGAAATATTATATTCCAACCGGAAGAGCGACTAAAAAGCTTTCTGAATATTAATTCTCCATTGAAAGTTATTTTTGGGCCAAGGTTTAATCTGTGTCTAGGGAAACCGGCCCTTGGAAGTTCTACACATGTAAACAGATGATAAAAGTAAATAGTTAAATGTCTTGTCTCTCTCTTCCCAGCCACTGCAAAAAGGCCTGGACCTTGAGGACCTGGATCAGCTGATAACTCCTCTCACAACTCTGGGTCACCTGGCTCTGCTGGCCCCAGAACAGTTTGCCGCTCCGCTCAAATCACTGGTGGCCAACTTCATAGTCAAGGACCTGCTCATGAGCGACAGGGTGGGCACACACACACACACACACACACACACACACACACAGAACACTTACGTCTTTTCATTTGAGAGGAGAAGCTATCACAGTGTTCCTGGTTTTAACATCCTCTGTTTATTGTGGATGTGTGCTTGTTGTGTAGATCCCAGGTAAGAAGACCACCAAGCTGTGGGTCCCTGATGATGAGGTGTCTTCTGAAACCCTGGCCAAGGTTGGTTTCCCTTCTTCCTCCACCTCCTTCCCCAACCTCTCCCCTCTCCTCCACCTCCTTCCCCAACCTCCCCCTCTCCTCTACCTCCTTCCCCAACCTCCCCCTCTCCTCTACCTCCTTCCCCAACCTCCCCCTCTCCTCTACCTCCTTCCCCAACCTCCCCCTCTCCTCTACCTCCTTCCCCAACCTCCTCCTCTCTTCTTCTTCCTCCACCTCCTTCCCCAACCTCTCCCCTCTCCTCCACCTCCTTCCCCAACCTCTCCCCTCTCCTCCACCTCCTTCCCCAACCTCCCCCTCTCCTCCACCTCCTTCCCCAACCTCTCCCCTCTCCTCCACCTCCTTCCCCAACCTCCCCCTCTCCTCTACCTCCTTCCCCAACCTCCTCCTCTCTTCTTCTTCCTCCACCTCCTTCCCCAACCTCTCCCCTCTCCTCCACCTCCTTCCCCAACCTACCCCCTCTCCTCTACCTCCTTCCCCAACCTCCCCCTCTCCTCTACCTCCTTCCCCAACCTCCTCCTCTCTTCTTCTTCCTCCACCTCCTTCCCCAACCTCTCCCCTCTCCTCCACCTCCTTCCCCAACCTACCCCCTCTCCTCTACCTCCTTCCCCAACCTACCCCCTCTCCTCTACCTCCTTCCCCAACCTCTCCCCTCCTCTACCTCCTTCCCCAACCTCCTCCTCTCTTCTTCTTCCTCCACCTCCTTCCCCAACCTCCCCCCTCTCCTCTACCTCCTTCCCCAACCTCCCCCTCTCCTCTACCTCCTTCCCCAACCTACCCCCTCTCCTCTACCTCCTTCCCCAACCTACCCCCTCTCCTCTACCTCCTTCCCCAACCTCCTCCTCTCTTCTTCTTCCTCCACCTCCTTCCCCAACCTCCCCTCTCCTCTACCTCCTTCCCCAACCTCCCCCCTCTCCTCTACCTCCTTCCCCAACCTCCCCCTCTCCTCTACCTCCTTCCCCAACCTCCCCCCTCTACTCTACCTCCTTCCCCAACCTCTCCTCTACCTCCTTCCCCAACCTACCCCCTCTCCTCTACCTCCTTCCCCAACCTCCCCCTCTCCTCTACCTCCTTCCCCAACCTCCCCCTCTCCTCTACCTCCTTCCCCAACCTCCCCCCTCTCCTCTACCTCCTTCCCCAACCTCCCCCTCTCCTCTACCTCCTTCCCCAACCTCCCCCCTCTCCTCTACCTCCTTCCCCAACCTCCCCCTCTCCTCTACCTCCTTCCCCAACCTCCCCCTCTCCTCTACCTCCTTCCCCAACCTCCCCCTCTCCTCTACCTCCTTCCCCAACCTCCCCCTCTCCTCTACCTCCTTCCCCAACCTCCCCCCTCTCCTCTACCTCCTTCCCCAACCTCTCCTCTACCTCCTTCCCCAACCTACCCCCTCTCCTCTACCTCCTTCCCCAACCTCCCCCCTCTCCTCTTCTGGTCCCTTTCTCCATGTCCCCCTCCTCTGTCTGTCCTTCTCCCCCAGCTCTGTCTCACTGTACTAGACTTGCCAACCTGTACGCATTTTGAGGTCAAAGTATGCTGGTACGAAAAACTGCCATAAAATACGCTGAAATAGGCTTCTAGCACATTGTGGTTTTTGAATCATCCGTCTGAAGTTGGAGCTGAGCCAATCAGAGGACTTGGGCGAGGATAACACATCTCTAGCTCTCTGCCCCCCCCCCCCCCCCCCCCCCCCCCCATAGTTATAGTACTATTTTACTCCCTCCAGCTAGATGGCAGCTCTCCTCTTGGTCCGTTGACAACACTGATGTGAGGTGAAAGAGTAGGGAAAATGGAGAACCAATTGTTAGCAAAATACATTTTACAAAATTAGTCAAGATGTGTTAATCAAGAACATAACCACTATTATGTGGTAGTTAGCTCCTTAGCGAACGGACCATAACAACGGAAGGTAGTTAGCTCCTTAGCGAAGGGATCATAACAGAAGGTAGTTAGCTCCTTAGCGAAGGGATCATAACAACGGAAGGTAGTTAGCTCCTTAGCGAAGGCTTCATAACGACGGAAGGTAGTTAGCTCCTTAGCGAAGGGATCATAACAACGGAAGGTAGTTAGCTCCTTAGCGAAGGGACCATAACAACGGAAGGTAGTTAGCTCCTTAGCGAACGGACCATAACAACGGAAGGTAGTTAGCTCCTTAGCGAAGGGATCATAACGACGGAAGGTAGTTAGCTCCTTAGCGAAGGGATCATAACAACGGAAGGTAACGGTAGTTAGCTACATCGTTTAGTCAACTAAGCGAGAACACAGTCTTGCCCGCACATGCTTTGATCTCCACAGCGGTAGTAGGTGCGAGGGACCGGGTGTTGTGGTAGTTGGCTGTGTGGTGCGGTAGTTGGCTGTGTGGTGCGGTAGTTGGCTGTGTGGTGCGGTGTTGTGGTAGTTGGCTGTGTGGTGCGGTAGTTGGCTGTGTGGTGCGGTGTTGCGGTAGTTGGCTGTGTGGTGTGGTGTTGCTGTAGCTGGCTGTGTGGTGCGGTAGTTGGCTGTGTGGTGCGGTGTTGCGGTAGTTGGCTGTGTGGTGCGGTGTTGCGGTAGTTGGCTGTGTGGTGCGGTGTTGTGGTAGTTGGCTGTGTGGTGCGGTGTTGCGGTAGTTGGCTGTGTGGTGCGGTAGTTGGCTGTGTGGTGCGGTAGTTGGCTGTGTGGTGCGGTGTTGTGGTAGTTGGCTGTGTGGTGCGGTAGTTGGCTGTGTGGTGCGGTGTTGCGGTAGTTGGCTGTGTGGTGTGGTGTTGCTGTAGCTGGCTGTGTGGTGCGGTAGTTGGCTGTGTGGTGCGGTGTTGCGGTAGTTGGCTGTGTGGTGTGGTGTTGCTGTAGTTGGCTGTGTGGTGCGGTAGTTGGCTGTGTGGTGCGGTGTTGCGGTAGTTGGCTGTGTGGTGTGGTGTTGCTGTAGCTGGCTGTGTGGTGCGGTAGTTGGCTGTGTGGTGCGGTGTTGCGGTAGTTGGCTGTGTGGTGCGGTGTTGCGGTAGTTGGCTGTGTGGTGCGGTGTTGTGGTAGTTGGCTGTGTGGTGCGGTGTTGCGGTAGTTGGCTGTGTGGTGCGGTAGTTGGCTGTGTGGTGCGGTAGTTGGCTGTGTGGTGCGGTGTTGTGGTAGTTGGCTGTGTGGTGCGGTAGTTGGCTGTGTGGTGCGGTGTTGCGGTAGTTGGCTGTGTGGTGTGGTGTTGCTGTAGCTGGCTGTGTGGTGCGGTAGTTGGCTGTGTGGTGCGGTGTTGCGGTAGTTGGCTGTGTGGTGTGGTGTTGCTGTAGTTGGCTGTGTGGTGCGGTAGTTGGCTGTGTGGTGCGGTGTTGCGGTAGTTGGCTGTGTGGTGCGGTAGTTGGCTGTGTGGATGGGAACAGACGTGGCAGAGATCTGTTCCTCTAATACAGACCTTCACAGAAAGACTGTTGGCTATATTTTTTGATATCATTTAAGACTATAGGTTTCAGGAAATGGCAGTTATAGGTTTGTCAACCATGCAAAACACACACACACACACACACACACACACACACACACACACACAACCCAACTTAAACCAACTTCACCTCCCCCCTCTGTACCCCTCCCCACACACAACCAAACTTAAACCTACTTGAGCTTCACCCGGTCTGAAAATCGAGGGAGAACCCTGATTGTACATTAAAAAATATTTCTAGTTAGCTACTGAAGAGTACCCAGAACAGTCTATAACCTACCATGCCTACTGAGAATGTGTCCTGCCAACATCATTATGAGGCTAAAAAGGTGCATTTGCCTATGATTTGAGCAGTGTGGGTGTCACGCGCCACCGTAGGGGCCCGGGGATGCCCCCGCTGCACCGTAGGGGCCCGGGGATGCCCCCGCTGCACCGTAGGGGCCCGGGGATGCCCCCGCTGCACCGTAGGGGCCCGGGGGTGCCCCCGCTGCACCGTAGGGGCCCGGGGATGCCCCCGCTGCACCGTAGGGGCCCGGGGATGCCCCCGCTGCACCGTGGGGGCCCGGGGATGCCCCCGCTGCACCGTGGGGGCCTGGGGATGCCCCCGCTGCACCGTGGGGGCCCGGGGTTGCCCCCGCTGCACCGTGGGGGCCCAGGGTTGCCCCCGCTGCACCGTAGGGGCCCGGGGATGCCCCCGCTGCACTGAAGTGATACTCAGAAATAATGTTACGGGTTGGAAAGTCTGCTGTCCCCATTCAAAGCAAAGGTTTGTAACCTCTCCCTCCTTCCTTCCCACCCACCCTCTCTCTCTTTCTCTTTCACTCTGTCTCTCTTTGTCTTTCTTTCTCTCTCTCTCTGTCTCTGTGCGTCTCTCTCTCTCTGTGCCTCTCTGTCTCTGTGTCTGTAGATCCAGGGTATCAAGTTGATGGTGAGGTGGTTGTTGGGCGTAAAGAACACCCTGTCTAAGTCTGGTAACTCCACTCTGAGGATGCTGACTGCTATACTACACAGTGATGGAGACCTGACAGAGCAGGGCAAGATGGGGTAACACATCACACACACACACACACACACACACACACACACACCATATTACATCACACACCAGCATTTACTAGGACTTTGACACACCTGACACATTCTTCTCTCTCTAACTCTCCACACCGCCTCTCCCCTCCCCTCTCCCTCCCTCCCCCCCACAGTAAACCAGATATGTCTAGGCTGAGGTTGGCAGCAGCGTGTGCCCTACTGAAGCTGGCACAGGAGCCCTGCTACCATGAGATCATCACTCTAGAGCAGTACCAACTCTGTGCCCTGGTCATCAATGTAAGAACACACACACTCTAAAACACTTTCCACGACACACACATGTCCTGTTCTTCTCTCATTCAAAACACCTACTCATCTACCTCCCTCCCTCCCCCTCTCTCTCTCCCCTCTACCTCCCTCCCCTTCTCCCCCCCTCCTCATCTCTAACTCCCTCCCTCCCCCTCTCCCCCCCCCCTCTCCTCATCTCTACCTCTCTACCCCCCTCCCTCCCCCTCTCCCCCCCCTCTCCTCATCTCTACCTCTCTACCCCCCTCCCTCCCCCTCTCTCCCCCCCCTTCTCCTCATCTCTCTCCCTCTACCCCCCTCCCTCTACCTCCCTCCCTCTCTCTCCCCCCTCCCTCTATCTACCTCCCTCCACCTCTCTGCCTCTCTCTCCCCCCTCCCTCTACCTCCCTCCCTCTACCTCTCTCCACCTCTCTACCTCCCTCCCCTTCTCTCTCCCCCCTCACCCTCTCTCTCCTCACCTCTCTCTCCCCCTCTCTCTCCTCACCTCTCTCTCCCCCTCTCTCTCCTCACCTCTCTCCCCCTCTCTCTCCTCACCTCTCTCTCCAGGATGAGTGTTACCAGGTGCGTCAAGGTTTTGCCCAGAAGCTCCATAAGGGTCTGTGCCGCCTGCGTCTGCCCCTGGAGTACCTGGCGGTGTTTGCCCTGTGTGCCAAGGACCCTGTGAAGGAGAGACGGGCCCATGCCAGGCAGTGTCTGGTGAAGAACATTACAATCAGGAGAGAGTACCTTAAACAACACGCTGCTGTCAGTGGTGAGGGAGATGAGCACACACACACACACACACACACACACACACACACACACACACACACACACACACACACACACACACACACACACACACACACACACACACACACACACACACACACACACACACACACACACACACACACACACACACACACACACACACACACACACACACACACACACACACACACACACACACACACACACACACACACACACACACACACACACACCAGGCAGTGTCTGGTCAATAATATCAACATCAGGAGAAAGTCCTGGATACTATTTAATCTACTCTATGAAACCAGTCCTGGATACTATTTAATCTACTCTATGAAACCAGTCCTGGTTACTATTTAATCTACTCTATGAAACCAGTCCTGGTTACTATTTAATCTGCTCTATGAAACCAGTCCTGGTTACTATTTAATCTACTCTATGAAACCAGTCCTGGATACTATTTAATCTGCTTTATGAAACCAGTCCTGGTTACTATTTAATCTGCTTTATGAAACCAGTCCTGGTTACTATTTAATCTACTCTATGAAACCAGTCCTGGTTACTATTTAATCTACTCTATGAAACCAGTCCTGGTTACTATTTAATCTACTCTATGAAACCAGTCCTGGTTACTATTTAATCTGCTTTATGAAACCAGTCCTGGTTACTATTTAATCTGCTCTATGAAACCAGTCCTGGTTACTATTTAATCTGCTCTATGAAACCATTCCTGGTTACTATTTAATCTACTCTATGAAACCAGTCCTGGTTACTATTTAATCTACTCTATGAAACCAGTCCTGGTTACTATTTAATCTACTCTATGAAACCAGTCCTGGTTACTATTTAATCTGCTCTATGAAACCAGTCCTGGTTACTATTTAATCTGCTCTATGAAACCAGTCCTGGTTACTATTTAATCTGCTCTATGAAACCAGTCCTGGTTACTATTTAATCTGCTCTATGAAACCAGTCCTGGTTACTATTTAATCTGCTCTATGAAACCAGTCCTGGTTACTATTTAATCTGCTCTATGAAACCAGTCCTGGATACTATTTAATCTACTCTATGAAACCAGTCCTGGTTACTATTTAATCTACTCTATGAAACCAGTCCTGGTTACTATTTAATCTGCTCTATGAAACCAGTCCTGGATACTATTTAATCTACTCTATGAAACCAAACCAGTCCTGGTTACTATTTAATCTGCTCTATGAAACCAGTCCTGGTTACTATTTAATCTGCTTTATGAAACCAGTCCTGGTTACTATTTAATCTGCTTTATGAAACCAGTCCTGGTTACTATTTAATCTACTCTATGAAACCAGTCCTGGTTACTATTTAATCTACTCTATGAAACCAGTCCTGGTTACTATTTAATCTGCTCTATGAAACCAGTCCTGGATACTATTTAATCTGCTCTATGAAACCAGTCCTGGTTACTATTTAATCTACTCTATGAAACCAGTCCTGGTTACTATTTAATCTACTCTATGAAACCAGTCCTGGTTACTATTTAATCTACTCTATGAAACCAGTCCTGGATACTATTTAATCTGCTCTATGAAACCAGTCCTGGTTACTATTTAATCTACTCTATGAAACCAGTCCTGGTTACTATTTAATCTACTCTATGAAACCAGTCCTGGTTACTATTTAATCTACTCTATGAAACCAGTCCTGGATACTATTTAATCTGCTCTATGAAACCAAACCAGTCCTGGTTACTATTTAATCTACTCTATGAAACCAAACCAGTCCTGGTTACTATTTAATCTGCTCTATGAAACCAGTCCTGGATACTATTTAATCTACTCTATGAAACCAAACCAGTCCTGGTTACTATTTAATCTGCTCTATGAAACCAGTCCTGGATACTATTTAATCTTTATTTTTATTTAACCTTTATTTAACCAGGTAGGCTAGTTGAGAACAAGTTCTCATTTGCAATTGCGACCTGGCCAAGATAAAGAAAAGCAATGCGACAAAAACAACAACACAGAGTTACACATGGAGTAAACAAACATAGTCAATAATACAGTAGAACAAAATAAAACAAAAAATCTATATACAGCATGTGCAAATGAGGTAAGATAAGGGAGTTAAGGCAATAAATAGGCCATGGTGACGCAGTAATTACAATATAGCAATTAAACACTGGAATGGTAGATGTGCAGAAGATGAGTGTGCAAGCAGAGATACTGGGCTGCAAAGGAGCAAGATAAATAAATAAATATAGTATGGGGATGAGGTAGATAGATGGGCTGTTTACAGATGGGCTATGTACAGGTGCAGTGATCTGTGAGCTGCTCTGACAGCTGGTGCTTAAAGTTAGAGGGAGATACGAGTCTCCAGCTTCAGAGATTTTTGCAGTTCGTTCCAGTCATTGGCAGCAGAGAACTGGAAGGAAAGGCGGCCGAATTAGGAATTGGCTTTGGGGGTGACCAGTGAAATATACCTGCTAGAGCGCGTGCTACGGGTGGGTGCTGCTATGGTGACCAGTGAGCTGAGATAAGGCGGGGCTTTACCTAGCAGAGACTTGTAGATGACCTGGAGCCAGTGGGTTTGGCGACGAGTATGAAGCGAGGGCCAACCAACGAGAGCGTGGTGGGTAGTATATGTGGCTTTGGTGACAAAACTGATGGCACTGTGATAGACTACATCCAGTTTGCTGAGTAGAGTGTTGGAGGCTATTTTATAGAGGACATCGCCGAAGTCGAGGATCGGTAGGATGGTCAGTTTTACGAGGGTGTGTTTGGCAGCATGAGTGAAGGAGGTTTTGTTGCGATATAGGAAGCCGATTCTAGATGTAACTTTGGATTGGAGATGCTTAATGTGAGTCTGGAAGGAGAGTTTACAGTCTAACCAGACACCTAGATATTTATAGTTGTCCACATATTCTAAGTCAATCTGCTCTAAGATACCAGGTCAGTCCTATGCCATCCAAGTGCTGTGTGTGTGGGGAAAAATAGGACGTTGCTCTTTTAACCTGTCTAGGATCAGCGTAGCGCTAGCGGCCCACCCCCCCCCCCCCCCCCCACTGAAAAACCAGTGCCGCGAAATTCAAAAAAAATATTTTTTTTAAATATTTAACTTTCACACATTAAAGTCCAATACAGCTAATGAAAGACACAGATCTTGTGAATCCAGTCAACATTTCCGATTTTTAAAATGTTTTACAGGGAAGACACAATATGTAAAGATGTACATCTATTACCTAAAAACACATTAGCATAATCCACCATCTTTTATTTGTCCACCAACACCAGTAGCCATCACCAATTCGGCTAAACTAAGATATTTATAGCCCCTAACCAACAAAAAAACTCATTAGATGACAGTCTGATAACATATTTATGGTATGGGATAGGTTTTGTTAGAAAAAAGTGCATATTTCAGGTAGATGGCATAGTTTACAATTGCACCCACCGTCACAAATGGACTAGAATAATTACAATGAGCAACGTGTTTACCTAACTACTAATCATCAAACATTTCGTAAAAATACACAGCATACACGAATCGAAAGACACAGATCCTGTGAATACAGACAATATTTCAGATTTTCTAAGTGTCTTACAGCGAAAACACAATAAATCGTTATATTAGCTTAGCACATAGCAATTAGCAGCCCAGCATTGATTCTAGCCAAAGTGAGCGATAAAAGTCAACATCGCCAAAAGATATTAATTTTTTCACTAACCTTCTCAGAATTCTTCCGATGACACTCCTGTAACATCACATTACAACATGCATATACAGTTTGATCGAAAATGTTTATATTTAGCCACCAAAATCATGGTTAGACAATGTGAAATGTAGACAAGCTGGTAAAGAAAAAGTCCTTGCGCCACTTAGACAGTGATCTACTCTTATACATAAATACTCATAAACGTGACTAAAAAATATAGGGTGGACAGGGATTGATAGACAATTTAATTCTTAATACAATTGCGTTATTACATTTTTTAATTTATCCTTACTTTTCAATACAGTTTGCGCCAAGCGAAGCTACGTCAAAAAACATGGCGTCCTAAGCCACTAAAATGTTTCGACAGAAACACGATTTATCATAATAAAAATGTCCTACCTTGAGCTGTTCTTCCATCAGTATCTTGGGCAAAGGATCCTTTCTTGGGAGAAATCGTCTTTTGGTGGAAAGCTGTCCTCTTGCCATGTGGAAATGTCAACTGCGTTCGGGATGAACTGAAAAGCGTGCCCAACTTTTCACATCGTTGCAAAAATAAATGTCCCAAAATCGCACTAAACGGATATAAATTGCTATAAAACGCTTTAAATTAACTACCTTATGATGTTTTTAACTCCTATAACGAGTGAAAAGATGACCGGAGAAATATAACAGGCTAAACTAACGCTTGGAACAGGAGCGGGTCGGTGTCCAGCACGCGCGTTACGCAGCAAGGAAAGACTTGCTAGCTACAGGGTTTTTTGATTTATAGGGCCTGTGAACGCGCAATCGACCCCATTGGAATCGTCATCACGTAAAGGCATCCAGGGGAAGACGTAAGAAGTGTCCGTATAGTCATAGCAATGACAGTGCCCTTTTAACTGACTTCAGAAGAGTGGCCAACATTTCTCAAATCTGACTCCATGTCAGGGAAATTGCTGTAGAATGGGCTCTGTTCCACTTAGAGACAAAATTTCAACTCCTATAGAAACTATAGACTGTTTTCTATCCAATAATAATAATAATATGCATATTGTACGATCAAGGATTTTGTGGGAAGCCGTTTCAAAAATTAGCCAAATTAGCATAAATAGTCTAAACAGCGCCCCCATCCCCAACAGGTTAAAACAACTTCTTCTCCAACGAGAGAAGCTATCGATCTGGCTACGTTAGCCCAGACGAATGCAAGGTGTCGTTTTTATAGTATCAAATTAGCACTGTCTATGTTCACTGTTGACATTTTACAAAAAACACATTTCCTTTTAACCGTGTCGATGCAAAGTTTGGTAACAGAATAACGGCACAGAGACGCAGTGTTCTATGGCAGACTGCGACAGAGCTGGAACGTCAATGCACTGAGATGTTGACCGGGCCAGTGTCGGACTAGATCCACTGGCCAAATGCATGTTTTTACTTGCCCCGGGCCAGTGGGCCATTGTTAATGTTGGACCAGGGTGTGTATTAACCTGTCTGTGTGTGTGTGTTTTTTATATATTCCAGAGAAGTTATTCTCTCTGCTCCCTGAGTATGTGGTCCCCTATGCCATCCACCTGCTGGTCCACGACCCAGACTACATCAAGGTCCAGGACATTGAACAACTCAAAGACATCAAGGAGTGAGTCTGCTGTTTATAGTCTGCTGTTTATAGTCTGCTGTTATAGTCTGCTGTTATAGTCTGCTGTTATAGTCTGCTGTTTATAGTCTGCTGTTTATAGTCTGCTGTTTATAGTCTGCTGTTATAGTCTGCTGTTTATAGTCTGCTGTTTATAGTCTGCTGTTTATAGTCTGCTGTTTATAGTCTGCTGTCATAGTCTGCTGTTATAGTCTGCTGTTTATAGTCTGCTGTCATAGTCTGCTGTTATAGTCTGCTGTTATAGTCTGCTGTTATAGTCTGCTGTCATAGTCGGCTGTCATAGTCGGCTGTCATAGTCGGCTGTCATAGTCGGCTGTCATAGTCGGCTGTCATAGTCGGCTGTCATAGTCGGCTGTCATAGTCGGCTGTCATAGTCGGCTGTCATAGTCGGCTGTCATAGTCGGCTGTTTATAGTCTGCTGTCATAGTCTGCTGTTATAGTCTGCTGTTATAGTCGGCTGTCATAGTCTGCTGTCATAGTCTGCTGTGTGTTGACATATTGGGATGCTGTGAGTCCTTTCTCAAGCCCTCTCACTTCTCTCTCTTAATTCAGCCAGTTTGATCGGCAGTCATATTATCAAACATCATCAAAGCGAAAAAACACAGTGACATATAGATGATTATAATGAACTGCAAAGTTATGAGATTAATACCTTATACAAAAACTAACCTCCTCCCCCTTCTCCACTCCGCCCGCCTCCCCCTTCTCCACTCCTCCCTCCGCCCGCCTCCCCCTTCTCCACTCCTCCCTCCGCCCGCCTCCCCCTTCTCCACTCCTCCCTCTGCCCGCCTCCCCCTTCTCCACTCCTCCCTCTGCCCGCCTCCCCCTTCTCCACTCCTCCCTCTGCCCGCCTCCCCCTTCTCCACTCCTCCCTCCGCCCGCCTCCCCCTTCTCCACTCCTCCCTCTGCCCGCCTCCCCCTTCTCCACTCCTCCCTCCGCCCGCCTCCTCCTTTTCCACTCCGCCCGCCTCCTCCTTCTCCACTCCGCCCGCCTCCTCCTTCTCCACTCCTCCACTCCGCCCGCCTCCCCCTTCTCCACTCCTCCCTCTGCCCGCCTCCCCCTTCTCCAATCCTCCCTCCGCCCGCCTCCCCCTTCTCCACTCCGCCCGCCTCCCCCTTCTCCACTCCTCCCTCTGCCCGCCTCCCCCTTCTCCAATCCTCCCTCCGCCCGCCTCCCCCTTCTCCACTCCGCCCGCCTCCCCCTTCTCCACTCCGCCCGCCTCCCCCTTCTCCACTCCTCCCTCCGCCCGCCTCCCCCTTCTCCACTCCTCCCTCCGCCCGCCTCCCCCTTCTCCACTCCTCCCCCTTCTCCACTCCGCCCGCCTCCCCCTTCTCCACTCCTCCACTCCGCCCGCCTCCCCCTTCTCCACTCCTCCACTCCGCCCGCCTCCCCCTTCTCCACTCCTCCCTCCGCCCTCCGCCCGCCTCCCCCTTCTCCAATCCTCCCTCCGCCCGCCTCCCCCTTCTCCACTCCTCCCTCTGCCCACCTCCCCCACTCCTCCCTCTGCCCGCCTCCCCCACTCCTCCCTCTGCCCGCCTCCCTCACTCCTCCCTCTGCCCGCCTCCCCCACTCCTCCCTCTGCCCGCCTCCCCCACTCCTCCCTCTGCCCGCCTCCCCCACTTCTCCCTCTGCCCGCCTCCCCCACTCCTCCCTCTGCCCGCCTCCCCCACTCCTCCCTCTGCCCGCCTCCCTCACTCCTCCCTCTGCCCGCCTCCCCCACTTCTCCCTCTGCCCGCCTCCCCCACTCCTCCCTCTGCCCGCCTCCCCCACTCCTCCCTCTGCCCGCCTCCTCCACTCCGCCCGCCTCCCCCTTCTCCAATCCTCCCTCCGCCCGCCTCCCCCTTCTCCACTCCTCCCTCTGCCCGCCTCCCCCACTTCTCCCTCTGCCCGCCTCCCCCACTTCTCCCTCTGCCCGCCTCCCCCACTCCTCCCTCTGCCCGCCTCCCCCACTCCTCCCTCTGCCCGCCTCCCTCACTCCTCCCTCTGCCCGCCTCCCTCACTCCTCCCTCTGCCCGCCTCCCCCACTTCTCCCTCTGCCCGCCTCCCCCACTCCTCCCTCTGCCCGCCTCCCCCACTCCTCCCTCTGCCCGCCTCCCTCACTCCTCCCTCTGCCCGCCTCCCCCACTTCTCCCTCTGCCCGCCTCCCCCTTCTCCACTCCTCCCTCTGCCCGCCTCCTCCACTCCGCCCGCCTCCCCCTTCTCCACTTCTCCCTCTGCCCGCCTCCCCCACTTCTCCCTCTGCCCGCCTCCCCCACTCCTCCCTCTGCCCGCCTCCCCCACTCCTCCCTCTGCCCGCCTCCCTCACTCCTCCCTCTGCCCGCCTCCCCCACTTCTCCCTCTGCCCGCCTCCCCCTTCTCCACTCCTCCCTCTGCCCGCCTCCTCCACTCTGCCCGCCTCCCCCTTCTCCACTTCTCCCTCTGCCCGCCTCCCCCTTCTCCACTTCTCCCTCTGCCCGCCTCCCCCTTCTCCAATCCTCCCTCCGCCCGCCTCCCCCTTCTCCACTTCTCCCTCTGCCCGCCTCCCCCACTTCTCCCTCTGCCGGCCTCCCCCTTCTCCACTCTTCCCTCACTCCCGCCTCCCCCTTCTCCTCCAAACCTCCCACCACTCCTACCTCCCCCCGCCTCCTCCAATCCTCCCACCACTCCATTCTTCCCTCCTCTCCCCCTCCCCAGGTCTCTGTGGTTCATCCTGGAGATCATCATGTCTAAGAATGAGAACAACAGCCACGCCTTCATCAGGAAGATGGTGGAGAACATCAAACAGACCAAGGACGCACAGGCTCCTACCGACGCCAAGATCAACGAGGTACACACACACACACACACACACACACACACAGATTCACATACACACACACACACACACAGATTCACGCTCACACACACACACCCTCTCTTTCCCTCTACAGAAGTTGTACACGGTGTGTGACGTGGCCATGAACATCATAATCTCTAAGAGCACCACCTACAGTCTGGAGTCTCCCAAAGACCCTGTCCTTCCCACACGCTACTTCACCAAGCCTGACAAGGTAGGTGTCTTAGTTAGAGGTCTTCTCAGATCACCAAATTCAGATCCGAATTGGATCCTCCAAATTATCACTCGACCCACGACAGGAACCAGACATTTCTTTCAAAGAAATCAATATCCGGTTCGGATCCTACCCGAAATACTGTATGTTCGAGTTGAGCGAGAATCACATCCAAATTGTGTCTGTCTGTATCGGATCCGAAATATTACAAATCCAGCTGAATTGAAGGTCAAGCCAGCAAAATAGTTTGGACTCTACTGGTGCATTTTGGGTTGTTTCTGAAGTAATAGCTAAGTATTTTCATAATGACATCCCTACAGCTTAATACTATAGTTAGATGGGGAACGTCTCGATCTGCATTATAGTATAACTTATTTATTTTTTAAGTAGTGCATGAATGAGCCTCATGTTTATGCTGAGAAATATTCCACTTGATTTGAGTCATTCAACATTAGTTAACTAATGTATTTAAATAAAGAAAATAGCCCAAATTAAAATTGCCTACTAAATAGGCCAAATGTAAAACTAATAACTAAAATATATCAGGTCTTGAAAATATGGACCAAGAGAAGCAGCTTTTCTCCCCTCCGTCGCCACAATGTGTATAAATGAGGCCCGTACAGACAACTGACCTGTCCGTTTCTCCTCGTTCAGTTTCATCTTCACAGTAGCAAAGAACGACTTAATGTTTCAGAAAGGCACTTAGTATAGACTAGGAGACCTGTTTATATAGACTAGGAGACCTGTTTATATAGACTAGGAGACCTGTTTATATAGACTAGGAGACCTGTTTATATAGACTAGGAGAGACCTGTTTATATAGACTAGGAGAGACCTGTTTATATAGACTAGGAGACCTGTTTATATAGACTAGGAGACCTGTTTATATAGACTAGGAGACCTGTTTATATAGACTAGGAGACCTGTTTATATAGACTAGGAGACCTGTTTATATAGACTAGGAGACCTGTTTATATAGACTAGGAGACCTGTTTATATAGACTAGGAGACCTGTTTATATAGACTAGGAGACCTGTTTATATAGACTAGGAGACCTGTTTATATAGACTAGGAGACCTGTTTATATAGACTAGGAGACCTGTTTATATAGACTAGGAGACCTGTTTATATAGACAAGGAGACCTGTTTATATAGACTAGGAGAGACCTGTTTATATAGACAAGGAGAGACCTGTTTATATAGACTAGGAGACCTGTTTATATAGACTAGGAGACCTGTTTATATAGACTAGGAGACCTGTTTATATAGACAAGGAGACCTGTTTATATAGACTAGGAGAGACCTGTTTATATAGACTAGGAGACCTGTTTATATAGACTAGGATAGACCTGTTTATATAGACTAGGAGACCTGTTTATATAGACTAGGAGACCTGTTTATATAGACTAGGAGACCTGTTTATATAGACAAGGAGACCTGTTTATATAGACTAGGAGAGACCTGTTTATATAGACTAGGAGACCTGTTTATATAGACTAGGAGAGACCTGTTTATATAGACTAGGAGAGACCTGTTTATATAGACAAGGAGAGACCTGTTTATATAGACAAGGAGAGACCTGTTTATATAGACTAGGAGACCTGTTTATATAGACAAGGAGAGACCTGTTTATATAGACAAGGAGACCTGTTTATATAGACTAGGAGAGACCTGTTTATATAGACTAGGAGAGACCTGTTTATATAGACTAGGAGAGACCTGTTTATATAGACAAGGAGACCTGTTTATATAGACAAGGAGAGACCTGTTTATATAGACAAGGAGAGACCTGTTTATATAGACAAGGAGACCTGTTTATATAGACTAGGAGACCTGTTTATATAGACTAGGAGAGACCTGTTTATATAGACTAGGAGAGACCTGTTTATATAGACTAGGAGAGACCTGTTTATATAGACAAGGAGAGACCTGTTTATATAGACTAGGAGACCTGTTTATATAGACAAGGAGAGACCTGTTTATATAGACAAGGAGAGACCTGTTTATATAGACAAGGAGAGACCTGTTTATATAGACAAGGAGACCTGTTTATATAGACTAGGAGACCTGTTTATATAGACTAGGAGACCTGTTTATATAGACAAGGAGAGACCTGTTTATATAGACTAGGAGAGACCTGTTTATATAGACAAGGAGAGACCTGTTTATATAGACTAGGAGACCTGTTTATATAGACTAGGAGACCTGTTTATATAGACTAGGAGACCTGTTTATATAGACAAGGAGAGACCTGTTTATATAGACTAGGAGACCTGTTTATATAGACAAGGAGAGACCTGTTTATATAGACAAGGAGAGACCTGTTTATATAGACTAGGAGAGACCTGTTTATATAGACAAGGAGAGACCTGTTTATATAGACAAGGAGAGACCTGTTTATATAGACAAGGAGAGACCTGTTTATATAGACTAGGAGAGACCTGTTTATATAGACTAGGAGAGACCTGTTTATATAGACAAGGAGAGACCTGTTTATATAGACAAGGAGAGACCTGTTTATATAGACTAGGAGAGACCTGTTTATATAGACTAGGAGAGACCTGTTTATATAGACTAGGAGACCTGTTTATATAGACAAGGAGAGACCTGTTTATATAGACTAGGAGAGACCTGTTTATATAGACTAGGAGAGACCTGTTTATATAGACAAGGAGAGACCTGTTTATATAGACTAGGAGACCTGTTTATATAGACAAGGAGAGACCTGTTTATATAGACTAGGAGACCTGTTTATATAGACAAGGAGAGACCTGTTTATATAGACAAGGAGAGACCTGTTTATATAGACTAGGAGACCTGTTTATATAGACAAGGAGAGACCTGTTTATATAGACAAGGAGATACCTGTTTATATAGACTAGGAGAGACCTGTTTATATAGACAAGGAGAGACCTGTTTATATAGACAAGGAGAGACCTGTTTATATAGACTAGGAGAGACCTGTTTATATAGACTAGGAGATACCTGTTTATATAGACAAGGAGAGACCTGTTTATATAGACAAGGAGAGACCTGTTTATATAGACTAGGAGAGACCTGTTTATATAGACTAGGAGAGACCTGTTTATATAGACTAGGAGACCTGTTTATATAGACAAGGAGAGACCTGTTTATATAGACTAGGAGAGACCTGTTTATATAGACTAGGAGAGACCTGTTTATATCGACAAGGAGAGACCTGTTTATATAGACTAGGAGACCTGTTTATATAGACAAGGAGAGACCTGTTTATATAGACTAGGAGACCTGTTTATATAGACTAGGAGAGACCTGTTTATATAGACTAGGAGGGACCTGTTTATATAGACTAGGAGAGACCTGTTTATATAGACTAGGAGAGACCTGTTTATATAGACTAGGAGAGACCTGTTTATATAGACTAGGAGAGACCTGTTTATATAGACTAGGAGAGACCTGTTTATATAGACTAGGAGAGACCTGTTTATATAGACTAGGAGGGACCTGTTTATATAGACTAGGAGGGACCTGTTTATATAGACTAGGAGAGACCTGTTTATATAGACTAGGAGAGACCTGTTTATATAGACTAGGAGAGACCTGTTTATATAGACTAGGAGAGACCTGTTTATATAGACTAGGAGAGACCTGTTTATATAGACTAAGAGAGACCTGTTTATATAGACTAGGAGAGACCTGTTTGTATAGACTGGCAGTGACCTCTTTATATCGACAAGGAGAAACATCTTTGTATAGACTGGGAGAAACATCGTTATATAGACTGGGAGAAACATCGTTATATAGACTGGGAGTGACCTCTTTGTATAGACTGGGAGTGACCTCTTTGTATAGACTGGGAGTGACCTCTTTGTATAGACTGGGAGTGACCTCTTTGTATAGACTGGGAGTGACCTCTTTGTATAGACTGGGAGTGACCTCTTTGTATAGACTGGGAGTGACCTCTTTGTATAGACTGGGAGTGACCTCTTTGTATAGACTGGGAGTGACCTCTTTGTATAGACTGGGAGTGACCTCTTTGTATAGACTGGGAGTGACCTCTTTGTATAGACTGGGAGTGACCTCTTTGTATAGACTGGGAGTGACCTCTTTGTATAGACTGGGAGTGACCTCTTTGTATAGACTGGGAGTGACCTCTTTGTATAGACTGGGAGTGACCTCTTTGTATAGACTGGGAGTGACCTCTTTGTATAGACTGGGAGTGACCTCTTTGTATAGACTGGGAGTGACCTCTTTGTATAGACTGGGAGTGACCTCTTTGTATAGACTGGGAGTGACCTCTTTGTATAGACTGGGAGTGACCTCTTTGTATAGACTGGGAGTGACCTCTTTGTATAGACTGGGAGTGACCTCTTTGTATAGACTGGGAGTGACCTCTTTGTATAGACTGGGAGTGACCTCTTTGTATAGACTGGGAGTGACCTCTTTGTATAGACTGGGAGTGACCTCTTTGTATGGACTGGGAGTGACCTCTTTGTATAGACTGGGAGTGACCTCTTTGTATAGACTGGGAGTGACCTCTTTGTATAGACTGGGAGTGACCTCTTTGTATAGACTGGGAGTGACCTCTTTGTATCGACTGGGAGTGACCTGTTTACATATCGACTAGGGGAGACCTGTTTACATATCGACTAGGGGAGACCTGTTTACATATCGACTAGGGGAGACCTGTTTACATATCGACTAGGGGAGACCTGTTTACATATCGACTAGGGGAGACCTGTTTACATATCGACTAGGGGAGACCTGTTTACATATCGACTAGGGGAGACCTGTTTACATATCGACTAGGGGAGACCTGTTTACATATCGACTAGGGGAGACCTGTTTACATATCGACTAGGGGAGACCTCTTTACATATCGACTAGGGGAGACCTCTTTACATATCGACTAGGGGAGACCTCTTTACATATCGACTAGGGGAGACCTCTTTACATATCGACTAGGGGAGACCTCTTTACATATCGACTAGGGGAGACCTCTTTACATATCGACTAGGGGAGACCTCTTTACATATCGACTGGGAGTGACCTGTTTATATAGACTGGGAGTGACCTGTTTATATAGACTAGGAGAGACCTGTTTATATAGACTGGGAGTGACCTGTTTATATAGACTGGGAGTGACCTGTTTATATAGACTGGGGGAGACCTCTTTACATATCGACTAGGGGAGACCTCTTTACATATCGACTAGGGGAGACCTCTTTACATATCGACTAGGGGAGACCTCTTTACTTATCGACTAGGGGAGACCTCTTTACTTATCGACTAGGGGAGACCTCTTTGTATAGACTGGGAGTGACCTGTTTGTAAAGACTGGGAGTGACCTCTTTGTGTAGACTGGGAGAGACCTGTTTACATATCGACTAGGGGAGACCTATTTGTATAGACTGGGAGAGACCTGTTTATATAGACTAGGGGAGACCTCCTCCTAGTCACCCACTTCTAGTACACTGTTTTACCCGGTGTCACGTGCAGTGGCTAGTTTTCATGCCGTTTTGTCACAAAATGATACTTTGCCACATTTAGTTTGATGAAAGGGGACCCCCTGACAATAATTTAAGAGAATAATCATTGAATGTGTGAAATTTGAGTTTAGGCCAATGCTGTTTTAAGATTTAAATTATTCAAATATAATTTAGGATCTGGTCGGTATTTCACATATTTTCACTCGGATCCGAAGTCCGTGGCCACTGAGCAGGATCCGACCCGGGATCAACGACAACATCCCGGGGTCGGGTAATCCGGTTCGGGAAGATCTGTGAAGACCTCTACTGTGTGTGTGTGTGTCTGTGTGTGTGTCTGTGTGTCTGTGTGTCTGTGTGTGTGTGTGTGTGTGTGTGTGTGTGTGTGTGCTCGCTCTAATCTGCAAATAAAACCATTCAATGGATTCACTTTCTGACTAAACATCTCTTCTGTAGAATTTCAGCAACACAAAGAACTATCTCCCTCCAGAGATGAAGTCCTTCTTTACACCTGGAAAGGTAGGATGACTGCCCATGGTATTCATTCAGACAGCCCTTAGCGGTAGGATGACTGCCCATGGTATTCATTCAGACAGCCCTTAGCGGTAGGATGACTGCCCATGGTATTCATTCAGACAGGCCTTAGCGGTAGGATGACTGCCCATGGTATTCATTCAGACAGCCCTTAGCGGTAGAATGACTGCCCATGGTATTCATTCAGACAGCCCTTAGCGGTAGAATGACTGCCCATGGTATTCATTCAGACAGCCCTTAGCGGTAGAATGACTGCCCATGGTATTCATTCAGACAGGCCTTAACGGTAGGATGACTGCCCATGGTATTCATTCAGACAGGCCTTAGCGGTAGGATGACTGCCCATGGTATTCATTCAGACAGCCCTTAGCGGTAGAATGACTGCCCATGGTATTCATTCAGACAGGCCTTAACGGTAGGATGACTGCCCATGGTATTCATTCAGACAGGCCTTAGCGGTAGGATGACTGCCCATGGTATTCATTCAGACAGCCCTTAGTGGTAGGATGACTGCCCATGGTATTCATTAAGACAGCCCTTAGCGGTAGGATGACTGCCCATGGTATTCATTCAGACAGCCCTTAGTGGTAGGATGACTGCCAATGGTATTCATTCAGACAGCCCTTAGCGGTAGGATGACTGCCCATGGTATTCATTCAGACAGCCCTTAGCGGTAGGATGACTGCCCATGGTATTCATTTGCTCAACTTCGGTTGTTAGAATCAGCGATTGGGAGCCCTTGCCAAACAGTGGGATAAATTGTCTAACCCAGGGGGATCAGACATACGGCCCCGTTGGTAGTTTGAGTAATAAAATAACTATCTATATACACTACGTGACCAAAAGTATGTGGACACCTACTCGTTGAACATCTCATTCCAAAATCATGGACATTAATATAGAGTTTGTCCCCCTTTTGCTGCTATAACAGCCTCCACTCTTCTGAGAAGGCTTTCCACTAGATGTTGGAACATTGCTGCGGGGACTTGCTTCCATTCAGCCACAAGATGCTAGTGAGGTTGGGCACTGATGTTGGGCGATTAGGCCTGGCTCACAGTCGGCGTTCCAATTCATCCCAAAGGTGTTCGATGGGGTTGAGGTCAGGGCTCTGTGTAGGTCAGTGAAGTTCTTCCACACCGATCTCGACAAATCATTGTATGCTGTAGCGTTAAGATTTCCCTTCACTAGAACTAAGGCGTCTAGCCCAAACCATGAAAAACAGCCCCAGACCATTATTCCTCCTCCACCAAACTTTACAGTGGGCACTATGCATTTGGGCAGGTAGCATTCTCGGAATCTGCCAAACCAAGATTCGTCCATCGTACTGCCAGATGGTAAAGTGTGATTCATCACTCCAGAGAATGCGTTTCCACGGCTCCAGAGTCTAATGGCAGCGAGCTTTACACCCCTCCAGCCAACGCTTGGCATTGCGCATGGTGATCGTAGGCTTGCGTTGCTTAGAGGTAGTTTGGAACTCGGTAGTGAGTGTTGCATCCGAGGACAGATGATTTTTACACGCTTCTGCATTCTGCGGTCCGGTTCTGTGAGCTTGTGTGGCCTACCATTTAGCAGCGGAGCCGTTGTTGCTCCTAGACATTTCCACTTCACAATAACAGCACTTACAGTTGACCGGGGCAGCTCTAACAGGGTAGAAATTTGATGAACTGACTTGTTGGAAAGGTGGCATCCTATGACTGTGCCACGTTGAAAGTCTCTGGCAGTTGAATGGCCTTACTGAAGAGCTCAATGTCGGTCTATGGAGATTGCATGACTGTGTGCTCGATTTTATACCTGTTAGCAACGGGTGTGGCTGAAATAGCGGAATCCACTAATTTGAAGGGGTGTCCACATACTTTTGTATATATAGTACACTTTAAAATGACTAAAACCAAATTGAAACTGTGTAGAAATAATGGACCTACATTCATGCAGTGTCTCCACTGTGTCCAGCTGGCTAATTAATAATCACAGAAATTAAAAAATAAATGTCCAGAGGGGAGATAGAAGTGAGAAAAATGAGTTTGACTCCCCTGTTCTGACCTTTCCTTTCTTGCCTTCTTCCCTGTGCCCCCTCACCCCTATACATCCTTCCTCCCTCACCCCTACACATCCTCCCTCCCTCACCCCTACACATCCTCCCTCCCTCACCCCTACACATCCTCCCTTACTCCTACACACCCTCCCTCACCCCTACACACCCCCCCTCACCCCTACACACCCTCACTCCTACACACCCTCCCTCACCCCTACACATCTCTCCTCACCCCTACACATCCTCTCCTCACCCCTACACACCCTCCCTCACCCCTACACATCTTCCCTCACCCCTACACACCCTCCCTCACCCCTACACATCCTCCCTCTCTCCCTCCCCCCAGCCTAAAACAGCTAACGTGTTAGGAGCGGTGAACAAACCCCTGGCCTCAGCAGGTAAACCCATCCAGAGTAAAGCATCGCGCATGGAGACGGCTAGCAACGAGGATAGTACCTCAAACCCCAGCTCTCCTCAACGCACCAAGACCAGGTACACACACCTCTTACCCTAGACCTGGCCCGTCCTCCTGTCTCCCTGTACCAGACATGAGTGTCTCTAACCTGTCCTCCTGTCTTCCTGTCTCCAGACATGAGTGTCTCTAACCTGTCCTCCTGTCTCCCTGTACCAGACATGAGTGTGTCTAACCCGTCCTCCTGTCTCCCTGTACCAGACATGAGTGTGTCTAACCTGTCCTCCTGTCTTCCTGTCCCAGACACGAGTGTGTCTAACCTGTCCTCTTGTACCAGACATGAGTGTGTCTAACCTGTCCTCCTGTACCAGACATGAGTGTGTCTAACCTGTCCTCCTGTACCAGACATGAGTGTGTCTAACCTGTCTCCCTGTCCCAGACATGTGTGTCTAACCTGTCCTCGTGTCTCCCTGTCCCAGACATGAGTGTGTCTAACCTGTCCTCCTGTCTCCCTGTCCCAGACATGAGTGTGTCTAACCTGTCCTCCTGTCTCCCTGTCCCAGACACGAGTGTGTCTAACCTGTCCTCCTGTCTCCCTGTACCAGACATGAGTGTGTCTAACCTGTCTCCCTGTCCCAGACATGTGTGTCTAACCTGTCCTCCTGTCTCCCTGTACCAGACATGAGTGTGTCTAACCTGTCCTCCTGTCTCCCTGTCCCAGACATGACAGTGCAGAGGACCACAGTGAGAACGAAGACATCATGAAGAAAGGAGACACCTCTGACACAAAGGTAAGTGTCTGAAATGTATTGTGTAACTTCCATGAAGTTACTTTAAGATGATTTGTACATTAAATGTGAAAATGTTAATATCAGGGATATTGACCTGCATTGGTTTTTATATCACAAATGCTAAAAAGTTAGCACTGGGGAACGGTGGCCGGATAAAACCAAAACAATGGTTTTTATCCATACGTTATCCCATACACTGCTTACAGGGGAAGCAATCCAACATGTCGTTTAACTATCCCACCAAGTAAGACTCATTTACTGACAAAGTGTATTTTCACTTGGAAATATATCTATTTGTTCTTGGGTAATCCAAACAAGCGATCAATCAGTTACCTGTGCGCCTCAAAGTAACACAAACTGTCAAATCCAATTTAGTCGACACTACTGTCTCCTTACAGTCAAATAGCAGTTCGTTGACAATACGACCTTCTTACAGGACAGTGACAAACCCCGGGGCCGTAAACGAGGCGCCGCCTCCAGTAACCTTGACGACAACCCTTCTCCTAAACCCAAGCGCGGCCGCAAGAAGGCAGCAGCAGTAGTCGACCCCGAGGACCAATGGGGAGAGGAGTCCCGACTCGGCGACGCCCAGACGGAAGACGAGCAGAACAGCCCGCCCAAAAAAGGGCGTAGGGGGCGGTCCACGAAGGCTGCAGCGGCCAATCAGGAAACTCCAGCTAAGGGGAGGGGGCGGGGTCGGAAGAAGGCAACTCCTCCCCCTGAAGAAGAGGATGAGGGAGGAGAGGAGGAAGAAGAGGAGGAAGAGGAAGAGGAGGAGAATATCGAGTTGAAGACTAAGGGAGGAAGACCAGCGCGGGCGGCAAGGAGATCGACACAAAGGTCAGAGGGCATTTGGTGTTTTTCTCCTTGATATGTGATGTAGCCACCTCATAAACCATCCTGTAAGATCTGTTACAGTTCTGTTGACAAGTATTCAGACCCCTCGACTTTTTCCACATTTTGTTATGTTACAGCCTTATTCTAAAATGGATTAAATAGTTTTTTCCCTCTCATTAATCAACACACAATACCCCATAATGACAAAGCAAAAACACAAAAACCCATCAAATTTACAAAAGTATTCAGACCCTTTACTCAGTACTTTGTTGAAGCACCTTTTACAGCGATTACAGCATCGAGTCTTCTTGGGTATGACGCTACAAGTTTGGCACACCTGTATTTGGGGATTTCTTCCATTCTTCTCTGCAGATCCTCTCAACCTCTGTCAGGTTGGATGGGGAGCGTCGCTGCACAGTTATTGTCAGGTCTCTCCAGAGATGTTAGATCGAGTTCAAGTCCTGAGCGCTCTGGAGCAGGTTTTCATCGAGGATCTCTCTGTACTTTGCTCCGTTCATCTTTCCCTTGACCCTGACTAGTCTCCCAGTCCCTGCCGCTGAAAAACATCCTCACAGCATCATGCTGCCACCACCATGCTTCACCATAGGGATGGTGCCAGGTTTCCTCCAGACGTGACACTTGGCATTCAGGCCAAAAAGTTAAGTCTTGGTTTCATCAGACCAGAGAATCTTGTTTCTCAGGTGCCTTTTGGGCTGTCATGTTCCTTTTACTGAGGAGTGGCTTCCATCTGGCCACTCTACCATAAAGGCCTGATTGGTGGAGTGCTGCAGAGATGGATGTCCATCTGGAAGGTTCTCCCATCTCCACAGAGGAACTCTAAAGCTCTGTCAGAGTGACCATCAGGTTTTTGGTCACCTCCCTGACCAAGGCCCTTCTCCCCCGATTGCTTAGTTTGGCCGGGCGGTCAGATCTAGGAAGAGTCTTCGTGCTTCCAAACTTCTTCCATTTATGAAAGATGGAGGCCACTGTGTTCTTGGGGATCTTCAATGCTGCAGAAATGTTTTGGTACCCTTCCCCAGATCTGTGCCTCAACACAATACTGTCTCTACGGACAATTCCTTCGACCTCAGTGCATGTCAGAGCAAAAACCAAGCCATGTCAACTGTGGGACCTTATTTATATAAAGAGATGTGTGCCTTTCCAAATCATGTCCAATCAATTGAATTTACCACAGGTGGACTCCAATCAAGTTGTAGAAACATCTCAAGCACGATCAATGGAAACAGGATGTACCTGAGCTCAATTTCAAGTCTCATAGCAAAAGGGTCTGAATACTTATATAAATAAAGTATTTCTGTTTTTTATTTTAATACTTTTGCAAACATTTCTCAACCTGTTTTGGCTGTCATTATAGGGTATGTATGTGTAGATTGAGGAAAACAATTCATTTAATCCATTTTAGAATAAGGCTGTAACGTAACAAAATGTGGATGAAGTCAAGCGGTCTGAATACTTTCTGAATGCACTGTAGACATTTATGCTCTTTTTGAATTGTCTGTTATTTCAAATGAAGTGAGATATTAACTGCGGTGTTGAAAGAATCACACATCACACATGTTTGTTGTCAATAACCTCTAAATCCTGTTGTTTTCCTTCCCAGTTCTGAGTCTGCTGAGTCCACCCCAGTGAAGAAGAGAGGACGGCCAGCCAAGGCAGCAGCACAGCCCGCCAAGAAACAACCAGCGTAAGTGTGTGTGTGTGGCAGGTGTGTGCATTAGTGATGTGGACCTTTCCCTTACAAGACGATTCGATATGTATGGAGAAACATGGGATATGATACAGGAACTATACATTATAGTCTGAAATGATTCGATGCGTTTCGGTTCGATACGATGCATTAACATTTGTTGCGTTGACACATTCGTTTTCTACATTAAAATCTGCTGCTGATGGAGCTCGTGAGCTGGGCCTCTCTGAGCTGTGTGTGTGTAAATGGTTTATGTCTACGGTGTGTACCTGATCTAGGGTTGCAAATGGTCAGTAACTTTCCGGCAATTTTCCATGGCAAGTTAAGCCTGGGAATGTTGGGAATTTTGCTTCAATTCATCAAAAAAGTTATCTTATAACAGTGAACCTTTTTTTGTGGGATACACATAAGGCAATTCTAGGTCTTGTGGCATATTTTGGTTAAACTATCCCCAATTCAATGGAATTGAAACCCTCTGCATGCACAGTGCATTCTTCCATCACATGTACAGCTGATTCTCAAGATCTTGCACACTAATGAGATGCTATTGAGCCCACACTACTAGCCTGTCTGAGCCAAGGACTACATGCTTTGTGGTAAGTTTTGATACTGGGCGGGGTGAATATATTTTATATGACAAGATTTTTGTGTTAACTAGTAAATTGTAGCCTACAGCAAAGTGTGTTTAAATAATTTCTAACTTGTTAACAATTTCTGCTAGTTAGTTTTTGCTACCATGTGGGATTTAGCTTGTTTGAGCCTGCTAACTGAGGAGTGTTAATTCACCTGTTTCCATACATGTTTCATTATAAAACATTTATCTTGCGAAGGAGTTGTTTTAATCTAACAGTTTAACTATTTATCTGTACATGGAATTGTATTTGTTTGTTTTTTTACACTTTTTTTCCCTAATCTTTACAGGAAAATGCCACAGGCACACTATCTGATGTGTGGAGACATTTCACTGCTGCTAATGTAGAAGGAAAAGCCGTGTACATTTGCTAATACTGTGCCAAATCATATGTGTAGAATGCAACAAAGATGCAGAATCATCTGGCCAAGTGCATAAAGTTCCCTCAGCGCTCACAACAAGCAACCTCTGACAAAAATCACTCCTTTTCGAGGTGAAAATGATGAATCCGACACCGTATCGATAGCAAAAGCTCATGAACCTCCTGGAATCAGAAGTTTGTTTTGTTGACTCAATGGAGGAACGTAGTCAGAGAAATGCTGATGAATGTCTTGCTCGAGCTGTGTAGACAAACTGGTTCACCTCTGATGCTCACAGGCCATATATATTGGAAGAGATTTCATGAAGGTTCTTTGCCCAGCATACACCACTCCAACCAGACATGCTTTATTACTCATTTGCTGGATGCAGAGTTCAACAGAGTTCAAGTGAAGGTCAAGCAAATCATAGAGAAAGCAGACTGTATTGTAATCATCTCTGATGGGTGGTCGAATGTTCGTGGGCAAGGAATCATTAACTGCATCATCTCCACCCCTCCACCAGTATTCTACAAGAGCACAGACACAAGGGACAACAGACACACCGGTCACTATATTGCAGATGAGCTGAAGGCAGTCATCAATGACCTTGGACCACAGAAGGTATTTGCTTGGCCTGAAGTGGAGGAGTCCTACCCTCACATCGCACCTGTTGGCTGTGCTGCTCAGGCATTGAATCGGCTCCTCAAGGACATCATGGCACTGAAAACAATGGATACACTCTACAAGAGAGCCAAGGAAATGGTTAGTTATGTGAAGGGTCATCAAGTTATAGCAGCAATCTACCTCACCAAGCAAAGTGAGAAGAATAAGAGCACCACACTGAAGCTGCCCAGCAACACCCGTTGGGGTGGTGTTGTCATCATGTTTGACAATCTCCTGGAGGGGGAGGAGTCTCTCCAAGAAATGGCCATATCACATTCTGCCGATATGGACAGCCCCATCAAGAGGATCCTCCTGGATGATGTATTTTGGGAGAGAGTGGTAAGCAGCCTGAAACTCCTGAAACCTATAGCAGTAGCCATTACACGGATTGAAGGAGACGATGCCATCCTGTCTGATATTCAGACGCTGCTTGTAGATGTAAGAGAAGAAATTCGTACTGCCCTGCCCACTTCACTGTTGCTCCAAGCAGAGGAAACTGCACTTCTGAAATGCATCAAAAAGTGTGAAGACTTCTGCCTGAAGCCCATACACGCCGCAGCGTACATGTTGGACCCCAAGTATGCTTGCAAGAGCATCCTGTCTGGTGCGGAGATCAACAAGACCTATGGTGTCATCACTACCGTGTCTCGCCACCTTGGCCTGGATGAGGGCAAGGTTCTTGGCAGTCTGGCGAAGTACACTTCCAAGCAAGGGCTTTGGGATGGAGATGCAATATGGCAGTCGTGCCAACATATCTCATCAGCCACCTGGTGGAAGGGACTTTGTGGATCTGAGGCTTTTTCGCCTGTTGCCTCAATCATCCTCCAAATCCCTCCAACATCAGCCGCCTCAGAGCGCAACTGGTCCTTGTTTAGGAACACACACACCAAAGCACGCAACAGGCTGACCAATACAAGGGTTGATAAATTGGTGGCCATCCGGTCAAATTTGAGGCTTTTTGAGCCTGACAACAAGCCATCCTCAACAAGGTTGGAAAGTGACAGTGAAGATGAGGCCCCAGAGTCTGATGTTCAAGAGGTGGACATTGAGGAGGTCCAGAGAGAAGACATGGAAGCCTGAGAGGAAGACAACCAAAGCTTTAGTTTCTAGACTATCATTTTACAGGTGAATGTTGAAAACGTTTTTGGGAGATGCGATGGATCATTGGGGATCATTCAATATTCCCTTTCTTTTGTTGTTCAGTGAAATCATCCCATGTGAAGAGTCAACTCATTTAATTAAAGTTGAATTCCTAACTAAATTGTTTTTAAAAATTTCTCATGGAAGGGTTTATTAATTTGCAATTGTCTACTTATGAAAAGGTTTATGTTTCTGTCTCCATATGATATTGTAAATATATATAATGCAAAAAAACATCTACATTTAAATGGTATTAATATTAATTGGCATATATTTCCCACGGAACGTTTCCACCTCTGAATATTCCCCAAAATGTGCAACTCTAACCTGATCTGATCCATAAGGGAAACTAGGCATCTACCAGCCCACTATCAGAATAGGGGGGGGGGGGCAATGTGCCTGATCTGATCCATAAGGGAAACTAGGCATCTACCAGCCCACTATCAGAATAGGGGGGGGGGGGGGGGCAATGTACCTGATCTGATCCATAAGGGAAACTAGGCATCTACCAGCCCACTATCAGAATAGGGGGGGGCAATGTACCTGATCTGATCCATAAGGGAAACTAGGCATCTACCAGCCCACTGTCAGAATAGGGGGGGGGGGGCAATGTACCTGATCTGATCCATAAGGGAAACTAGGCATCTACCAGCCCACTATCAGAATAGGGGGGGGGGAAATGTATCCTTTGTTTTTTGTGCCCCCCTCTTTGGATCTGAAATCTCCATCGCCCACTAATTAACAGAGATTAAGCGTTTGAGCTAGTAATGTATTAATATTTATAAATGACATAGCCAATGAATATATATATATATATATATATATATATATATATATATATATATATATATATATATATATATATGACCAGACCAAATTCAGATAGAAATGTGAGTTATAGATCTGTAATTCTCATTAAAAGCAAGTCTAAGAAGCGGTAGATCTGTTCTATGTGTGCTATTTCTATGCTTTCCGTGATTAAGTATTGTTTTGCGTCTTTTACTTCCTGTTTTGGATCGGTTTGGGGTCCATGGACCGATGCACTTGTATCTTAAACATTTGAATCGGGGACCGATAAGTGTTGGTGAAACGTTACATCCCTAGTGTACGTGAAACAAATGTTTTGCATTTGTTTGCGTGTGTATGAGCGTGTGCAGCCCTTGTGTGTATGTCCTTGTGTGTGTCTAAACCAGCCTCCTCCCCTGTCCTATAGGCGTGGCCGTGGTAAGGCAGCAGCACCACCAGCAGCCAAAGAGGAGTCTGAGGAGGAGATGGAGACACCGGCTGAGGAAGAAGAGGAGGAGCAGGAAGAAGTGGAGAAGGAGGAAGAACAGACCACTCCTAAAGTAAAGGAAACTTAAACTCTGACCCCTAACCTTTCACCCCTAACCCGAAACCCTTTAACCCCCAATTGGATATGCAGAAACTCAACCCTTTTGGTATCTTGTATGTTCTGACCAGCTCTGTCTTTCAGGGTGGGGGTCAATTCAGGAAGAACACTGGAATTTCAATTCTCTTTTTTCCTTTTCAATTAGCAAGAGGTGGAATTTGAATTTGGTTTACTTTCTGGATTGAACTGGGATTTAAATTACATTTACATTTAAGTCATTTAGCAGACGCTCTTATCCAGAGCGACTTACAAGTAGGGTTCGATTCCCACGGGGGGCCAGTACAAAAAAGTATGAATGTATGTACTTGTAAGTCGCTCTGGATAAGAGCGTCTGCTAAATGACTTAAATGTAAATGTAAATGTAAGTACATACATTCATACTTTTTTTTTTTTTTTGTACTGGCCCCCCGTGGGAATTGAACCCACAACCCTGGCGTTGCAAGCGCCATGCTCTACCAACTGACCCTTGTAAATGCAATTGACCCTTGTTTTCTGGCTGTTTGTTCTATGTTGAATGTTAGTTGGTTAAATGTCAGACTGTCTGGCTGTTTGTTCTTCACTATTCAGAGTAAAAAAACTCACGGACACTAGAGAAGCTTAACCAAGTTTAATTCTTCCCAGAGGGTCGACACAGCTGTATTCAGAAAAAAAGACATGGCTTCCACCATGGTGGTATTCATTCCCCACTTTGGGTGGAGTCTCCTCCTTATCTCTAAACATTGCATCCTTCCTGCTAAGCAGGGAACTAAGTGATATGAGCCTTCAAATGGTTTCTCCCCTTATCAGTACTGTCACATGTGATTGTTTTCCCTGCACTCAGCCCCTCCCAAACTTCATTATGGTATACCTCATGTCTCTTGTGTATCTAATGATCCTATACTCTGAGTATAACAACGTTCAAAGTTTACTCCAGAATCCAACACTACATGACCAAAAGTATGTGGACACCTGCTCGTTGAACATCTCATTACAAAATCGTGGGCATTAATATGGAGTTGGTCCCCCGCCTTTTGCTGCTATAACAGCCTCCACTCTTCTGGGAAGGCTTTGCACTAGATGTTGGAACATTGCTGCTATAACAGCCTCCACTCTTCTGGGAAGGCTTTCTACTAGATGTTGGAACATTGCTGCGGAGATTTGCTTCCATTCAGCCACGAGCATTAGTGAGGTCGGGGACTGATGTTGGGCGATTAGGCCTGGATCGCAGTCGGCGTTCCAATTCATCCCAACGGTGTTAGTTTGCGTTGAGGTCAGGGCTCTGTGCAGGCCAGTCAAGATCTTCCACACCGATCTCGACAAACCATTTCTGTATGGACCTCGCTTTGTGCACTGGGGCATTGTCATGCTGAAACAGGAAAGGGCCTTCCCCAAACTGTTGCCACAAAGTTGGAAGCACAGAATTGTCAATAGTTAGTCCTTCCTCTTCCATTTCACCACAATACCGACCTGTTTTGATACTCAGGGATGATAGTGATCTCTTGCTTTTAGTTTGGTTATACATAATATATCTCTAACGCATGAATTCATCCTTAAACAAAAGATCATCAACAAGTTTTTTTTAAATAAAATCTGTCTCCTTTAACTTGGCATCTTAAGCTTGTGTGCGGCTGCTCTGCCATGGAAACCCATTTTATGAAGCTCCTGACGAACAGTTATTGTGCTGACGTTGCTTCCAGAGGTAGTTTGGAACTCGGTAGTGAGTGTTGCAACCGAGGACAGATCATTTTTACGTGCTACGCCCTTCAGCGGTCCGGTTCTGTGACCTTGTGTGGCCTACCACTTCACAGCTGAGCCGTTGTTGCTCCTAGACGTTTCCACTTTACAATAACAGCACTTACAGTTGACCGGGGCAGCTCTAGCTGGGCAGATATTTGATGAACTGACTTGTTGGAAAGGTGGCATCCTATGACGGTGCCACGTTGAAAGTCACTGAGCTCTTCAGTAAGGCCATTCTACTGCCAGTGTTTGTGTATCGAGATTGCATGGCTGTGTGCTCAATTTTATACACCTGTCAGAAACGGGCTGAAATAGCCGAATTCACTCATTTGAAGGGGTGTCCACCCCACACACTTCTGTGTATATATAGTGTATGTTGCGTATTAGTTGGTTAAACATCAGACTGACTGTTGATTGGTTTAACATCTGACTGACTGACTCTCTGATTCCACAGGGTCGACGGAAGACCGGAGGAAGAAAAAGATGAACGGAGGACAAGAAAAAAAGGGAAGGAGAGAGAGAGAGAGAGAGGTGGAGTTGATCCTTGGACACTTGTCTTGCCTTCTCTAAAGGAGAGAGGGAGCGAAGGAGAGATGGAGAGAGTGGAAGATGGGAGGGATTAGACTTTTCTGAACTTTTCATACGCTGACGCTCCTACCGTTACACACACACATACACACACACACACACACACACACACACTCTTATAACATCAGTATCAATAACCGTAAGTTGTTTTTGTGATGCATTGTGATATTGTTCGCCACATCTGTTCGAGCGAGAGAGAGATCTCAGCTGATGCCATGAGTTGTAAATAGTATCTTTCATGTCTGTGTTATGGTTGTTTTGTTGACTGACTGGGTGCTGTTGTATAGCTTTTAGCTCCTGTCTGTTCCAAATGGTACCATATTCCCTATATATAATGCTCTACTTTGGTCTCTGGTCAATAATAGTGCACTGTATAGGGAATAGGGTGTTATTTTGTCCCCGGATCTGAAAGTGCGCTACTTGTTTTACCTTCAAAATGAAATCAGTTTTTAAACAAGGCCTTTTGGCAATATTGTCTTTTTGTCATGTTCCCCTCTGTGTCCACTTCACCTGAAATCCTGACTTCGCCTGAAACCCTGACTTCACCTGAAACCCTGACTTCGCCTGAAACCCTGACTTCGCCTGAAACCCTGACTTCGCCTGAAACCCTGACTTCGTCTGAAACCCTGACTTCGTCTGAAACCCTGACTTCGTCTGAAACCCTGACTTCGTCTGAAACCCTGACTTCGTCTGAAACCCTGACTTCGCCTGAAATCCTGACATTAGATTTCCCGTACATTTTCTATTTTACTCTTTTTTGTGAAGTCAATCATGTAATTTTTCCTTTTGTAGTTTTTTAACAACAAAAAAAGTCAATTGGTTTGTTTACAGCATTGTATATTCACGCCTTGTTGAGTTGTCGTTTTTTTTTTTTTTTAACCCTCTGGGAGACAATTTCAGAATTGTGTCG
The DNA here is from genome assembly GCF_029448725.1 of Salvelinus fontinalis. Taxonomy (NCBI): domain Eukaryota; kingdom Metazoa; phylum Chordata; class Actinopteri; order Salmoniformes; family Salmonidae; genus Salvelinus; species Salvelinus fontinalis. Next base: position 44,696,396 of record NC_074674.1, on the reverse strand, counting down.
GAATGTTGAATGTTTATTATAAATCAATAAAGTTTTAGTATTCGTTCCATTTGACACCTGACTGGCACCTGCTGCTGCGATCAGATGTGGTTTTAGTGTTCGTTCCATTTGACACCTGGGTGGCACCTGCTGCTGCGATCAGATGTGGTTTTAGTGTTCGTTCCATTTGACACCTGGGTGGCACCTCCTGCTGCGATCAGATGTGGTTTTAGTCTGAAAAACGCTGCGTTAGAGACTTGCTCTATGTCCCGAATGGCACCCTGTGTAGTCCACTACTTCTGACCAGAGGCTATAGGGCAGTGAGCATACCACCCTGCATACCACCCTGCATACCGCTGCTGGCTTACCTCTGAAGCTAAGCAGGGTTGTTCCTGGTCGGTCCCTGGATGGGAGACCAGATGCTGCTGGAAGTTGTGTTGCAGGGCCAGTAGGAGGCACTCTTTCCTCTGGTCTAAAAAAATATATATATGCCAATACCCCAGGACAGTGATTGGGGACATTGCCCTGTGATGGGACATTTAAACGGGTGTCCTGACTGGTCACTAAAGATCCCATGGCATTTATCGTAAGAGTAGGGGTGTTAACCCCGGTGTTCTGGCTAAATTCCCAATCTGACCCTAATACCATCATTGTCACCTAATCATCCCCAGCTTCCAATTGGCTCATTCATCCCCGCCTCCTCTCCCCGGTAACTATTCCCCAGGTCGTTGCTGTAAATGAGAATGTGTTCTCAGTCAACTCAAAGGTCCCTGGTCAAATGTTGTGCACTAGATGGGAAACCTGTGCCATTTGAGATGTAGATCACGTCGTCACATCCACCCAGTCAGCTCCTGTCTGTCTCTGTCGTATTAATAAAGTTGTCCATACAACGGGACTTTCTGTGGTTTTCTTTATGTAATGTATACACTCACATTGTGTTGTTTTTGTCACTCCTACACACGGCAACTTCCTCAATCCTCTGGAGACAGTTTACAAAGTAAAGCAGTATGTAGGGATTAGGGTGCAGGCTTATTAACACGTGGGATTAGTTGCTATGGGAACTGGCCTCTAGTTAGTGAAAAGTACAGTTAAGTGTTTTTATTGTCATATGTTATCATTTTCTTATCTCTTTTGTCTGTCTCATCCACCTGGATGAAAAACAGACGGACACCAATCGAACTCATTCCCAAAGAGAGGTTCACAGAGTGTAGGGAGGGTGATTTATGCTGCGTGCCTGGTTGATGTGGGCCTTTAAGACCACCCTGGTTTCCTGAACAGCAACCCACTCTTCTGCAGCTTCGGGTGAGGGAAACTCCTGGAGGGGAGAGGGCATGTCGTCCCCTCTGGGTGGTTTTCCATCCACACTTCTCGTGATGGAGTCGGATGTCTACAGCGTACTGCAGCACAGTCCCCCTGGTTGATTGATTTGATATGAGTCCAAATGAAAGCATCAGGACTGGGGTCAATTCAGGAAGTTCAGGAATTCAAATACTCAAATGTTTTTTAAATTGGGAACATTTTGAATTTGAATTGAAGTTTGGTTTACTTTATAAATTGAAGTGTAATTGACCCCAACCCTGGAAAGCATTATGGAAGTATTATTCATCTCAGGTTCTCCATGCCCCCCAGACCTCCCTTCTACCCCTTCTTCAGCTTCTGCCTCAGTTGCTCACAGAACTCTTCAAACCTGGAATGAGAGGATACTAAAAAGGAATTGTAAACGTATGGTTTGTCAGTGGTCTAAATTAAGGGTTAAGGTTTAGAAGCTAGGCGATGGTCAAGATTAGGTATAGTTTCAGTGAGGTTAGGGAAAGGCATAAACAGTGTACTTACATATGTATAACAAAAAGAAATGTACTGTTTTGTTTGTTCTCCACCACTTGTCTTTTCTTACTGGCACTGATGTTGCTGATAGCTGCTTTACTGAGGAACACTGACATGTGCTGGTCTTACAAGTGTATTTGGTCTATATCTCACCTAGCCTCATACGTACCAGGAGCTGATCTCATCTAGCTTCATACGTACCAGGAGCTGATCTCATCTAGCCTCATACGTACCAGGATCTGATCTCATCTAGCCTCAAACGTACCAGGAGCTGATCTCATCTAGCCTCATACGTACCAGGAGCTGATCTCTTCCGGCCTCATACGTACCAGGAGCTGATCTCATCTAGACTCATACGTACCAGGAACTGATCTCATTTAGCCTCATATGTACCAGGAGCTGATCTCATCTATCCTCATACGTACCAGGAGCTGATCTCATCTAGCCTCATACGTACCAGGAGCTGATCTCATTTAGCCTTATATGTACCAGGAGCTGATCTCACCCCTCTGCTTTTCTTTCTCCTCCTTCAGGGTGGAGGCTTCTTTTTGCTGTCTCTCACTGAGGTTCTCCACCTTGGAGATGTCTCCTCTCAGCACCGTCAGAGTCGAGGCTACGTCCTCCTGAAGGTCCTTTAAGTTGTACTTTAAAGTATTTTTACTTAAGTACTTTACACCACTGCCTGTCGGACCCCCTGCCAACCCCGCCACTCAGGTACAATCTGATGACCAAGGCCCCTCCCTCTCCATGAGGCGTGGTCCTAACTCGTGATATTCCTCCTCTGCCTCGGGACCTGCTCAGCAGGAAGTAGACTGTGTCATTGCAGGGTCAGGGTAGGGTCAGGGTCAGGATTAGGGGGTCAGGGTAGGGTCAGGATTAGGGGGTTGGAGGTCAGGATTAGGGGGTCAGGATTAGGGTTAGGGGGTCAGGGTAGGACATAACTGTTTTATACATGTTTACATGTTCACTGCAGACTGCAGATGTAAATAATCTGTTAGCTAAATCTGGTGCAACGAATCCCTTTTCACTTCTGAGATTAATGTTCACGTTTTTGTTGTACATTGTCCCTGTCCAAATAAACATAATAAATGAATGTAGTATTTAATATGGTGTAGCAATCCTTCCTAATATCCTTCCCCACCCAGGATGTGGACACCAGTGTGTTTGTGTGTTCAGGTGGAGACCCCACCCAGGATGTGGACACCAGTGTGTTTGTGTGTTCAGGTGGAGACCCCACCCAGGTTGTGGACCCCAGTGTGTTTGTGTGTCCAGGTGGAGACCCCACCCAGGATGTGGACACCAGTGTGTTTGTGTGTTCAGGTGGAGACCCCACCCAGGTTGTGGACCCCAGTGTGTTTGTGTGTCCAGGTGGAGACCCCACCCAGGTTGTGAATCCCAGTGTGTTTGTGTGACCAGGTGGAGACCCCACCCAGGTTTTGGACACCAGTGTGTTTGTGTGTCCAGGTAGAGACCCCACCCAGGTTGTGAACCCCAGTGTGTTTGTGTGACCAGGTGGAGACCCCACCCAGGTTTTGGACACCAGTGTGTTTGTGTGACCAGGTGGAGACCCCACCCAGGTTGTGAACCCCAGTGTGTTTGTGTGACCAGGTGGAGACCCCACCCAGGTTGTGAACCCCAGTGTGTTTGTGTGACCAGGTGGAGACCCCACCCAGGATGTGAACCCCAGTGTGTTTGTGTGTCCAGGTAGAGACCCCACCCAGGATGTGAATCCCAGTGTGTTTGTGTGTCCAGGTGGAGACCCCACCCAGGATGTGAATCCCAGTGTGTTTGTGTGTCCAGGTGGAGACCCCACCCAGGTTTTGGACACCAGTGTGTTTGTGTGTCCAGGTAGAGACCCCACCCAGGATGTGAACCCCAGTGTTTTTGTGTGTCCAGGTGGAGACCCCACCCAGGTTGTGAACCCCAGTGTGTTTGTGTGACCAGGTGGAGACCCCACCCAGGTTGTGAACCCCAGTGTGTTTGTGTGACCAGGTGGAGACCCCACCCAGGTTGTGAACCCCAGTGTGTTTGTGTGACCAGGTGGAGACCCCACCCAGGTTGTGAACCCCAGTGTGTTTGTGTAACATCTCAGGTAACGGAGAGCTGAGGCTCTAGAGGAGTTCCAGGCCCCGCCCCTCCGCCAGGCACAGCACTGTGCAGACTATGCTTCCATTCACCAGCAGGTGGAGCTCTTTCTTCTGCTCTACATTTATACAGAGTTCCTAAAGGCATCCTATGCCCTATCCAAATGGCACCCTATTCCCTATCCAAATGGCACCCTATTCCCTATCCAAATGGCACCCTATTCCCTATCCAAATGGCACCCTATTCCCTATCCAACCGGCATCCTATTCCCTATATCCATCACATTCTAATCTGGACCTGGAAGACAGTTTTTTTAACTCTTCCCCTCCAATCAGGGACTTATTTTGACCTGGGACACCTGGGTCCAATTAATGATCAAGTATAACAGATAACCTGCAGTACTCCAGACCTCATAGGGTCAGATTTGAATACCCCTGCCCTATATAGTGCACTACTTTAGACCAGAGCCCTATGGAACCCTAGTCCCTATATAGTGCACTACTTTAGACCAGGGCCCTATGGCACCCTATCACCTATATAGTGCACTACTTTAGACCAGAGACCTAAAGGGAATAGGGTGCTATTTGGGACACAGCCTATATTTCCAACATTCTTATTTTATTGGAAACTGCACTTTCTTAATGCCCATAACCAAAAGTATGTGGACACCTACTCGTTGAACATCTCATTCCAACATCATGGGCATTAATATGGAAGTGGTCCACCACCTTTTGTTGCTATAACAGCCTCCACTCTTCTGGGAAGGCTTTCCACTAGATGTTGGAACATTGCTTCAGGGACTTGCTTCCATTCAGCCACAAGAGTATTAGTGAGGTTGGGTACTGATGTTGGGCAATTAGGCCTGGATCGCAGATGGCGTTCCAATTCAATTCATCCCAAAATTGTTCGATGGGGTTGAGGTCAGGGCTCAGTGCAGGCCAGTCAAGTTCTTCCACGCCGATCTCAACAAACCATTTCTGTACGGACCTTGCTTTGTTTACAGGGGTATTGTCATGCTGAAACAGGAAAGGGCCTTTGCTGTAGATTTAAGATTTCCCTTCACTGGAACTAAGGGGCCCGAACCATGAAAAACAGCCCCAGACAATTATTCCTCCTCCACCAAACTTTCCAATTGGCAATATGCATTGGGGCAGGTAGCGTTCTCCTGGCATCCGCTAAACCCAGATTTGTCCATTGGACTGCCAGATGGTGAAGCATGATTCATCACTCAAGAGAACGCGTTTCCACTGTTCCAGAGTCCAATGGAGGCGAACTTTACACCACTCCAGCCGACACTTGGCATTGCGCATGGTGATCTTAGGCTTGTGTGCAGCTGCTCTGCCATGGAAACCCATTACATGAAGCTCCCAACGAACAGTTATTGTGCTGACGTTGCTTCCAGAGGCAATTTGGAACTCGGTAGGGAGTGCTGCAACCGAGGACAGACTATTTTTACACGGTACGCGCTTCAGCACTCGGCAGTTCTGTTCTGTGAGCTTGTGTGGCCTACCACTTCGCGGCTGACCCGTTGTTGCTCCTAATTGTTTCCACTTCACATAACAGCACTTACAGTTGACCGGGGCAGTTCTAGCAGGGTAGAACTTTTATGAACTGACTTGTTGAAAAGGTGGCATCCTATGACGGTCCCACGTTGACAGTCACTGAGCTCTTCAGTAAGGTCATTCTAGTGTTTGTCTATGGAGATTGCATGGCTGTGTATTCGATTGTATACACCTGTCAGCAACAGGTGTGGCTGAAATTGCCAAATCCACAAATTTGAAGGGGTATCCACACACTTCAAAACATTTTTCCTTATGATTTATTTTGGACTGTCTTTTTTAACATTTATGAATGTGTTATTCAATGCAAAAATAATTAAATAAATAAATAAATAAAATAATAAGGCCAAAAGAAAAAATATATAAAATCATTAAAAAATATATATACTTAAAGGGTTCCTAAAATTAAAAAAATGGATACTGATACTGCCCCCTGCCTTGGTATGACCTTGAACAACTATATGGGTAATGTAAAAGGAAAGTGAAGTATATAGAAATCTAAATGTGTTGATCCAACTTTCTAATTGTTTGGAGAATTCTAACTACATTCCAACTGTATTTAATGGTTTTATGTAGTAATGTTTTTATGTTTTAAATGTTGTATTGAAGTAACCTTCAAGCATGTTTTTCACCATAAGGTAAGAACTATTTCATCACAGAGAATGTTTAAACTTTTCAAGAAATATTTGACTTAGTATAACTATCATTATAAACACTGTAAATTGCTTTATTATTATAATATCTATCTATTAAAATATCTATTAAATATTTTGTTTGCTATCTTTCTTACCATTATCTGGGTATTTGCGTTTCAATGTGAAACCAACCATAATTTCTCAGCAGGATTGTGCCGTGTTTAAAAATCACTGGCTGTCTCATGGTGTCGTGTGTCATGATCGGGATGGCCTGAACTCAGAGCCTGATAGAATATCAAGACTAACTGGTGGAACAAAGCAAGAGTGCAGTGACTTCACTTAGTAACTTCACTTACTGCTGTTTACCTTGGTTTTTACTGGGATTTTGTAGTTACTTCAAATTTGTCACTCCATGTTCTCTGAAACGGAAGACAGTTGAACCAGAACACGTTGTCACAAGATTACTACAAAGCCTGATTTCGGTCTTAACTCATCATTTACCAAATGTGTAACAACAATTTGCAATTCTCCGGCAGAATAGCTGTACACATAATCCTAATTCCTCTTTATGGATTACATTTGAACATTGTCTTCTTTATGGATTACATTTGAACATTGTCCTCTTTATGGATTACATTTGAACATTGTCTTCTTTATGGATTACATTTGAACATTGTCTTCTTTTAGGGCGTGAACTGGTATGGTAGGATTGAATTACAACAGTTCATTTAACAATGCTGGTTATTAATCTGGTTGATAGTCATCCAAGGACACCTTGACTTGCATTACCCTCTCACTGCAGAATCATTTTGTCATGTTTATTTATTTATGTATTTATTTTTCTGTTATTTTACCAGGTAAATTGACTGAGAACACGTTCTCATTTACAGCGACGACCTGGGGAATAGTTACAGGGGAGAGGAGTGGGGATGAATGAGCCAATTGTAAACTGGGGATTATTAGGTGACTGATGGTTTGAGTGCCAGATTGGGAATATAGTCAGGACACCAGGGTTAACACCCCTACTCTTACGATAAGTGCCATGTGATCTTTAATGACCACAGAGAGTCAGGACACCCGTTTAATGTCCCACCCGAAAGACGGCACCCTACACGGGGCAGTGTCCCCAATCACTGCCCTGGGGCATTGGGATATTTTATTAGACCTGAGGAAAGAGTGCCTCCTACTGGCCCTCCAACACCACTTCCAGCAGCATCTGGTCTCGTGACTTATAGTTAGAGAAAAGGATTCCTGTAAACACGCCCTGCTACAAGCAGGATACAAGTTCTGGAGGAACCAGAAATGTGACATACACTGTATCTGTTTGACAGTAACCCTGAATGATGAATGTGTGAACTATCTTGTCATCTTTTTTAGCTAACCACATTGGAGGTGAAATATGAAGTGCTACTTCACCTCCTCCCTGAACGACCAGGGAGCCCCAGGCTACGGCCCCGTCCAGGAAGAGGCCCTCCTTAAGGCTTCTCTGTCCCAGTACCTGAACAACCAGGGAGACCTTCGGCCTGTACGGCCCTGTTCAGGATGAGGCCCTGCTTAAGGCCTCTCTGTCCCCAGTACCCGAACGACCAGGGAGACCTTCGGCCTGTACGGCCCAGTCCAGGATGAGGCCCTCCTTAAGGCCTCTCTGTCCCAGTACCCGAACGACCAGGGAGACCTTCGGCCTGTACGGCCCAGTCCAGGATGAGGCCCTCCTTAAGGCCTCTCTGTCCCAGTACCTGAACGACCAGGGAGACCTTCTGCCTGTACGGCCCAGTCCAGGATGAGGCCCTCCTTAAGGCCTCTCTGTCCCAGTACCTGAACGACCAGGGAGACCTTCGGCCTGTACGGCCCAGTCCAGGATGAGGCCCTCCTTAAGGCCTCTCTGTCCCAGTACCTGAACGACCAGGGAGCCCCAGGCTACGGCCCCGTCCAGGATGAAGCCCTCCTTAAGGCCTCTCTGTCCCAGTACCTGAACATCATCCAGCACAACCTCAATTACCCCGACTAACCGGTGCCCCCGCACATTGACTCTTTACCGGTACCCCCCCTGTATTTAGCCTCGCTATTGTTATTTTACTGCTGCTTTTGAATTATTTGTTACTTTTATCTCTTATTTTTGGGAGGTATTTTTCTTAAGACTGCATTCTTGGTTAAGGGCCTGTAAGTAAGCATTTCTATGTAAGGTACGCCTGTTGTATTCGGCGCATGTGACAAATAACATTTGATTTGATTTGACAATGAGATTCCACCTCTATCGGCCCTGTAGAGCCCCAGCCGGCCCGGGTCTCTGGTGGGGTCAGAGGTCCTGGTGGGGTTCCTGTCTCTGGTGGGGTCAGAGGTCCTGGTGTGGTTCCTGTCTCTGGTGGGGTCAGAGGTCTTGGTGGGATTCCTGTCTCTGGTGGGGTCAGAGGTCCTGGTGGGGTTCCTGTCTCTGGTGGGGTCAGAGGTCCTGGTGGGATTCCTGTCTCTGGTGGGGTCAGAGGTCCTGGTGGGATTCCTGTCTCTGGTGGGGTCAGAGGTCCTGGTGGGATTCCTGTCTCTGGTGGGGTCAGAGGTCCTGGTGGGATTCCTGTCTCTGGTGGGGTCAGAGGTCCTGGTGGGATTCCTGTCTCTGGTGGGGTCAGAGGTCCTGGTGGGATTCCTGTCTCTAGTGGGGTCAGAGGTCCTGGTGGGGTTCCTGTCTCTGGTGGGGTCAGAGTTCCTGGTGGGATTCCTGTCTCTGGTGGGGTCAGAGGTCCTGGTGGGGTTCCTGTCTCTGGTGGGGTCAGAGGTCCTGGTGGGGTTCCTGTCTCTGGTGGGGTCAGAGGTCCTGGTAGGGTCAGAGGTCCTGGTGGAGTTCCTGTCTCTGGTGGGGTCAGAGGTCCTGGTCACCCTGAGGCTGATTATCTACCACGCTGCCAAGAGACACACGTAGATAGAGTCTACCTGGAACCAAAAGTGTTCTACTTACAACCAAAAAAGGGTTCTTCAAAAGCATTCTGCTATTGGGACAGCCAAAGACATCCTTTAAGGTTTATTAAGGGACCTTTTATTCTAAGATTGTACAGATGAAATGCGTATATCTCTACCTTTGTATTTAACTAAGTGTTCACACTGAATCACACTATGGCATTTGGACTCCCTATTACACCTTCCATTTATGTAGACTTTCAAACAAACTAATAAAGTATGTTTCCTTTGAGCCATAACTCATGCTCTCATTGCCAATCATTAACTTTACTGCTACTCATTATATGAAGACTATGTTAAGAGCTGCAATGTTGAACAAGGTGTGGCAGCTTCGCATGGATCGGTACAGAAACTAAATAATAACTCTTCTAGTTTATTGAAACTTTTCTCGTCTGTTTCATAGTCGTTGATAATAGTCTAATAACTATGGTCTGGTTTAGGATTTATTGAAGGGTGACTGTTTCATGTAATCTCGTTCGTCTCCATATTTTTTCTGTGATTCTTGTTGAAATGTAGCTCTACTTCCTCCCTCCAAATGGGCGTGGCTTTGACTGAACAGCAGAGGGGAGGTCGTCGTTAACGTAGGAGACGTACCGGAAAAATCTGACAAAATGGCTTCATCAAGCGCAACAAAAACCTGTAAGTTTATTTAATGATGCCAGCAGTAGACACCCGATTGCTAGCTATTTTTGTGAACATTGAAAGATGTTTTCGAGCACCTTAGTTTACTTATATAACATCGTCACTCCCAAGTCATTCTACTTTCACTTTCAGTTAAGGTGCTCTGAAAACGTGTGTAATAACATGAAGTAGTATAACAATGGGTGTTTTTATCTTTGGAGTATGAATATATTGCATCCCTAATTTGTTACAAAACCCAGGCAATATCACTGCAACTGTGAAACTTTATAGGAAGTAGCAAATGCAAAACTCATTTCCAGTGTGATGTTTTTTATTTTATTTCAAACTTTCAAGGTTTTAAATTGACATGAACATGAGAGTATAACAGACAAGAGGTTTGAATAATCTGTTAATATTGCAGTATGTATTTTATATGATGTATTCAATGTGTCATTCTGTAGTGGGGAAGGATGACGACACAGATAAACAGCCTCTGGGTAGAAGAAGACACTCCAAAGGTGATGGTCCAAACAGTAAGTAGAAATATATATTTTTGAACATTTACCAATAGTTTAACCAGATAGTCATAATTTGTTGTGCGTTGATTATCCACATTTCAGTTTGGCAGCCATCTCTATTTACATTCCTTATGGGAGACCCACTACTACGCCAACCATTTTTAAAATGTTATTTAACCTTTAATTAACTAGGAAAGTTAAGAACAATTTCTTATTTACAATGACAGCCTAGGAACAATGGGTTAACTGCCTTGTTCAGGGCCAGAACAACAGATTTTTACCAGCTCGAGGATTCGATCTTGCAACTTTTCGGTTACTAGTCCAACGCTCTAACCACCTGCCGCCCCATGATGTAACATTAATCATGTTTTCTCCTTTACTTCTCTCCTGTAGTGTCCATGACCAGGATTGTGCTGGTGGGGAAGACAGGCGCTGGAAAAAGCTCTTCAGGAAACACAATCCTGGGGAGGAGAGCTTTTAGAGATGATAGATCTAGCTCTTCTGTAACTAAGGAGTGTTGTAAGGAGACAGAAGAGATGGCAGGGAGACAGGTCTGGCTAGTGGACACACCAGGATTATTTGATACAAGCCACTCTGACAGTTACTTGGAGACAGAGATCAGTAAATGTATCAACATGACGTCACCTGGTCCACACGCCATCGTATTGGTCATAAACGTAGGGCCTTTCACAGAAGAGGAACAGAACGCAGTAAAGAAAATCAGGGTGCTGTTTGGAGAAGAAGCTGAAAGGTATACCATGATCCTCTTCACCCATGGAGATGAGTTGGGTGATGGCGGCATTAAGCAGTACGTGAATGAAGGACAGAAGGACCTCAAGAGATTTATGGAGCAGTGTGGTGGAAGGTACCATGTTTTTGACAACACCAAGATGGAAAACAGGGGACAAGTTCTGGATTTCTTTGAGAAAATTGACCACATGGCGGCAGTAAACGGTCAAGACCACTACACCAATGACAAATACCAAGAGGTGGAGAGAACGCTTAGCACCAGGGAAGAAGAGTTGAGGAAGCAGTATGAAGAAGAACTGCGGAAGCTACAAGACGAAGAGAAGAAACTGCCTCCCAGATACCAGGAGGAAATGAAGAAACTACAGAGTAAAATTAAGGCACTGAAGCAGTCAACGGAGGAGGAAGAGAAGAAACTTAAAGAACTACAACTCCTGGATCAAAACAAAATCTGGCGAATCATGGAACACAAGCGTTACTATGAGAGGAAGTTGAGGGCTGTGAGGGAGGAAGCAGAATTAATCCAAGATAACAAAGGAATGTCCACAGAGGTTTATAAAAAGTTACAGGATCTCCATCTCTGAAATAGCTGGGGACTGTGAAGGTTGTGTTTATTTCTCTATTATTTGTGCTCGCTTATGAACCACTCGCTAAATCCACCAGGAACCGTCACAACCTGATCTGTTTCACCTGTCTTTGTGCTTGTCTCCACCCACTCCAGGTGTCTCCCCTCATTATCCTGTGTATTTATACCTGAGTTTTCTGTTTGTCTGTTGCCAGTTTTGTATTGTCCTGTCAAGTTCTACCAGCATGTTCCTGTGTTTCCTGTGCTCTAGTTTTTGTTTTTCTTAGTCTTCCCAGTTCTGACCTTTCTGCCTGTCTGACCTGATCCTGATTGCCTGTCTTGATCTACCTTTTGCCTGCCCCTCTGAGACTCGTACTATCTGTCTCCTGTTTCTGCATCTGGGTCTCAGCCTGAGCCATGATAAGAAACTATGCTGGTATTGACAACCCAAGCTGGGAACAACAACCCATACAATGTAATTATGTGCAGATAGTGTATGAATATTTGTGTACAATTTTTTACCATCTATCCCTGTCATCCTTGACATACTTTTTTTGGGGTAATGTTCTGTCTTTGAAATTGATTACTCAGAGGCTATGCTGCTGGTGATGTTACAGCTCTAACAAATGTCACAATTAACATTTAAAGGGAAACTGACACAATCAGGACTTCTTAACAAAAATGCAACAATCAAGTCTCCGTTGTATGGCTAGAATGTGTTAAATTATTGTAATTGCCACAACTTAGGTGTTAAAACAGAATTTCAACAGTATCCTCTTTTAACCATGTCAACATTCCAAACAGAACATCTTAATTAAGGCAGGAAAAAACTATATATTGTGTCTGAATATAAGTATCTGGTTGTGGTATTAGACTCTACATTTAACTTGTCCAACTTTAGACATATAATAAAGTCTTAACACTGAGGTTTATATAGATGCTATGAAATGTTCTCACATTTCCTATTGCATGACAAGTTGGTCACAAGCAGGAGAAACAATCGAACAAACCATTTCAATCTCTGTAAAATTGTTCATTGAATGTTTTTGATCCAAATATGAATACTCATCACCATTGTTTAATTCTCTCAAGAAATAACTTTTAAAAGTTTTTGTACATTTTGTAACTTAAAGCTGCTTTTTGAATGTTTACATGGACTTACTTGCTCAACAGCCCTTAAGCAGTGTAGTGACTACTTTACTATCTATGAGGTCACATACTAGAGGATCAGTGTCGTGACTACTTTACTATCTATAAGGTCACATACTAGAGGATCAGTGTAGTGACTACTTTACTATCTATGAGGTCACATACTAGAGGATCAGTGTAGTGACTACTTTACTATCTATGAGGTCACATAGTAGAGGAGGAGTGTAGTGACTACTTTACTATCTATGAGGTCACATACTAGAGGAGCAGTGTAGTGACTACTTTACTATCTATGAGGTCACATACTAGAGGATCAGTGTAGTGACTACGTTACTATCTATGATGTCACATACTAGAGGAGCAGTGTAGTGACTACTTTACTATCTATGAGGTCACATAGTAGAGGAGGAGTGTAGTGACTACTTTACTATCTATGAGGCCACATACTAGAGGAGGAGTGTAGTGACTACTTTACTATCTATGAGGTCACATAGTAGAGGAGCAGTGTAGTGACTACTTTACTATCTATGAGGTCACATACTAGAGGATCAGTGTAGTGACTACTTTACTATCTATGAGGTCACATACTAGAGGATCAGTGTAGTGACTACTTTACTATCTATGAGGTCACATACTAGAGGATCAGTGTAGTGACTACTTTACTATCTATGAGGTCACATACTAGAGGAGCAGTGTAGTGACTACTTTACTATCTATGAGGTCACATACTAGAGGAGCAGTGAATGGAAAGTGTTCAGTTCCAGTGTTTAGAACAGCTTCTGTCCAATCAGAATGTAAAACCAGTTCACCACTGGAACCAACTTCCAGAAAGTTTAAATGTGTTGCTAGTGTCAGTGATTTACAAAGTGAAAAGGTGGTTAAAACAACAGCAGGTTTGTAGCCACTTATAAACCTTTCTTGTTGCTGTTTTTACTGTGTTCTTACAACTCATAGCTTCAATAGCAATGTGTCACATGATTATTATGTGCAATGTCTTGACTTCTGTGTGGAAAAGCATCTGCATGTCCTGACCTCTGTTTTATTAATATACATTTTTATGACATTTTGTAATGTAATGGGTGCGTGTTGGTGGCAGGGAAGTCAGGCGCAGGAGAACGAACTTGGTATAAACGGAGTCGTTTAATAAATGCTAACAAAACTCTGAAGACCAATATATACACAAATAATAATGAAGGGTACAAAACCCATCGCACCAGAACATGACTAGCACAAAACATCCCCGACAAAGACATGAGGGGAAACAGAGGGTTAAATACACATGTAATTGATGGGATTGGAACCAGGTGTGATGGAAGACAAGACAAAACCAATGGAAAATGAAAAATGGATCAGCGATGGCTAGAAGGCCGGTGACGTCGACCGCCGAACAAGGAGAGGGACCGACTTCGACTGAAGTCGTGACATGTAAAGGTCTTATGTTTGTATGTTTTCTGTTCGTATATAATGTTTTTCTTGTTCATATGTTTACCTGCCTGGGGGCTGCAGACGGAAATTAGCTGTTGGCTAAATCTGGTACAACGCATCTCTTCTCAAGTGTACTGAAACGTTTTGGTTGTACATTGTCCCTGTTCAAATTAACATAATAATAATGAGTGCAGAGATTGACTGAGAATTACAGGGCCGCATCAGTCTGGCAGTGTGACAGGGTTGGATTGATGATGGTTATGTTCATTTAATTAATTTAGTAACAGTATGTAAATAGAATGTGAAAAATTCTGTGGGTGTAAATGGTGGCTTGTCAATTTAAAATGGAAAAAGTGTGTTTTATGGTAAACAAGTAAAAAACCCAGCGCTCATTACAAATGTATTTATTTAAAACATATGTGTTTTCTGTCAAAAGTAATCTCTTAAATTGTTTTTAATTTACTCTTTGTTTAATTAAGTGGTGAATTACAATGTATAGCCTTATAACATAGTTAAAACTGTCACGTTGATGGACTGTCAGGCCGGGATTCAATCAAAATGCATATTGTCCACAAGAGCAGTGCAATGTCAACAATGCACCTTTAAAAGGCAATGTCACAGTTGTCAAGCATAGATGACCTTAAATGCAGTGTACTTGTCAATCCCAACTTTGATTGAATCCTGGTCTTAGTCCTTACATCCATCTATTCATTTCATTTCTCCAGCCTCATCCACCAGCTTAATATTAAACCATGTAGACCAAGTGGGGCTCCCGTTTGGCTGAAACACACATCTGGACTGAAGCTTTTAGGCTTTACTTGTATGGAAATGCTGGTCAGAGGCTGCTGAAAGCAATAAAATAACCAGAATAAAAAACCTATCTGGATCTATCGACAAATGAGAAAACAGATAAAATATTAATGTGAATTAACACTTTTAACATGATTATACTCCTCACCTGATTTCTACCATTCACTACTTGGCAAACATCACATAGCACACAACTCTGTCTGTCTCTGGCACTCTAGCTTTACTTTGCTGTCACTATCTGTTGTGCTGGTGAATGTGCCAACTTTGAATTGGTGCAAACTCATAGTAAAACATGTCTGGCTTCCCATCTACATCACTCCGGCCAACTGACGTTTCTTCTCCACAATGAGTCTGGATTTGCCTCCCTCCCCGACAATTTCTAGAATGCGAACACGTTCTGATTGGTCCCATAAATCGATGGGTTGGCTAGAGCCAGCCTACATTGATGGCTTTGCAAAAAGTCATCAGTATACGGGAATTTCAGGGATTTAACTTTTTTTCGCCCTTGAAACCTAAATCCAATGATATAGTTACAATTTTTGTTAATTTCACTTTGAATTCAAGTTAGTTGATAACTCAATCAAATGTAAATCAAAATTCACTTTTACTTGAGTCATTTTTTATATATCATTTTTAAGTATGACAATTGGGTCCAATTGGGTCCTTTTTCCTCCACTCCTGATTCTACAGTTAGGAGTAGCTGAAGGAAGTTCCTGACAGTCAGATTACGACTGATCTAACAAACCAACCCCAAAGCCTATAATTCCTCCTACAAGACCTCCTACACCATCTCCTACACCACTTCCTACACCAGCTCCTACACCAGCTCCTACAACACCTCCTACACCACCTCCTACACCACCTCCTACACCAGCTCCTACACCACCTCCTACAACAGCTCCTACAACAGCTCCTACAACAGCTCCTACATGAGCTCCTACATGAGCTCCTACACCAGCTCCAATCCCTGCACTTATCAGTGCTTTACGAATCCTTGCACTGAATTTGTCCATAAACCTTTCAAATGTTGACTTTGTGTTTGTGACTCGGGCTGTAGGCTGGGGAAGATCCTGAGGGACTGACCTTGAGGCAAGAGCTGAAGTTTGATTTGTAGGATCCTTCTCATGTTCTGGCTGCCCAGTTCCTGTTACCTGGTTTTCCTCTTCTTCTCTTCTAATTGTATCTTCATTTATCTCTGTTCCATCTCTGAGAGGCCTGTCTGATTCTTCTTTATACCTTTGCTCTGTGTCTTTCTGAACATGTTGCTTTTTCTCCTTCTGGATCATCTCCTCCTCCCTCTGGATCCTCTCCTCTATCTCTCTATGTATCCTCTCCTTCTCCCTCTGGATCCTCTCCTCCTCCTCTTTCTTAACCCTGGCTGCCTCCTTAAACATCTCATTGGTGTAGCAGGTTCCTCCATTCTCCTCCACCATTCTGTCTATCTTCTCCATCAGCTCTGTGACCTGATCTCTGTTTCTTCTAGCTTTATTGTTGAGGACATGGTACCTCCCTCCACACTGCTCTACCACTCTACTGAGGGCTTTGTTATTTTTGATCTCGTTCTCTATGTTACCCTTTAGCTTATCTCCATGAGTGAAGACAATGAAGGCATACTTTGCCATTCCTGACCCAAACAGTTCCTCCAAGAGTTTAATGACTTCCTCCTCCTGCTCTGTGAACCTGACATTCACTGGCAGAACTAAGAGGAAGGCATGAGGCCCTGGACTAGACTCAACGATGCTTCTACCAATCTCATATGTTAATTCTTCAGCAGTAAGCGTTGTGTCAAACAGTCCTGGAGTGTCAACCACACTGATATCCCTCCCATATACTGCTGTCTGCTTCATTTGAGTTTTACGTGTTACAGAAGACATACTTTGTTCAGAAAGGAAATCTCTCCCACCAAGGATTGTGTTTCCTGTTGCACTCTTCCCAACACCACTTTTGCCGAGCAGAACCATCCTTTTTTCTGTAATATTGTAATTCAGAGGAGGGGAGGGGAGGTTCTTTGGTGTCTTCGGATCTGTTTAAAGACAGACATCACATTTTATAAACTAAAATGCTACATATCTCAAATAGAAATTCAAACAACAAGTACTTTAATTAAGGGCCAATCTGCAGTTCAAACAACAACAGCCAGGTTTCACACACAGTTTTATGGTCACACAAGGTGACCACCTGTGGATTGAAAACTATTATTTATTTACATGGCCCATAGTCAAGGTCACAAGCGGCTCCTGACGTTACCTATCGCGGACATTGCATGCAACCACATTACAAGTTACAAGAATGTGTGATGTTGTAGTCTACACTCCAATTAGGCTGATACAGTTAAATAATTAAAATAAATTGGGCTTTGTATTTCTTTCCTCAATAGAGCCTACACTTCTATTGCTGTTCTGAACTTCTAAAATATATTTACGATGGGCGCGGTTTCGTGACAATGGGCTGCTCGCAGATTTGACAGGTCTAACGCAGTTCCACCTCCGACACTGCCAATACAAGAGCAATGCCTTAGCCCGCTAACGCAGACTTTTAAATTAATCATATATTTAGCCATTGATTCTTGAAGAATATCACTTCTAAATTGCTCATGAGGTTAGTTCAACTGTCGTAGCCCATCAGAACCTGTTTAACTCTATTGTTTTTAAACAATGTAATTGTAAACATACATAGAATAGCTTCAAAACATGGTTAAAGCCAGAGCCACATTTTTCTTGAAAAATAAATAAATAAGTAACCTTTATTTAACTAGGCAAGTCAGTTAAGAACAAATTCTTATTTTACAATGACGTCCTACACCGGCCAAACCCGGACGACACTGGGCCAGTTGTGGGCCGCCCTATGGGACTCCCAATCACGGCCGGTTGTGACACAGCCTGGATATTTTGATATCTATATACATGGCTCTGGTTAAAACTATAATTTTGATATCATGGATGGTCAGTCCTTGCATCCATAGCTGTCTATGAATTTGGGAGTGGTTACATTTCTCCAGCCCCATCCCTAAATTGTTTATATAAAAAGGTTGTGGGGTGAACACTTTGTGCTTGCTTGAAATGCAGATTGCCCCTTTAAAAAACATTTTCAGGCTAGTTAAGGAATTATAATTGACGCAGTATAAGCATTTGACTTGAGTGCAGTGTGATGTCGGTAATATGCGCTTGTTTAAATCCTGATTTTGTACTTACAGAGACAAGGAAATGTCTTTCTCAGCAGTGATTTGAGCTGCTTGGGATCCTTATTCTTGTTGTTGAACACATGGTACCTTCTCCCATACTTTATCATCACTTCTTTGAGGTGTTTTGATTCAGCTATGAATTCTTCTATTGTCTGCCTCTCCAACTCATCTCCTCTGGTGAACAGGATCCATGTTTGCTTCAAAAGACTTTCTCCTAGAAGATCTTCTACTTTACTGACAACACTCATCTCCTCTGCTGTGAATCTGTCGATCTTGACCACCAGGAGAAACACACGGGGGCCAGATGAGGTTAACTTGACGACTTCCTCAAAAGTCTGCTCAATTTCCTCCTTGGGTCGATCGGGATCACAGAATCCTGGAGTGTCATACACAACAAGATGCCTACCCTTGATGATGACATTTTGTATCACAATGTTATTGGTAATAGATGCAGAACTCTTCTTTGAGAGAAACCCGTCTCGTCCCAGGATGGTGTTTCCTGTTGCACTCTTCCCTGCTCCTGTTTTACCAAGTAACACCACCTGCAATGGTTTCGATTGCCCCATCTTCAAGGAATGATCTTGCTACTGAAGAGAAGTGATAAGCAGGAATCTGAAGAAATATAATTGCTTGAATTAAATAATTACACATTACATCACTTTTTTCAAACCTCCAAAGTGATCTAATCTGTCAAGATGAGTCCACTCGTGTAGATCCAGCTACGGCTGAATTATCTATCTCAACTATCTCACAAATGTTGTAATGAATGATCACTTTAATGACTTTAATCATCACTTTCATTCTAAATGATAACAGATGTTTTTGTTTATTGATATGTTTATTTGGAGCTACAATCACAACAGCTGCTGTTCCTGGATTCTTTTTCTTTTGAATAAACAATGAATGCAAAATGTCATTATACACCCATACACTGATTTGTCCTTACACACTTCAATAATGAGAGGCAAAACATAGTAGCAATTGCAACCAACTAAACTCAGCCAAAAAATAAACATCCTCTCACTGTCAACTGCATTTATTTTCAGCAAACTTAACATGTGTAAATATTTGTATGAACGTAACAAGATTCAACAACTGAAACATAACTGAACAAGTTCCACAGACATGTGACTAACAGAAATGGAATAATGTGTCCCTGAACAAAGGGAGGGAGGGGTCAAAATCAAAAGTAACAGTCAGTATCTGGTGTGGCCACCAGCTGCATTAAGTACTGCAGTGCATCTCTTCCTCATGGACTGCACCAGATTTGCCAGTTCTTGCTGTGAGATGTTACCCCACTCTTCCACCAAGGCTCCTGCAAGTTCCCGGACATTTCTGGGGGGAATGGCCATAGCCCTCACCCTCCGATCCAACAGGTCCCAGACGTGCTCAATGGGATTGAGATCCAGGCTCTTCGCTGGCCATGGCAGAACACTGACATTCCTGTCTTGCAGGAAATCACACACAGAACGAGCAGTGTGGCTGGTAGCATTGTCATGCTGGAGGGTCATGTCAGGATGAGCCTGCAGGAAGGGTACCACATGAGGGAGGAGGATGTCTTCCCTGTAACGCACAGCGTGGAGTTTGCCTGCAACGACAACAAGCTCAGTCCGAAGACGCTGTGACACACCGCCCCACACCATGACGGATCCTCCACCTCCAAATCAATCCCGCTCCAGAGTACAGGCCTCGGTGTAACGCTCATTCCTTCAACGATAAACGCAAATCTGACCATCACCCCTGGTGAGACAAAACCGTGACTTTTTACCAGTCCTGTCTGGTCTAGCAATGGTGGGTTTGTGCCCATAGGCGACGTTGTTGCCAGTCATGCCTAGTGAGTACCTGCCTTACAACAGGCCTACAAGCCCTCAGTCCAGCCTCTCTCAGCCTATTGTGGAGAGTCTGAGCACTGATGGAGGGATTGTGTGTTCCTGGTGTAACTCGGGAGTTGTTGTTGCCATCCTGTACCTGTCGCGCAGGTGTGATGTTCGGATGTACCGATCCTGTGCAGGTGTTGTTACACGTGGTCTGCCACTCCGAAGACGATCAGCTGTCCGTCCTGTCTCCCTGTAGCACTGTCTTAGGCGTCTCACAGTACGGACATTGCAATTTATTGCCCTGGCCACATCTGCAGTCCTCAGGCCTCCTTGCAGCATGCCTAAGGCACGTTCACGCAGATGAGCAGGGACCCTGAGCATCTTTCTTTTAGTGTTTTTCAGAGTCAGTGGAAAGGCATCTTTAGTGTCCTAAGTTTTCATAACTGTGACCTTAATTGCCTACCGTCTGTAAGCTGTTGGTGTCTTAACGACCGTTCCACAGGTGCATGTTCATTAATTGTTTATGGTTCATTGAACAAGCATGGGAAACAGTGTTTAAACCCTTTACAATGAAGATATGTTTAGTTATTTGGATTTTTACAAATTCTGTAAAAGACAGGGTCCTGAAAATGGGACGTTTCTTTTTTTTGCTGAGTTTAGTAACTTCAAACCCTGCTACTGTGAGAGTACACAGCGCTCTCTAGATGGAAAAGAAAAAAACCACAAGAATAAAACAATTAATCTCATGATGTTACCATGTCAACCAGTCAGCTCATTCGTGATCAACTACTGCTAATTCTAAATCAAACTCTGCCTGCCCTAGCCCTCCCCCCGAGTTGATGTTCACGTAATAATATGGAATTCCCCTCGACCACGCCCACAAAATGGGAAAAATAGAGCCAAGTTCGTCATAGATTTTTTGTTATAAAGAAATTTTAAAACATGCCGAAAAGCTGCTGCATTGTTCAATGTACATGTAACCGGTTCGCAATGCTAGGGAAATAAGAGGAAGTGTGAGGGGAAACTTTTCATCACAGGTAAGACATTTAACTTGTTTAGTATCCACTCACTTTGGCTGCTAGCATCGTCATGAAAAGGAGCATGAGGGAAGTTTTACAATATTACATTTTTCAAAGTAGTGAGAATGCTCAGGAGCAGGCAATGTTAAAAAGTCATCTTTAGACATGTACTTTTCTTAAATTTAGTTTTAGTTTTGGAATTTACTAAAACAAGCAGACAACAAGAAAATTGTGTTTGAAAAAGGTGAAGTTTTTGCTGTGAGCCAATGGGGTAACATAGGTTGTTTTCTAGTCCATACAAAAGCCAGCCAGTCATTAGTTCTATAGTCCCAGTGGGTATTAGATACAACGTTGCAGCTCTGTCCGCCTGTGGGGAAAACAACCTACTTCCTAGTGTTCTCACTACTTATATTGTAGGGCCTCTCTCATGACCCTTTTCATGACGGTGCTAGCAGCCACGTGAGTGAGTGCTTGTTAGCTATCGAACCGAACGTTAAGCTAGACCAACACAAATAAACGGACTATACAGCTACAAGTAGTGAGTGGAGTTACAAACAAATTGTACTAAATAAGTTAAATGTCTTACCTGTGATGAAATGTGTAGTTCTGACTATGCTCTTCAAGAGGTGATGATATTAAAAACAAAAAGTTATAACTTAACAATCCCTTGAAAACGGCAGATAGTTGTCAATGGTTTCAGCAGAGCTGGATTGACCACTCTGCACCGTATTGTGACGTTTTATTGATAACGACCTACAGAGGAGCAGTCTACCGTGTCAGGAAGCAACTTCATTTCCTGTATTTAGGGTTCACTCTAACATCGTTTGAAGCTTTGTTTTGACTATTGACAGTTACAACTGTTTTCAGGATTGTTCCTTCAAACCCCTTGATTTATTCCACATTTTGTTGTTCCAGCCTGAATTCAAAACGTATTAAATATATTTTTTTATACACATAATACTTAATGACAAAGTAAAAACATGTTTTAGAAAGTTTTGCAAATTTCTTGATAATGAAATGAATAATTATCAAATTTACATAAATTTACATAAGTCAAGTCAAATCAAATTGTATTGGTCACATACACATGGTTAGCAGATGTTATTGCGAGTGTAGCGAAATGCTTGTGCTTCTAGTTGCGACAGTGCAGTAATATCTAACAAGTAATCTAACAATTCCACAACACCTAATACACAAAAATCGAAGTAAAGGAATGGAATAACAATATATACATATAAATATATGGATGAGCAATGACCGAGCGGCATAGGCAAGATGCAAAAGATGGTATAAAATACAGTATATACAGTTGAAGTCGGAAGTTTACATACACTTAAGTTGGAGTCATTAAAATTTGTTTTTCAACCACTCCACAAATTTCTTGTTAACAAACTATAGTTTTGGCAAGTTGGTTAGGACATCTACTTTGTGCGTGACAAGTCATTTTTCCAATAATTGTTTACAGACAGATTATTTCACTTATAATTCACTGTATCACAATTCCAGTGGGTCAGAAGTTTACATATGAAGTTGACTGTGCCTTTAAACAGCTTGGGAAATTCCAGAAAATTGTCATGGCTTTAGAAGCTTATGATAGGCTAAATGACATAATTTGAGTCAATTGGAGGTGTACCTGTGGATGTATTTCAAGGTCTACCTTCAAACTCAGTGCATCTTTTTGCTTGACATCATGGGAAAATCAAAAGAAACCAGCCAAGACCTCAGAAAATAAATTGTAGACCTCCACAAGTCTGGTTCTTCCTTGGGAGCAATTTCCAATGCCTGAAGGTACCACGTTCATCTGTACAAATAATAGTACACAAGTATAAACACCATGGGACCACGCAGCCGTCATACCGCTCAGGAAGGAGACGCGTTCTGTCAGCTAGAGATCAACGTACTTTGGTGCGAAAAGTGCAAATCAATCCCAGAACAGCAAAGGACCTTGTGAAGATGCTGGAGGAAACGGGTACAAAAGTATCTATATCCACAGTAAAACGAGTCCTATATCGACATAACGTGAAAGGCCGCTCAGCAAGGAAGAAGCCACTGCTCCAAAACCGCCATAAAAGCGCAAGACTACGGTTTGCAACAGCACATGGGGACAAAGATCGTACTTTTTGGAGAAATGTCCTCTGGTCTGATGAAACAGAAATATGACTGTTTGGCCATAATGACCATCGTTATGTTTGAAGGAAAAAGGGGGACGCTTGCAAGCCGAAGAACACCATCCCAACCGTGAAGCACGGGGGTGGCAGCATCATGCTGTGGGGGTGCTTTTCTGCAGGAGGGACTTGTGCACTTCACAAAATTGATGGCTTCATGAGGAAGGAAAATTATGTGGATATATTGAAGCAACATCTCAAGACATCAGTCAGGAAGTTAAAGCTTGGTCGCAAATGGGTCTTCCAAATGGACAATGACCCCAAGCATACTTCCAAAGTTGTGTCAAAATGGCTTAAGGACAACAAAGTCAAGGTACTGGAGTGGCCATCACAAAGCCCCGACCTCAATCCTATAGAAAATTTGTGGGCAGAACTGAAAAAGCGTGTGCGTGCAAGGAGGCCTACAAACCTACAAACCTGACTCAGTTACACCAGCTCTGTCAGGAGGAATGGGCCAAAATTCACCCTTATTGTGGGAAGCTTGTGGAAGGCTACCCGAAACGTTTGACCCAAGTTAAACAATATAAAGGCAATGCTACCAAATACTAATTGAGTGTATGTAAACTTCTGACCCACAGGGAATGTGATGAAAGAAATAAAAGCTGAAATAAATCATTCACTCTACTATTATTCTGACATTTCACATTATTAAAATAAAGTGGTGATCCTAACTGACCTAAGACAGGGAATTTTTACTAGGATTAAATGTCAGGAATTGTGAATAACTGAGTTTAAATGTATTTGGCTAATGTGTATGTAAACTTCCGACTTCAACTGTATGAGATGTATGAGATGAGTAATGTAAGATATGTAAACATTATTAAAGGGGCATTATTAAAGTGACTAGTGATCAATTTATTAAAGTGGCCAATGATTTCAAGTCTGAATGTAGGCAGCAGCCTCTCTGTGCTAGTGATGGCTGTTTAACAGTCTGATGGCCTTGAGATAGTCCCAGCTTTGATGCACCTGTACTGACCTCACCTTCTGGATGGTAGCAGGGTGAACAGGCAATGGCTCGGGTGGTTGTTGTTCCTGATTATCTTTTTGGCCTTCCTGTGACATCGGGTGCTGTAGGTGTCCTGGAGGGCAGGTAATTTGCCCCCTGGTGATGCGTTGCGCAGACCGCACCACCCTCTGGAGAACCCTGTGGTTGTGGGCGGTGATACAGCCCAACAGGAAGCTCTCAATTGTGCATCTAAAATCCACGATCATCTCCTTTTGTTTTGTTGACATTGAGTGAGAGGTTGTTTTCCTGACACCACACACCGAGTGCCCTCACCTCCTCCCTATAGGCTGTCTCGCTTTTGTTGGTGATCAAGCCCACTACCGTTGTGTTTTCTGCAAACTTGATGATTCAGTTGGAGGAGTGCTTGGCCACTCAGTCATTGGTGAACAGGGAGTACAATAGGGGGCTAAGAACACACCCTTGTGGGGCCCCGGTGTTGAGGATCAGCGAAGTGGAGATGTTGTTTCCTACCTTCACCACCTGGGAGCGGCCCGTCACGAAGTCCAGGACCCAATTGCACAGAGCGGGGTTGAGACCCAGGGCCTCAAGCTTAATGATGAGCTTGGAGGGTACTATGGTGTTGAAGGCTGAGCTGTAGTCAATGAACAGCATTCTTACATAGGTATTCCTCTTGTCCAGATGGGATAGGGCAGTGTGCAGTGTGATGGCGATTGCATCGTCTGTGGACCTATTGGGGCAGTATGCAAATTGAAGTGGGCCTAGGTTGACAGCTAAGCTGGAGGTGATATGATCCTTGACTAGTCTCTCAAAGCACTTCATGATGACAGAAGTGAGTGCTACGGAGCGATAGTCATTTAGTTCAGTTACCTTAGCTTTCTTGGGAACAGGAACAATGGTGGCCATCTTGAAGCATGTGGGGACAGCAGACTGGGATAGGGAGAGATTGAATATGTCTGTAAACACACCAGCCACCTGGTTTGCGCATGCTCTGAGGATGTGGCTAGGGATGCCGTCTGGGCCAGCAGCCTTCCGAGGGTTAATACGTTTAAATGTCTTACTGACGCGGCTACGGAGGAGAGCCGCAGTCTTTGGTAACGGGCCGCGTCAGAGGCACTGTATCCTCAAAGCAGGCAAAGGTGTTCAGTTTGTCTGGAAGTGTCTGTGACGTGGCTTGTGTTTTATGTTATTGTCCTGCTGAAAGGTGAATTTATCCCCCAGTGTCTGCTTTCTACCAGACTGAACCAGGGGTTCATCTAGGATTTTTCCTGTGCTTAGCTTCATTACGTTTCTTTTTTATCCTGAAAAACTCCCCAGTCCTCAACGATTATAAGCATATCCATAACATGATGCAGCTACCACTATGGTTGAAAATATGGAGAGTGGTACTCAGTGATGTGTTGCATTGGATTTGCCCCAAACATAACACTTTGTATTCAGGACAAAAAGGTTAATGCTTTGCCACATTTTTTGCACTATTACTATAGTGCCTGTTTGCATGTTTTTTAAATATTTTTTATTCTGTACAGGCTTCCTGCTTTTCACTCTGCCAATTAGCTTAGTATTATGGAGTAACTACAATGTTGTTGATCCATCCTCAGTTTTCTCCTATTACAGCCATTAAACTATGTAACTGTTTTAAAGTCACCTCTGGCCTCATTTTGAAATCCCTGAGTGATTTCCTTCCTCTCCGACAACTGGGTCTGGAAGGACGCCTGTATCTTTGTAGTGACTGGTTGTATTGATACACCATCCAAAGTGTAATTAATTACTTCACAATGCTCAAAGGGATATTCAATGTCTGCTTTATTTTATTTTTACCCATCTACCAATAGGTGCCCTTCTTTGCGTGGCATTGGAAAACCTCCCTGGTCTTTGTGGTTGAATCTGTGTTTGAAATTCACTGCTAGGCTGAGCGACCTTACAGATAATTTTATGTGTGAGGTAGCAAGATGAGGTGGTCATTTAACAATCATGTTAAACACTTATTGCACACAGAGTGAGTCCATGCAACTTATTATGTGACTTCTTAAGCAAATGTTTACTCCTGAACTTATGTAGGCTTGCCATAACAAAGGGGTTGAATTGACACAAGGCATTTCAGCTTTTCATTTTTGATTAATTTGTAAATTTTTTGAAAAACACAATTCCACTTTGACATTATGGGGTATTGTGTGTAGACCAGTGAAAAAACATTTAAATTTAATACATTTTAAACTCAGGGTGTAACAACAAAATGTGGAAAAGGGCAAGGGGTGTGAATACTTTCTGAAGGCACTGTATATCGATTAGCTCTCCTTAAATATGTAATTTGATATCTGTTTCAGTATCTGAATTGTTTCATTAATATTTTCAGCGCCAGCTCCTGATATCAGGGCAGAAAAACTACAATCTGTCTCCGGAATTAGCCTAGTGCGCCCAGCTATATCCTGTCCCAAGTATGTTTTCCCCGGTCATCACTAGTTACCACAGCCAGAGTCAGAATACCCGCCTTCTCAACCAATCAGATGAGGGAGTGTGATGACGCATATGCCAGCTAAGAAGGCCCGCCTACTCGACCAATCAGATGAGGGAGTGTGATGACGCATATGCCAGCTAAGAAGGCCCGCCTACTCGACCAATCAGATGAGGGAGTGTGATGATGCTTATTCCGGTTCGCGGGAAACGCCTAATTATGTAAATTTTTTACCCCTTTTTTTGTTTTTCTTTACCCCTTTTTCTCCCCAATTTCGTGGGTAGTTAGTCTTGTCCCATCGCTGCAACTCCCGTACGGACTTCAGAAGCGAAGAGAAGTGAAGGTTGAGAGCCGTGCATCCTGCGAAACACGACCCAGCCAAGCCGCACTGCTTCTTGACACAATGCTCGCTTAACCCGGAAGCCAGCCGCACCAATGTGTCGGAGGAAACAACGTACACCTGGCGAACGTGTCAGCGTGCATGCACCCGGCCTGCCACAGGACACGCTAGAGCACGATGGAACATTCCGGACGGCCAAACCCTCCCCTAACCCGGAGGACGCTGGGCGAATTGTTGCGGCCGGCTGCGACAGAGCCTGGACAAAAAACAGGATTTCTAGTGGCACAGCTAGCACCTTAGACCACTACGCCACTCAGGAGGCCGAAATCTCAAGTTCAAGTATGAGGACCAAATAACTAAAATATACTGAACAAAAATATAAACGCCACATGTAAAGTATTGTTCCCATGTTTCATGAGCTGAAATAAAAGATCCCAGAAATGTTCCATATGCACAAAAAGCTTATGTCTCTCAAATGTTGTGCACAAATTTGTTTACATCCCTGTTAGTGAGCATTTCTCCTTTGCCAAGATAATCCATCCACCTGACAGGTGTGGCATATCAAGAAGCTGATTAAACAGCATGATCATTACACCAGTGCACCTTGTGCTGGGGACAATAAAAGGCCACTCTAAAATGTGCAGTTTTGTCACAACACAATACCACAGATGTCTCAAGTTTTGAGGGAGCGTGCAATTGGCATGCTGACTGCAGGAATGTCCACCAGAGCTGTTGCCAGAGAATTGATTGTTCATTTCTCTTCCATAAGCCACCTCCAATGTCGTTTTATAGAATTTGGCAGTACGTCCAACCGACCTCAACTGCAGACCAAGTGTAACCACGCCAGCCCAGGACCTCCACATCCGGTGGGTGCTGAAGAGTACTTCTGTCTGTAATAAGGCCATTGTGGGGAAAAACTCATTCTGATTGGCTGGGTCTGGCTCCCCAGTGCGTGGGCCTGGCTCCCCAGTGGCTGTGCCTCTGCCCAGTCACGTGAAATCCACAGGTCAGGGTCTAATGAATTTATTTAAATTGACTGATTTCTTTAAATGAACTGTAACTCAGTAAAATAGTTGAAATTGTTGCATGTTGCATTTATATTTTTGTTCAGTGTACCTTCGGGAACAAGAATTGACAACGTATCTAAAGTTCATATTATTCAGAAAGGACAAAGGTTTTGGGCAAAAGGTAAATTGTATTTTCATTTTTGGAAAACTAGTAGCTAACTTTTGCCACTCTCATCTAAAATGAGCTAGCTAGTTAGGATAAGGGATTCCATTCCAAGCACCCTGTATAGTGGGATTAGGGTGGTGAGTTACCCATGTATAGAGTGGGGTTAGTGTGGACTGCAAGGCTATGTCAAGATAGATAAATAAATGACTATAGTAAGTGCCTAGATGCTAAATAAAGTAACAGGGTTGAAGTTTTCATCTTAAAATCTGCCAATAATTTTTTTATTTTTAAATCTGTGAACAAAATCTGTGACCACTTCTGTGAAACTGTGTATGTTTTTTCTAGAGGATTTATTTTGAAAATAAAAATATAAAATCAAGATGTGTCCATTTGTTTGTCTACATGCCACTTTAAAAACAATGCAGATATTTAACTAAACCTATTTAAGACATTAAGATAAGTAACTATGAGTAAGGGCAAACATCATGAAGAGCTTGCAAGCAGAGTTTGAATAAGAGATCCAATTAAAACTGCATTTATAACAGTTGGTTTTACTATATCTCATAAATAACCAAATAATTGATGGATCAATAGATAAGAAATTAATGTATTTTGTCTCAGCCAGGATGTAACATAGTAGACGTAAACCCGGGAAACTCAAATTAACATGATATTTTACATTTGGTATGATTACATAAGACAGATGGTTACTTAAGGCAAAAATACAAACCTCTATCAACCCAAAGGTTGCGAGTTTGAATCTCATTAGGGACATCTTTAGCATTTTAACTAATTAGCTACTTTTTAACTACTTACTACTTTTTAGCTACCTTGCAAGTACTTAGCATGTTAGCTAACCCTTCCCCTAACCCTAACCTCAACACTTTAACCTAACTCCTAAACTTAACCCTAGTCTAGCTAACGTTAGCCAGCTAGTTAATGTTAGTCCACCTAGCTAGAATTTGTAACATATCATAAGTTTTTGCAAATTCGTAACATATTGTACATTCTGCCAATTCATAACATATAATACTAATTGTAATTTATAACATATCATTGTGGGTGATTGACATCCACAAATTAATACCTACCATACGAAACATAACATGTTAAATCGAGTGTCTGATTTACTTACAGAATAATACGAAATGCTCTGAGACCAGGTTGCTCGTCTGCCCCTGCAAGCCGGTTTGCATGGGCATCGTCACACTCCTTTTATCGGATTGGTCGATTAGGCCGGCCTTCTGACTTAGCGGCTGTGGTAACTAGTGACAACCATTTTCCCTGGCTAAACTAGCTGGCTAGCTGAATTATGCTCGTTTTTGTCCTCATTGCCAAACTTCATAAATACTGGAACCTGAACTTAAAAACTCCTTTGCTAGCTATACAATCATTTAACTAAGAAATTAGCTCAAGAACTTTTTTCTTTTCTTTTTCTTTCTAACAGTCATGACTGGTTTGAGCTATGTATCGTGTTGTAAAACAACGGTGGCAAAGGATATCATTGCTCGCCAAATCAAATCTTATTTGTCACATACACATGCGAGTGTAGCGAAATGCTTGAAATGCAACACTGGTCCAATGCTACGTTCAAATGCTAGTCGGAACTAGGAAACTGAAGTTTCCGACTTGCTAACTGGTTGTAGTTATACACGTGCCGCGTTCATCCAGTTAGTAAGTCGGACATTTTGGAGTTAACTAGTTCCGACTAGCACATGAACAAGTTCACTTTTGAGATCCACCGGCATCATTGCTTAGGGTTAGCTGGGCGTTTCTGACTGGTCTTGGAACTGTTACAACTGGCAGCCTCTCCCGCTTGGCTCGATGGGATATGTAGTGATTTTGTTAACACAGCCATATATGTACACAGTCTTGTACCATTAACCTTTTATTTAAATTGACTATTGTATTTGCTGATTAAATCAGACTTTATTAATATAGTGAGTAATCCAGGAATGTCACAAGTTAATTCATAGGGGAAAACTCTAGAAAATAGCAACTCTATACAGAGCGCCAATGGCTAAATTACTTACCGACACAAATTATTCGCGGAGCTCCTCCTCACGACTCTATAGGCACTCCTGTAGATCTGAAAAGGATTGGATAGGTATAAGTAATAAAGCCAAAACTCCACCCAGCCTAACAGAAGGCAAGTTGGTCCTACTCCCTATGCACTTGTGAATATCTGAGAGGTATGGTAACATTTCCATTTAGCCCAGTGTTTCTTAATCCTGGTTCTAGGGACCCAAAGGGGTGCACATATACAGAGAGATGCATATTATATCAATGCCCCACAAACAGAGCTCCCTAGTAGCAATTGCGTAGTTATTATCTCATGGACTGTGCTCACAGCTCAATCCAAGGAATAGGGGAGTGGTAGCCAACCATTTCTTCAACCCCATAGGTCTACCTATTAATTTGTACTATTCGTTTTCTATTATGCATTGTTCTTGTTCTTTTAAACGCCTATCAAAATAATGGTAAACAAATTTCACCGCGGGGACAATTAAGTCAAAAATATTATTAGCAGCAGCGAAGGCTATTTTGCCAACAGGCATAGGCCTAAATCTAAAGCAACACAATTATAAATAATAACAAGGTTATAGCATGGGTAATAATAATATATTGATATATTAGCAGTAGGCCTAGACAAAATCCTTTTAATTTGTAACAAATTCATATGTTATACAGTTACGATATGCCTAGGCCCCAATATATAGGCTAGTTAACTCCTGAAACACGGATCAGCTTGTCTACACTTAAGCATGGTTTGCAAAATGACGCAGTTCGTTTTTTGAAGTGTCAGATTATAACACTCTGTTTTGACTATTTGTTTATCGTGTTGGCTGTCGTAATTATTTTGAGAAATACATTTACCTTATAGATAAATGCCAAACTGACTATTCAAAGGAACGCAATCATACCTCTTTTTGTGTTCAAATCAACCGACGGTAATAGAACATTGGAACAGCTTTCGTTTCACTTTCAGGCACGAAAACATCAAGGAAACCACTCCCCTTTCAGCTGAATTGAGATTTCCTGGTAATAAATTCACAATGAAAAAATCACGTTTTATATTTTTCCCACAACAAATTCATATCATGCCACACAAATGATGAACATGGGATCATATAGGTAACACGTAATAGGTACACTACGTTTCAACACTCATCGCAAAATTGGATTTTATGAATGAGAAAAAAAGTAAATATAGACTTTTATGATATTGAAAATAATAACACACATACATAGCCTAATGACATAGGCCTATTTGTCATATTTCACATAGGCTATAGGCCTATCCGCGTTATAGCCTAAATGTAGGCCTAAGTAATGTTTTAAGTTAATCATCTGCATATAGGCTTAATTAATTAGGCAGTTCTTTTGGCTATCCTTATTCATCATGTAGGCTATATAGTCTAGTAACGGTGGTGTAAAGTACTTAAGTAGTACTTTCAAGTATTTTTACTTAAGTCGTTTTTTGGGGTATCTATACTTTACTATTTATATTTTTGACAACTTTTCCTCAAGAAAGTATGTACTTTTTTCATTGACACTCAAAAGTATTCGTTACATTTAGAATACTTAGCAGGACAGGAAAATGGTCTGATTCACACACTTATCAAGAGAGCATCCCTGGTCATCCCGCTGATCTAGCGGACTCACTAAACACATGCTTCGTTTGTAAATGATTTCTGAGTGTTGACCCCCTGGCTATCCATAAATAAATAAATAAAACAAGAAAATAATGCCGTCTGGTTTGCTTAAGTATAGTTTAGCGATTACATTTATTTTTGATACTTAAGTATATTTATAACCAAATACTTTTAGACTTTTACTCAAGTAGGATTTTACTGGGTGACTTTCACTTTAACTTGAGTCATTTTCTATTAAGGTATCTTTACTTTTACTCTAGTATGACAATTTGGTACTTTTTCCACCACTGCTAGTAACTTTAGTTATTTCAGCCACAACAATACTTAGTTCGTGATTCACCGTAAACTGAGGGGTGGGAATGTAACCACTCTCAAATTCATAGTTGGGATAGGCTAGGACTCACAGTCCATATCGATATGATTTGTATATATGTTTTAAAGCTATTATTTTGTTTACAAAGCCTCAAACGATAACAAAGGCATAGCCCATTTTATAATTGGAGCGACGTTCTTCAGCCTGAGCCCAGCACAGAAGTAGGAAAAGGGCTCACCTGAGTGATTCTGAAATCCACAAAAATAACATCGCTACCCCAGTTCAGTTCACGTCATCTCTTATCCATTAAAAAGAGCACTAAAATGTTTGCAATAATCTCGAAATGTATTCTCCCGCTTGCTAATAAATTGGATATGTCATATGATTAGATGATAAGACCTAAATGTGTTTAAGACATTATGCACGTGAATGATAAAGCTTACAAACCACGTTTCCATCCAGTTTTTATGCAGTAAGGTCATACCATACAAAAACTAAATCACGACAGCTGTGATGGAAACATTAAGTTTTCGTTCGGTATAATTTTATAAATCGGATTTAAAGTAAACTGTGTGTTTGGTCCTCCCACTACTACTCGGGTAACCATTCAGTTTATTAGGCTACAGATGAAATAAATGACGATGTACTTCACAGGTGGTGAAAGTGCACAGGGATGTGCTTGATGCTCCTTTCTAATACATGTCGAGTGTCTTATTCTGGTGACATAATGATCAATGCTTGACTGCGGTTAGACAAATAAAAACATTCTCGCTCTTATACATAATAATCTCATCATGTAGCCACACTGTATCCGCAAATGTTGGGCTAGAGCGCACGTGCCAGGATCAGACTTGGCACATTTGCTATTTAATGCAACAGTTTTAGACAAAACTATCAGTAGACTTGAAAAGCAATGGAACACATTGAACAGTAGATTTTTATTCCGTACATGAAAATGTAAGCAAACAAGTACACTTTGCTCTGTCATCACGGACTGATTTTTATCCGCAACAATTCAGTTGGTTGGAAACACACCATTGGTGGGAATATGCGCATATTTTATTTCTGCCGATTTTAGAATATTCGCATGAAAATCTGTCGCCAATTTGATGGAAACCTAGCTACAGACAGGCTTCTAGAAGGGCTATTACAGACAGGCTTCTAGAAGGGCTATAGGCTGTCTATCCTGGGACGGCCTAATGTGTTGAAAGTGAAACAAAAAAGGCACTGTCATTGACATTTTTATGAAATACAAGTGAAAAACATGACAACATTTTAGGCCTAGGCTACATTTGGCCTGTTTGAGAGTTGTGTTGTGTTTAGGCCTATAATTAGCTCTCAGACTGTAGGCCTAACAACAATTAGCCTGCGTCTTTTGTCTTTTCATAGCCTAGCATGAAGTAATGTTTGTTTTCAAAAATGTTTTTTGAGTTATTAAGTCTTCTTGCTACTGAAGGTTCCTGTAATTGACTTGCTGTTGGACTGTTTGAACAACTGGGCTTGGTGTTTAGCCTATAAAACTGCAATGGAAGGAACAGGTTTCAACAGGGCACCTCATCCTTAGGGTGACCACATAAAAAGAGCGGGACAAAAGGATGATTTTGCTGGACATTGTGGGACAGTGTAGCCTACACACACACATACACACAAATACACACACACACACACACACACACACCGAATGGAGCTAATCGAAGCGCACATATTGCCTGCTCTTTTGCCTCTGGTAGAATTTGGTAATGCATATCTAGCTGCTGGAAGTAGTTTTGGGTTTGGGGTATTCCACAGGGGCTATATCAGTCCGCTAATACAGGACTAATTACTTTTACTTTTGTGAGAAAAAAAATATCCGGGATTGTAACATACTCGCTTGGAATATGCTGTCGGAGTCGGTACATTTTCAGTGCATCGCGCCAACAGAAATAAACTTCTCTCCGGGAAGAAGAAGAAGAAGGGATGAGGGTGTATGTTTCATGATTAACGACTCATGGTGTCATTGTAACAACATACAGGAACTCAAGTTCTTTTGTTCACCTGACCTAGAATTCCTCACAATCAAATTCCGACCGTATTATATCCCAAGAGAATTTTCGTCGGTTATTGTCACAGCCGTGTATATCCCCCCTCAAGCCGATTCCAAGACGGCCTCAAGGAACTTCACTGGACTGTATGCAAACTGGAAACCATATATCCTGAGGCTGCATCTATTGTAGCTGGGGATTTTAACAAAGCTAATTTGAGAACAAGGCTACCTAAATTCTATCAGCATATCGAATGCACGACAGGAGCAAGTCAAATTCTCGACCATTGCTACTCTAACTTCCGCGATGCATACAAGGCCATCCCCCACCCTCCATTTGGCAAATCTGACATGACTCCATTTTGTTGCTCCCTTCCTATAGGCAGAAACTAAAACAGGAAGCGCCCGTGCTTAGGTCTAGCCAACGCTGGTCTGACCAATCGGATTCCATGCTTCAAGATTGTTTTGATCATGTGGACTGGGATATGTTCCGGGTAGCCTCAGAGAATAACATTGATGTATACGCTGATTCGGTGAGTGAGTTTATAAGGAAGTGTATAGGAGATGTTGTACCGACTGTGACTATGAAAACCTATCCTAACCAGAAACCGTGGATGGATGGCAGCGTTTGCGCAAAACTGAAAGCGCAAACCACCGCATTTAATCATGGCGACTGGGAATATGGCCGAATACAGTGTAGTTATTCCCTCAGTAAGTCAATCAAACAAGCAAAATGTCAGTATAGAGAAAAGTGGAGTTGCAATTCAACAGCTCAAACACGAGACATATGTGGCAGGGTCTACAGACAATCACGGATTATAAAAATAAAACCAGCTCCGTCGCGGACATCGACGTCTTGCTTCCAGACAAACTACACACCTTCTTTGCCTGCTTTGAGGATAATACAGTGCCAACGACGCGGCCTGCTACCAAAGACTGTGGGCTCTCCTTGTCCGTGGCCGACGTGAGTAAAACATTTAAACGTAAGCCTCTTGAGGTTGAAGAGGCGCTGTTGGGTCTTCTTCACCACACTGTCTGTGTGGGTGGACCATTTCAGTTGGTCAGTGATGTGTACGCCGAGGAACTTAGAACTTTCCAACTTCTTCACTGCTGTCCATTCGATGTGGATACGGGGGTGCTCCCTCTGTTGTTTCCTGAGGTCCACGACCATCTCCTTTGTTTTGTTGACGTTGAGTGAGAGGTTATTTTCCTGACACCACACTCCGAGTGCCCTCACCTCCTCCCTGTCTTGTCGTTGTTGGTGATCAAGCCCACGACTGTTGTGTGGAATGCAAACTTGAAGATTGAGTTGGAGGCGTGCATGGCCACGCAGTCATAGGTGAACAGGGAGTAGAGGAAGGGGCTGAGCACGCACCCTTGTGGGGCCCCAGTGTTGAGGGTCAGTGAAGTGGAGATGTTGTTTCCTACCTTCACCACCTGGGGGCGGCCCGTCAGGAAGTCCAGGACCCATTTGCACAGGGTGGGGTTGAGACCCAGGGCCTCCAGCTTGATGATGAGCTTGGAGGGTGCTATGGTGTTGAATGCTGAGCTGTAGTCAATGAACAGCATTATTACATAGGTATTCCTCTTGTCCAGATGGGATTGTGCAGTGTAATGGCAATAGCATCGTCTGTGGACCTTTTGGGGCGGTATGCAA
This sequence comes from Salvelinus fontinalis, assembly GCF_029448725.1. Taxonomy (NCBI): domain Eukaryota; kingdom Metazoa; phylum Chordata; class Actinopteri; order Salmoniformes; family Salmonidae; genus Salvelinus; species Salvelinus fontinalis. Next base: position 44,660,770 of record NC_074674.1, on the reverse strand, counting down.
ACTGAAGTGGGTCTATGGTGGCAGGTAGGGTGGAGGTGATGTGATCCTTGACTAGTCTCTCAAAGCACTTCATGATGACAGAAGTGAGTGCTACGGGGTGATAGTCATTTAGTTCAGTTACCTTAGCTTTCTTGGGAACAGGAACAATGGTGGCCATCTTGAAGCATGTGGGGACAGCAGACTGGGATAGGGAGAGATTGAATATGTCTGTAAACACACCAGCCAGCTGGACTGCGCATGCTCTGAGGACGTGGTTAGGGATGCCGTCTGGGCCAGCAGCCTTGCGATGGTTAACACGTTTCAATGTTTTACTCGGCCATGGAGAAGGAGGGGGGGTGCAGTCCTTGTTAGCGGGCCACGACGGTGACACTGCATCCTCAATGCGGGCAAAGAATGTGTTTAGTTTGCCTGGAAGCGTGACATTGGTGTTCGTGACGTGGCTGTTTTTTTTTGTAGTCCATGATTTCCTGTAGACCACATACAGTTGAAGTCGGAAATTTACATACACTTAGGTTGGAGTCATTAAAACACATTTCTTGTTAACAAACTATAGTTTTGGCAAGTTGGTTAGGACATCTACTTTGTGCATGACTAGGGTGACCAGACGTCCCCGTCTTCCAGGGACAGTCCCCATTTTTGGTGGCCTGTCCCCGGCTGAAGCTGTCCCCGGAAATGTCCCCGTTTTTAACTAAAACAGCCTGCAAAGTGAAATAATATTTTACGTGGCAAGAAAGACCGAGCAGCAGAACCTACCGGTTGACGTCTCAATTGCGTTGTGCTTGTTTTGTCCAGCAGAGGGGGCTGCTCGCTATAGCAGCTTCATTCACTCTCTTCTTCTACTAACTACTTGCTCCCGCTAGTTTTAGAGAAAACTGCTGTGGAAAACTCGGCCAAATCAAATTTATTTATATAGCCCTTCTTACATCAGCTGATATCTCAAAGTGCTGTACAGAAACCCAGCCTAAAACTCCAAACAGCAAGCAATGCAGGTGTAGAAGCACGGTGGCTAGGAAAAACTCCCCAGAAAGGCCAAAACCTAGGAAGAAACCTAGAGAGGAACCAGGCTATGAGGGGTGGCCAGTCCTCTTCTGGCTGTGCCGGGTGGAGATTATAACAGAACATGGCCAAGATGTTCAAATGTTCATAAATGACCAGCATGGTCAAATAATAATAATCACAGTAGTTGTCGAGGGTGCAGCAAGTCAGCACCTCAGGAGTAAATGTCAGTTGGCTTTTCATAGCCGATCATTAAGAGTATCTCTACCGCTCCTGCTGTCTCTAGAGAGTTGATAACAGCAGGTCTGGGACAGGTAGCACGTCCGGTGAACAGGTCAGGGTTCCATAGCCGCAGGCAGAACAGTTGAAACTGGAGCAGCAGCACGGCCAGGTGGACTGGGGACAGCAAGGAGTCATCATGCCAGGTAGTCCTGAGGCATGGTCCTAGGGCTCAGGTCCTCCGAGAGAGAGAAAGAAAGAGAGAAACAAAATTAGAGAGAGCATACTTAAATTCACACAGGACACCGGATAAGACAGGAGAAGTACTCCAGATATAACAGACTGACCCTAGCCCCCCGACACATAAATTACTGCAGCATAAATACTGGAGGCTGAGACAGGAGGGGTCAGGAGACACTGTGGCCCCATCCGATGATACCCCCGGACAGGGCCAAACAGGCAGGCTATAACCCCACCCACTTTGCCAAAGCACAGCCCCCACACCACTAGAGGGATATCTTCAACCACCAACTTACCATCCTGAGACAAGGCCGAGTATAGCCCACAAAGATCTCCGCCACGGCACAACCCAAGGGGGGGACGCCAACCCAGACAGGAAGATCACGTCAGTGACTCAAACCACTCAAGTGACGCACCACTCCTAGGGACGGCATGGAAGAGCACAAGTTAGCCAGTGATTCAGCCCCTGTAATAGGGTTAGAGGCAGAGAATCCCAGTGGAGAGAGGGGAACCGGCCAGGCAGAGACAGCAAGGGCGGTTCGTTGCTCCAGAGCCTTTCCGTTCACCTTCACACTCCTGGGCGAGACTACACTCAATCATATGACCCACTGAAGAGATGAGTCTTCAGTAAAGACTTAAAAGTTGAGACCGAGTCTGCGTCTCTCACATGGGTAGGCAGACCATTCCATAAAAATGGAACTCTATAGGAGAAAGCCCTGCCTCCAGCTGTTTGCTTAGAAATTCTTGGGACAATTAGGAGGCCTGCGTCTTGTGACCGTAGCGTACGTGTAGGTATGTATGGCAGGACCAACTCGGAAATCTAGGTAGGAGCAATCCCATGTAATGCTTTGTAGGTTAGCAGTAAAACCTTGAAATCAGCCCTTGCCTTAACAGGAAGCCAGTGTAGGGAGGCTAGCACTGGAGTAATATGATCAAGGCTAGCAAGCTAGCAAGGTGACAAGTGAATCCACAACATCACCACAAACGTCTTGTCAAGCCAGGTAAGTTACAATCGTTTGAGATACTAGCTAAAGATGTTATAACGTCACAATTTATTATTTAAATAGATGATCTGCTTTATAATGTTTTAAATAGCTAACGTTAGCTAGCATAACCTATGTCTACTTATCTAGATAGGTAAAAAAACGTTCACATGTAAACATGCAGTGGACGGGCTATTTTGATAATATGATTAAATTAAATTAATGCACAATTGTGATAATATGTATTTGTAGATTACAATTTTAATGGTTTGGCATTATAATAAGTAGTGTGAAAATATATTTTGAAATTTTCATGGTTAACATTAGCAGAATGTTTTGTGTTGGAGTGGAGAGGAAGGAGAGGAGGACGACTGGATAGGAAGAAGAGTGAAGGAGACAGAGGAGGAAAGGTAAAGATATGGTTACAGAGCCTGCCAATTTATTATTCCAAACAATGTTTTTGAGATAAAATACAAAAATGATGCAAGCAATGGGAATCTGTTAACCAAAGTATCTTATCTAATAGTGTACTATTTATTATTAAAGATTGGAGAGGAAGGAGAGTGAAGAAGAACAGACAGAGGAGATACAATGACTCTTTCCAAGAAAAGGAAATTACATTTTAATGACAACATGACGAGAGAATTTCTATTTATACGCTCAGGTCAAGACGATAGAATGGTTCACTGCACCCTTTGTAATTCCTCTTTTTCAATTGGCATCGGGGGAAGAACGGCAGTGGTAGAACATCAGCAGATGAAAAAGCATAAAGCCTCTCTGATTGCCCGTGATGGTATGCCCTCTGTCACCACATTCTTCAAGAAGGTAGAGCCTTCCCAAGAAGAATATGGTTTAGCTGTGCAGGAGGGTGTCTTTGCATACCACACTATGCGACACAATCATAGTTACAGATCTATGAACTGCACAACACAACTGGCACGGAAGCTTTATGAGCCAATGTTTACATGTGCTAGGACAAAATGTGACGTCATAGTGAGTAACGTGTTAGCACCATGGGCAACTACTTGGTACCACAGGACCTAGACCAGGTTGAATTTGTGTCCCTGGCCATTGATGCGTCCAATCATGGACATGTAAAGCTGCTGCCAATAGTAGTCAGATATGTAAGATATATGATGGCAGCACATCTGTGGAAACAAAACTGCTTGCTTTTGTTGAATTGAATGGAGAAACAGCAGAGGAAATTGCAGCTGAGGTCCTGGTGGTCATCCATAAATGTAACCTGGGAAACATTCTCTGCCGACAACAAATACCAACTTTGGAGGACTGAAGAGGCTGGGGAGGGTCAATGTCCAGACCAAAGTTAAAAATGCTCTGCAGCAGGAGGTGATTGGCTTGGGTTTCCTACCCACATCATTCATAACACGACCAGAACAGCTTTGGATATGATGTTGAGTACCTGCTCACAAAGATATTTGGACATGTTCATATTTTCACCGTCAGAGTAGAAAGACTGAAGGGCTTTTGTGAGTTTGTTGGCCAGGAGTACCATAACATTTTAGGACACAGTAATGTTCGCTGGCTGTCCATGCTCCCTGCTCTAGAAAGAGTGCTGAAAAAGTATGTGCCATTGAAATCCTTTTTTCTTTCTGAAGACAAATGCCCTGTTGTCCTGTGAACAGTGTTCGAAGATCCACTGACGGAACTTTGGCTGGCCTTTGTCCATGGAAACTTGACCGTATTCAGTGACACGATCAAGATGCTTGAAGGCCAGGACAGCTGTGCTGTGGAGTCAGCTGCAATTCTGAGAAACATTGAGGCAAAATTGACTGCAAGACGTGATGACAACTTCATTCCAGTTTTGGTCAGAGGACTTCTGAGAGAACTGGAGGAAAATAGAGCCATGTCTAAAGAGAACTTTCTCAAAACATCCCAATCATTCTTCACTACGGCTGTGAACTACTTGCAAGCATTGGGGAAAGCACACAGATAATCTAAAAGATTTACATTGTCTCCTTTTAAAAAGGCAACCTCTGCGTGAAGAGATCCAGAAGGCAGCAGGCACACTGCAGGAAAAATGCCCCAATGTGACCATCAATGAGGATGTATTGTGTGACGAGGTTACTGGCATGGAAGAGTTCCTAAAGCGGGGATCGCTTGAAGAATGGAAAACATCTGAGACACCGCTTAGTCAGAGATGGAGCACGGTGGTTACCCACTTCAAAGAGAATGACATCCCACACACTAACCTGGCTAGATTAGCGTCTGTTGTCATGTGCTTAACTGGAAGTGAGTGATCTATGGACAGCAGCAAGAAATAGGTTCACTGTTCCTACCATCAAGGCCATGCTTATTGTGAAGACAAACTTCAACCTCCCCTGCCAGGAGTTCATGGAGAAGCTGGCCAAAGACAGAGCAATCCTGAAGAGAATGCATTCTTCTGAGAAATATACAGATTAGGTTGGTATAAGTACACTGCTCAAAAAAATAAAGGGAACACTTAAACAACACAATGTACCTCCAAGTCAATCACACTTCTGTGAAATCAAAATGTCCACTTAGGAAGCAACACTGATTGACAATAAATTTCACATGCTGTTGTGTGTCACGTTCCTGACCTGTTTTCCTTTGTCATGTATTTGTTTTAGTTGGTCAGGGCGTGAGTTGGGTGGGTTGGTCTAGGTTTGATTTTCTATGTTGGGATTTTGTGTTCGGCCTGGTATGATTCTCAATCAGAGACAGCTGTCAATCGTTGTCCCTGATTGAGAATCATACTAAGGCAGCCTGGGTTTCACTTGTGTTTTGTGGATGGTTGTTCCTGTGTCAGTGTTTGGGCCACACAGGACTGTTTCGGGTTAGTCACGTTTGTTGGTTTTGTATTTTTGTAGTGTTTGTTGTTTTTCCATTAAATAATGAATACTTACCAATCCGCATCTTGGTCCGATCCATGCTCCTCCTCGTCTGAGGAGGAGAACGACTACGACAGCCGTTACAGAACCACCCACCTTAACAGGACCAAGCGGAGTGGAGAAGGAAGGCAAGAACAACAGCAATGGGGAAAAGAGGAATGGACTTGGGAGGAAATCCTAGACGGGAAAGGACCCTGGGCAGAGCCAGAGGAGTGTCGCCGCCCCTAAGCGGAGAGGAGGTTTTATGAGGCGAAAGCAAGGCAGAGCGGCTGGAAGCCCGAGAGGCTCACCCAAAAATTTATTGGGGGGGGGGCTAAGAGGTAGTGGGCCGAGGGCAGGTAGGAAACCTGCGCCCACTTCCCAGGCTAACCGTGGAGTGAGAGGGCGTCGTACTGGTCAGACACCGTGTTATGCGATGGAGCGCACGGTGTCCCCAGTACGCGTGCTTAGCCCAGTGCGGGCTATTCCACCTTGCCGCACTGGTAGGGCTAGGTTGGGCATCGAGCCGGGTGCCATGAAGCCGGCCCAACATATCTGGCCTCCAGTACGTCTCCTCGGGCCGGCGTACATGGCACCAGCCTTACAGGTGGTGTCCCCGGTTCGCCTGCATAGCCCAGTGCGGGCTATTCCACCTCGCCGCACTGGCAGGGCTACGGGGACCATTCAACCTGGTAAGGTTGGGGAGGCTCGGTGCTCAAGAGCGCGTGTCCTCCTTCACGGTCCAGTATATCCGGCGCCACCTTCCCACCCCAGCCCAGTACCATCAGTGCCGACACCACGCACCAGGCTTCCAGTGCGTTTCCAGAGCCCTGTTCCTCCTCCACGCACTCTCCCTGTGGTGCGTGTCCCCAGCCCAGTGCCTCCAGTTCCGACACCACGCACCAGGCCTACTGTGCGCCTCAGCAGGTCAGAGTCGGCCGTCTGCCCAACGCCGCCTGCGCTGCTTGCCTGCTCAGCGCTGCCCAAACTGTCTGCCTTCCCAGCGCTGTCTGAACTGCCTGCCTGCCCAGCGTGGTCTGAACTGTCTGCCTGCCCAGCGCTGCCTGTCTGTCCCGAGCATTCAGAGCCGTCCAGCCAGGACCAGCCAGTGCCGTCCAGCCAGGACCAGCCAGAGCCGTCCAGCCAGGACCAGCCAGAGCCATCCAGCCAGGACCAGCCAGAGCCGTCCAGCCAGGACCAGCCAGAGCCGTCCAGCCAGGACCAGCCAGAGCCGTCCAGCCAGGACCAGCCAGAGCCGTCCAGCCAGGACCAGCCAGAGCCAGCAAGCCAGGAGCTGCCCGCCAGCCAGGATCCGCCGGAGCCTTCCGCCAGCCAGGATCCGCCGGAGCCTTCCGCCAGCCAGGATCCGCCGGAGCCTTCCGCCAGCCAGGATCCGCCAGAGCCTTCCGCCAGCCAGGATCCGCCAGAGCCTTCCGCCAGCCAGGATCCGCCAGAGCCTTCCGCCAGCCAGGATCCGCCAGAGCCTTCCGCCAGCCAGGATCCGCCAGAGCCTTCCGCCAGCCAGGATCCGCCAGAGCCAGCCAGCCAGGATCCGCCAGAGCCAGCCAGCCAGGATCCGCCAGAGCCAGCCAGCCAGGATCCGCCAGAGCCAGCCAGCCAGGATCCGCCAGAGCCCCTCAGTCCGGTGCTGCCACTCAGTCCGGTGCTGCCCCTTGGTCCGGTGCTGCCCCTCATTCTGGTGTTGCCCCTCATTCTGGTGTTGCCCCTCATTCTGGTGCTGCCCCTCATTCCGGTATTGCCCCTTAGTTCGGTGCTGCCCCTTAAAATAGTGGGATTGACATGGAGGGTGGATATTGGGAGGAGGCCACGGAAGCGGGGGTTGACTATGGTGGGGTGGGGACCACGACCAGCGCCAGAGCCGCCACGGTGGACAGACGCCCACCCAGACCCTCCCCTAGACTTTGTGCTGGTGCGCCCGGAGTTCGCACCTTAAGGGGGGGGGGGGGGGGTTCTGTCACGTTCCTGACCTGTTTTCCTTTGTCATGTATTTGTTTTAGTTGGTCAGGGCGTGAGTTGGGTGGGTTGGTCTAGGTTTGATTTTCTATGTTGGGATTTTGTGTTCGGCCTGGTATGATTCTCAATCAGAGACAGCTGTCAATCGTTGTCCCTGATTGAGAATCATACTAAGGCAGCCTGGGTTTCACTTGTGTTTTGTGGATGGTTGTTCCTGTGTCAGTGTTTGGGCCACACAGGACTGTTTCGGGTTAGTCACGTTTGTTGGTTTTGTATTTTTGTAGTGTTTGTTGTTTTTCCATTAAATAATGAATACTTACCAATCCGCATCTTGGTCCGATCCATGCTCCTCCTCGTCTGAGGAGGAGAACGACTACGACAGCCGTTACATTGTGCAAATGGAATAGACAAAAGGTGGAAATTATAGGCAATTAGCAAGACACCCCCAATAAAGGAGTGGTTCTGCAGGTGGTGACCACAGACCACTTCTCAGTTCCTATGCTTCCTGGCTGATGTTTTGGTCACTTTTGAATGCTGGCGGTGCTTTCACTCTAGTGGTAGCATGAGACAGAGTCTACAACCCACACAAGTGGCCATCATCCAGGATGGCACATCAATGCGAGCTGTGGCAAGAAGGTTTGCTGTGTCTGTCAGCGTAGTGTCCAGAGCATGGCGGCGCTACCAGGAGACAGGCCAGTACATCAGGAGACGTGGAGGAGGCCGTAGGAGGGCAACAACCCAGCAGCAGGACCGCTACCTCCGCCTTTGTGCAAGGAGGAGCAGGAGGAGCACTGCCAGAGCCCTGAAAAATGACCTCCAGCAGGCCACAAATGTGCATGTGTCTGTGTCCATTAGGTACCGAGATGAGATCCTCAGACCCCTTGTGAGACCATATACTGGTGCGGTTGGCCCTGGGTTCCTCCTAATGCAAGACAATGCTAGACCTCATGTGGCTGGAGTGTGTCAGCAGTTCCTGCAAGAGGATGTCATAAGGTGAATACACCAATTTGTAAGTCGCTCTGGATAAGAGCGTCTGCTAAATGACTTAAATGTAAATGTAAATGATGCTATGGACTGGCCCGCCCGTTCCCCAGACCTGAATCCAATTGAGCAAATCTGGGACATCATGTCTCGCTCCATCCACCAATGCCACGTTGCACCACAGACCTGTCAGGAGTTGGTGGATGCTTTAGTCCAGGTCTGGGAGGAGATCCCTCAGGAGACCATCCGCCACATCAGGAGCATGCCCAGGCGTTGTAGGGAGGTCATACAGGCACGTGGAGGCCACACACAATACTGAGCCTCATTTTGACTTGTTCTAAGGACATTACATCAAAGTTGGATCAGCCTGTAGTGTGGTTTTCCACTTAAATTTTTAGTGTGACTCCAAATCCATACCTCCATGGGTTGATAAATTAGATTTCCATTGATAATTTTTGTGTGATTTTGTTGTCAGCACATTCAACTATGTAAAGAAAAAAGTATTTAATAAGAATATTTCATTCATTCAGATCTAGGATGTGTTATTTTAGTGTTCCCTTTATTTTTTTGAGCAGTGCATATTATGTAGTTACCAATCTCATCATCGTCTTATTTCTTTATTATGTTAAGTATTTCACATATACTATTGTCTGTTTTTTTCATTTTTGCTCATGTTCTTTTCTGCTCTTATTCTACCCAGACTACCAGGACCACTGAATGGCTGTTCAGATCGGACAGTTGTGTCTTGTCTGTAGTGTTTCTGTAATATAGTTGTTTTCTCTATCACAGTGTGCCTGTTAGACTAAATTCATAAAACTGGAATTGTCCCCCTTTTTAATTTCATAGATAATAACATTGGATATTTTAATGATATATTGACCGCCGAATTGGAAATGTCCCCTGTTTTCATTTCAGAAATCTGGTCACCTTCACTGGGTGTGAGACCGCACCTTATTATGCGCTGTGAAAGAGAAACTAAACAAACAGGCTCCGACATTTTGTGCCGGATAGAGACATTTTACTTTTGTCTACTTTGTCATGTGGTATATTTGAGGTTACAGCCGTCTTTGGCTCAACAGCGTGACAAGTATAGACTATTCAGAACATGTTGCAGTAATAATTGTTTACTGAAATTACCGAACATTACCGAACTGTTTCATTATTTCGCAACTTGGTTGTGACGGAGAAAACGGAGTAACACTGACCACTTCTCTTGAATTTAAACATCTGTCCACCGCGTCAAAAGTGTATTTCTTGAAGACAGACGGCGCACTCACACTCATTGAACTCTTTCGGACTTTACTTTCTATACCCTGTAAGTAAAAAGTTACAATTTAAAATGTATCAAGCTTAGCCTTAAGACGTAGGCGGTTAGTTTGTCAAGCTTTAGGCCTAATATAATACCCAGAATATTAATCATACTATTATTTTAGGCTACGGCGCCATCTTTCTTTGTAACATTATATTACGACTTCAAGACAAATAGTTCTAATAAACAAAATGGGCCACATTTGTGTTAACAGAAAATGGTTAAACAAGAAGTCAAATTAATAATGAAAATAACAGTTATGTTAATAAAGACAAATATTAGGCCAGTTACTCTATAATTCATGTCATATTTAAACTTCCTTATTCTGACTTTCACAGAGACATTAGTTTGACACATTGTTGTCTATGATTAACAGGACTGGTGGTTAGTACCCTACGACAATGGACCGACCTGGATTCACTACAGCCCCTCATCCTCGTGATGTCAGGATTGTGCTGCTGGGTAAAACTGGAGTGGGGAAGAGTGCAACAGGAAACACCATTCTGGGTCAAGACGTGTTTCGCTCAGCTTTGGGCTTTTCCTCAGTTACCATGAAATGTCAAGAGAGAACTGTTCTCATTGGACAGAACAGAGTCAGTGTGGTTGACACTCCAGACTTCTTCTATGCAACACACACACAGGAGGGTTTGAGTTCAGAGATAGAGAGATGTATCCATCTGTCTAAACCTGGACCCCATGCATTTATCTTTGTTCTAACTCTTGATACTTTCACTGAGCAGGAGACAGATGTAGTCACTGCATTTGAGAAATGTTTTGGTGAAGTAGCTTCAAGATACACCATCATTGTCTTTACTCATGGAGACGAGCTGAACAACAGAACAATAGAGGAACTAGTAGAGAAAAATGTTAAGTTGTCTGAGCTCATTGTAGAGCGTGGTTGGAGATATCATGTCCTTAACAACAAAGACAGCGCCAATAGAAACCAGGTGACTGAGCTGCTGGAAAAGATACTCATCATGATGTATGTGAATGAAGGTAGCTGTTACACACATGACATGCTGCAGGAGGCACAAAGAAAGGCAAGAGAAGAGATTGAGTTGATGAAAGAGGAGAGTCTCAGGGAAGAGAGGAGAAGAGAAGAACACCAGAGATTGTTGGAGAAGGAGAGAAGAGAGAGGGAGAGAGAAAATCAAGAGAAGACAGCACAGAGCGGGGCAGCGATTCTGTCCATTTTATATATGAAACCAAAGCATTTCTATCTGCTCAGTGCTTTAGTTGCAGTGGCCATGGGAGGCAATTGTGTATGGAGCAAAGACCCTGTGAATGTGACAGAGTTCATAAGGGGTTCTCTGATAGGGGTGTTAGCTGAGGCAATGGGAGCTGGATCATACACACTTATAGACATAGTCTGGGGACAGATTTTAACACGGGTTGTAAGGTCTACTATAGCCACTGAGATCCAGACTGGGAAATCAGTTGGAACAGCAATGTGTTTCATAGGAGCAGCAGCAGTTGGTGGATTGACAGGAAGGTTAGTTGGCCCAGGAGGAGGAGTGGTGTTAGGAGGATTATCAGGGTTGTTAGGAGGAGTTGCTGTGATGGCGTTAAGAAAAACATTTAAAGACCAGAAAAAAGCAGATATTTCCCTGTGATGCACTTCTAAACTACAGCTCCACTTCCTGTCTTTATATGGGAGGAGCTCTGATTGGGTAGTTAGAACATGCACAGTAGATGGGTATGCATCTTCCTATGAATCCCCTCTTCATAATGATGTCATTCTATATTAAAATACCCTTTTGGAAAATGGTGTCAAGGTGTTCAAGACAGAGATACGTGTGAGAGGAGAGTACATAGAGATGAGCCCTTGATGAGTACATATCATTCTCTATTTCATATAGACCAGTATAACATCTAGCTTCATATGGCATTTTACAGTCTCGGTTATAATGCTCTATGAACTGCTAAATATTTGTGAGCAGGTATTAGTGCATAAACTGTGCATTATAATGTATTATGCATAGCTCATAAGGAGTTAATAAATAAGTTTATAATGCATTATGAAAAGGGTATTCATAGGAGGTGTTACCAACAAAAAATATGTTTTATTGTCACATACATCGGATAGGTGCAGTGAAATGTGTTATTTTACAGCCCCCCCCAATTAGGGTTTAGTGCCTTGCTCAAGGACACATTGACAGATGTTTCACCTTGACAGCTCAGGTTGCTGGCCCAACGCTCTAACCCCTAGGCTACCTGCTGCCCTATCTTTGGTGTTAATAACTCTTCTACAGTCTACCATCTTATTCTTAATCTTTCTGTAACATCAAAACACTCCTTCCACACAATCTGTTTATAGACTAACAACTGTTGGGTCTGGTCCACTATTACTAAATGTAATGATTTGGTCTGCATGTGAGAGGGGTGTTGAATACTGCAGTCATGTTGCATAGCTGGTAATGGACAGTATTTCAAACTGAATTTTACAATCTTTAAATGCACTAAACTAAACTGTGCAGTGTTTTTCTGTTCTTAACAATGCCAAGAATCATATCTATCCAGGTTCATTACTCTGTAAAAACCACAAGTGTGTAATTTTAGGAGGCATGTGTTATATAACAAAGTTGTAAGGAAACCAGTTTGTCAACTTCATAGGCCTCACTCCTCCAGTTTGTTGAACGTCAACAGTGAGATACGTGGAAATGTAAGTCTCATCTGTGCTTTGTTCACTTGTACAGAAATATGTAGACATCAGATATAAATATATGACCTCATTTGAACCTGTGACTGTTTGTTATAGAAACCTTGTTCTCACCTGATGTGTTTGGGATTTATTATCTACTCTATCAAAGTGTTTTATATTATTTTATATATTTATATGGAGGTGAACAAATTTCAATATGGATTGAAATGGCTAATCTGAGTTGGTTTTAATTATACATTTTGATGATGGAATTCTGAAAATGTTGAGCTGTGGTGTGCAGTGTTGACTATTTACACATTAACTCAGGACTCTATTCAGTCTGTATTGATGAAGTGTTACACATTAACTCAGGGCTCTATTCAGTCTGTATTGATGAAGTGTTACACATTAACTCAGGGCTCTATTCAGTCTGTATTGATGAAGTGTTACACATTAACTCAGGACTCTATTCAGTCTGTATTAATAAAGTGTTACACATTAACTCAGGACTCTATTCAGTCTGTATTGATGAAGTGTTACACATTAACTCAGGGCTCTATTCAGTCTGTATTGATGAAGTGTTACATATTAACTCAGGACTCTATTCAGTCTGTATTAATAAAGTGTTACACATTAACTCAGGGCTCTATTCAGTCTGTATTAATGAAGTGTTACACATTAACTCAGGGCTCTATTCAGTCTGTATTAATAAAGTGTTACACATTAACTCAGGGCTCTATTCAGTCTGTATTAATAAAGTGTTACACATTAACTCAGGACTCTATTCAGTCTGTATTGATGAAGTGTTACACATTAACTCAGGGCTCTATTCAGTCTGTATTAATAAAGTGTTACACATTAACTCAGGACTCTATTCAGTCTGTATTGATGAAGTGTTACACATTAACTCAGGGCTCTATTCAGTCTGTATTGATAAAGTGTTACACATTAATTTAGGGCTCTATTCAGTCTGTATTGATAAAGTGTTACACATTAACTCAGGGCTCTATTCAGTCTGTATTGATGAAGTGTTACACATTAATTCAGGGCTCTATTCAGTCTGTATTGATGAAGTGTTACACATTAACTCAGGACTCTATTCAGTCTGTATTAATAAAGTGTTACACATTAACTCAGGGCTCTATTCAGTCTGTATTAATGAAGTGTTACACATTAACTCAGGGCTCTATTCAGTCTGTATTGATGAAGTGTTACACATTAACTCAGGGCTCTATTCAGTCTGTATTAATAAAGTGTTACACATTAACTCAGGGCTCTGTTCAGTCTGTATTAATAAAGTGTTACACATTAACTCAGGACTCTATTCAGTCTGTATTGATGAAGTGTTACACATTAACTCAGGGCTCTATTCAGTCTGTATTAATAAAGTGTTACACATTAACTCAGGGCTCTATTCAGTCTGTATTGATGAAGTGTTACAGATTGTGCGATCGAAATTTAAAGGTAATTTCTGACCTAGACGACATATACAGCGTTTACCGTGAATGCAGACCCGCCAACGTGGGAACATTACCTTTAAATTTCAATCACTCTTTAATGCTGAACTTCAGCGATACAGATTGAATCCAAACCTTAGAATCAACTCTGTGTTTGAGACATGAGTCCAACGTTCAGAGATGTCTCTGACCTTACAGCTATAAACGAATGCTTTTATTTACTGACTATTGTCCCCATAAGGAACATTTGTTGAAGTCATGTACACATTTAAAAGGCATTAAAGGACAAGAACAATATAAATATGTATTAACAGTACAAATTCATAACAATTGACATACAGTAGGCTATATACAGTATGATGCCCAGCCTTCTGGTCTTAATGAATGGATGCCAACTGAATGCCAACCACTGTGTCACACTGTCAGTACCGTTTGTCCTCTCTCAGGTCAAGTACTGACAGGCTGATAGCCAATGATGTTGAATGCAAGGTATTAGAGGTCGACCGATTAATCGGAATGGCCGATTTCAAGTTTCCATAACAATCGGAAATCGGTATTTTTGAGCGCCGATTTGCCGATTTATTTTATTTTAAATTTTTTTTATTTTATAATATTTTTTTTTACACCTTTATTAATCTTTATTTAACTAGGCAAGTCAGTTAAGAACACATTCTTATTTTCAATGACGGCCTAGGAACGAGGCAGAACGACAGATTTTTAACCTTGTCAGCTCGGGGGATCCAATCTTGCAACCTTACAGTTAACTAGTCCAATGCTCTAACACCTGATTACATTGCACTCCACGAGGAGCCTGCCTGTTAGCGAATGCAGTAAGCTAAGGTAAGTTGCTAGCTAGCATTAAACTTATCTTATAAAAATCAATCAATCAATGACTGTCATTGCTCCAATGTGTCCTTAAACCTCTTATGGCTGCAGGGGCAGTATTGAGTAGCTTGGATGAAAGGTGCCCATTTCAAACGGCCTGCTCCTTAGTCATAGTTCCTAATATTTGCATATTATTAATAATATTGGATAGAAAACACTCCAAAGTTTCTAAAACTGTTTGAATTATTTCTCTGAGATTAACAGAACTCATATTGGCAGACAAAATCCTGAGTTGAAATCAAACCGGAAGTCAGAAATCTGAGATTGTCTGTATTCAACAGAGTCCCAAAAGAATTCCAAATGACGTATGGCTGGGGTTGCACTGTCTAGGGGTTCCACTAGATGTCAGCAATAAATAGAAATTCTAGTGAGACTTCTATGGTGTTCTGGGAGAGAATGAGAGCAGAATCAGTCAGGTGTCCATCAAGCAGCCACTCGCGTAACATCCCTCTTCCGCATGCAAGCCACTGCCGTTCCATGGCTCACGCAGACAGAAGGAATATTCCGGTTGGAACTTTATTGAAGCTATATGTTAAAAACATCCTAATGATTGATTCAGTACTTAGTTTGAAATGTTTCTTCGACCGGTAATATCACATTTTGAAGTTTTTGTCCGATATGAAGCTGACCAGAATTAGCATTTGGATATGTTTACCAAACGCGCTAACAATTGGACATAAATAACGGATTTTTCAAACAAAACAAACATTTATTGTGGACCTGGAGTTTCTGCTAAGCCTTCTGTACGAACCCAACAAAGGTAATGAAATATTTATAATATATTTTGTTGTTTATAGTGACGCTATCTGTGCAGCTGTGACATGCTAATTTGAGCGCCGTCCCAGATTATAGCGTGCAGTTATTTTTCCTTCAAGTTTTTTTAAAATCTGACATTGTGGTTGCATTAAGGAGAGGTATATCTATAACTCAATGTGTATAACTTGTATTATCATCTATATTTATGATGAGTATTCATGTTGAAACGACGGGCTATGCAAAGTCACTTGATGTTTTTGCATTTAGTGATTCTTGTAGCCTCAATGTAAACTCAGATTTTTTTATATAAATATGAATTGAATCAAACAAAACACGCATGTTTTGTGTAACATGAAGTCCTATGAGTGTCATCTGATTAAAATAATCGAAGGTTAGTGAATCATTTTATCTCTATTCTGGTTTTTGTGATGCTATCATTAGCTGGGAAAAATGCTATGATCATTTTTAGTTTTGTGGTGACCTAACATAATCGTTTGTAGTGCTTTCGCTGAAAAGCCTATTTGAAATCGGACAGTTTGGTGGGATTAACAACATGATTACCTTTAAAATTATATAAGACACATGTATGTTTGAGGAATTTTAATTATGAGATTTATGGTTTTTGAATTTGGCGCCCTGCACTTGGACTGGCTGTTGTCATATTGATCCCGACTTATAAACATCAATGCCTTTCTGAAAATCAATACACAAGTATATATTTTTAAACCTGCATATTTAGCTAAAAGAAATCCAGGTTAGCAGGCAATATTAACCAAGTGAAATTGTGTCATTTCTCTTGCGTTCATTGCACGCAGAGTCAGTGTATATGCAACAGTTTTGGGCTGCCTGGCTCTTTGCGAACTAATTTGCCAGAATTTTACGTAATTATGACATAACATTGAAGGTTGCGCAATGTAACAGGAATATTTAGACTCATGGATGCCACCCGTTTGATAAAATACGGAACGGAATAAACGTTTTGCTTTCGAGGTGATAGTTTCCGGATTAGTCAAAGGTATATGGTTTAGAGAGAAATAGTCGACGAGTTATAATTCCTGTAATAACTTGCGGCTGAACTTGAAAGGGGTTCCTTCGTTATTTTACCGTTCATGTCTTCCATAGAGAATGTCTTGATCTACTTCAAATAAGGTCTGTGTTTCGCGGAGGAGCAGACTGACAGGGGACCATGCAGACAAGCTCTGCTTTCTGCACTACAACCTAAAACTTCTTAACTGGGAATATTGAAGACCCATGAAAGCTGGTGGTTCGTTTTAACATATGTTCTCATGTTATTTGAGACTAAATTGATTTTATTTATGTATTATATTAAGTTAAAATAAGTGTTCATTGTTCATTCAGTATTGTTGCAATTGTCATTGTTACAAATGTGTGTGTGTGTGTATGATATATATATATATATATATATATATACTTTTTTATTTTATTTTATTATTTTTTAAATTATTATTATTATTTATTTTTAATCGGCCGATTAATCGGTATCGGCTTTTTTGTCCTTCAATAATCGGTATCGGTATCGGCGTTGAAAAATCATAATCGGTCGACCTCTAGTAGCAACACAAAACATGGTATAAACATTATTGGGAACAGACAACAGCACAAAGGGCAAGAAGGTAGAGACAACAATACATCACACAAAGCAGCCACAACGTTCAGCAAGAGTGTCCATGATTGAGTCTTTGAATGAAGAGATTGAGATAAAACTGTCCAGTTTGACTGTTTGTTGGGGTTTTAGGATCCCAAGCCCCGTCCCCGCAAGAGGCCTTTTGCCTTTTGGTAGGCAGTCATTTTAAATAAGAATTTGTTCTTGACTGATTTGCCTAGTTAAATAAAGATTAAATAAAGGAGGAAGAATTAAAGCAAAATGCTTTCTTATTAAAAAAATGAAAAAAATGAATGATAGACCCAAAAGGGGAAATCTGGGATTGGTACAGTACATATATTTGTGGACTTTTAAATTAATCAATATAGCCATTCATTCTTGAAGAATATATCTTATAAATGTTTCATGAACTTGGTTAAATTGTTATGTTTTAAATATGTTTTTTGTGAAGCATTGTCATACAGTATACAATCTGAGCCCATCTTTTAACATAAAACATCAAACAAGATGAGTAAACAAAATGAGTACATAAAAAAACTGCAATGAAAATATAAGTTAAAAGGAAACATCCTGTAATAAGACACACATCAGCTTAGTTAAATTGTTCTATTCAACCAGAACCCAAAATATAAACTTGTGTTAAAAACAAACAAATAGATTTCAGTTTCAATGAAAAGTTCGCACTGAGCAAAAACAAAACTCATATTTTTATGTATATTTTTTAAAATGTTTAGTTGGTATTGTCACAAAAATATAAAAAAATATAATTTTATTTCATAGTCTTCTATTTTATTGTTATTGAATATGTTTAAATATTCAAAAAGCATAACTAAAATTGTGGAACTGTAACGGCAGGCTTCCTCCTCTTCGTCTGAAGAGGAGGTGTAGCAGGGATCGGACCAAGACGCAGCGTAGCTCGTGTTCAACATGTTTTTAATAAACAAGACGAAACTGTGAACACTTACAAATAACAAAATAACAAACGTGGCAAACCGAAACAGTCCTCTCTGGTGAAACGAACACAAAGACAGGAAACAACCACCCACAAAAACCCAACACAATACAAGCCACCTAAATATGATTCCCAATCAGAGACAACACAAAACACCTGCCTCTGATTGAGACCCATATTAGGCCAAACATAGAAACGGACAAACTAGACACACAACATAGAATGCCCACCCAGCTCACGTCCTGACCAACACTAAAACAAGCAAAACACACAAGAACTATGGTCAGAACGTGACAGGAACAGGTAATTGTGCCAATTTATTTGTAATTACAGTATAAATTGAATGAATACCTTTATACTTCAGATCACACGTACACCAATTTGTTATGATTAACATGTTGGCAAATTCAGATACATTGAAAAAATTGTTTTATAACAAATACGGTAGGTTTATGTGTCATTATTGAAGCCACTGTCTAGACAACCTATAACCCACCCACAGCATACAACTACCACTATCGTGTGTGTGTGTGTCTGTGTGTGTGTGTCTGTGTGTGTGTGTGTGTGTGTGTGTGTGTTCGTACCAAAGAGAATGATAGAGAAAGCATCCCTATATACAGTAGTTCCCATTATGGCGTCTCTGAGCACCATTGAGGCGATCTACATTTTTAAATATTCTTTTTCACGATTGGTTGATCTCTCCTGATGACCCGGTTGGACATGACTCTTAACAGGGTCATCAGGAGGGCTCAACCAATGAAATTGGAAGTCCCACCCAGTTCACTACATTAAGATGGTGGAAGTTCTCAATGGCACTGCCCATGCTAATACGCCATTTCGCCACTAGAGGCTTCTATCATTCTCTATGGTTCGTACAGGTGCTCTCAAGGGGCGGTGAACGGATACAGCAAAGGAGACGGAGCATAGAGCAACATGGATAACACTGAATACAAGGAAGTTCATCTGTTCAACAACAATAATGGTTATCCAGATCTGATCTGTGTTCATAAACTCATAACAACCACACTAACTACTATTTGTGGTGTAAATTGAGTATGTAGTATGCTTATTGGTTATAGTATGGATATACAGTTGAAGTCGGAAGTTTACATACACTTAGGGTGGCGTCAATTAAACGTGATTTTCAACCACTCCACAAATTTCTTGTTAATAAACTATAGTTTTGGCAAGTCAGTTAGGACATCTACTTTGTGCATGACACTTAATTGTTTACAGACAGATTATTTCACTTACAATTCAAGGTATCACAATGAAGTGGGTCAGAAGTTTACATACACTAAGTTGACTGTGCCTTTAAACAGCTTGGAACATTCCAGAAAATTATGTCATGGCTTTAGAAACTTCTGATAGGCTAATTGACATCATTTGAGTCAATAGGAGGTGTACCTGTGGATGTATTTCAAGGCCTACCTTCAAACTCAATCCCAGAAGAACAGCAAAGGACCTTGTGAAGATGCTGGAGGAAACGGGTACAAAAGTATCTATATCCACAGTAAAACGAGTCCTATATCGACAATACCTGGAAGGCCGCTCAGCAAGGAAGAAGCCACTGCTCCAAAACCGCCATAAAAGCGCCAGACTATGGTTTGCAACTGCACATGGGGATTGTACTTTTGGAGAAATGTCCTCTGGTCTGATGAAACAAAAATAAAACTGTTTGGCCATAATGACCATCGTTAAGTTTGGAGAAAAAGGGGGAGGCTTGCAAGCCGAAGAACACCATCCCAACCGTGAAGCACAGGGGTGGCAGCATCATGTTGTGGGGGTGCTTTTCTGCAGGAGGGACTGATGCACTTCACAAAATAGATGGCATCATGAGGCAGGAAAATGATGTGGATATATTGAAGCAACATCTCAAGACATCAGTCAGGAAGTTAAAGCTTGGTCGCAAATGGGTCTTCCAAATGGATAATGACCCCAAGCATACTTCCAAAGTTGTGGCAAAATGGCATAAGGACAACAAGGTATTGTAGTGGCCATCACAAAGCCCTGACCTCAATCCTATAGAACACTTGTGGGCAGAACTGAAAAAGTGTGTTTGAGCAAGAAGGCCTACAACCTGACTCAGTTACACCAGCTCTGTCAGGAGGAATGGGCAAAAATTCATCCAACTTATTGTGGGAATCTTGTGGAAGGCTACCCGAAACATTTGACCCAAGTTAAACAATTTAAAGGCAATGCTAGTAAATACTAATTGAGTGTATGTAAACTTCTGACCCACTGGGAATGTGATGAAAGAAATAAAAGCTGAAATAAATCATTCTCTCTACTATTATTCTGACATCTCACATTCTTAAAATAAAATAGTGATCCTAACTGACCTAAGACAGGGAATTTTTACTAGGATTAAATGTTAGGAATTGTGAAAAAAGGAGTTTAAATGTATTTGGCAAAGGTGTACTTAAACTTCCGACATCAACTTTCTCTCTCATATATATATATATATGTTTTCTGTCAAAAGTAATCTGTTAAGTTTAAAAAAATGTACTCTTTGTTTAAGTGGTGAATTACAATGTATAGCATTATAACATAGTTAAAACTGTCACGTTGATGGACTGTCATGCCGGGATTCAATCAAAATGCATATTGTCCACAAGAGCAGTGCACTGTCAACAATGCACCTTTAAAAGGCAATGTCACAGTTCTCAAGTATAGATTACCTTTAAGTCAAGTGCAGTGTGCTTGTCAATCGTAACTTTGATTGAATCCTGGCCTTAGTCCTTACATCCATAGTGTTGGGGTTCCTTGTTCCTTGTCAATCATTGGCTCAATGGTGAAATTAGCATTATGACAATATCTTTAATTAAATCATTCAAAAACCTTTATTAATGCAATTGCAGACAGAAGTTGACAACAGGAACATAGCACGCATGTTTCCAAGTAAGTTCTGCAAAATAGAAAAGGGTCCGTGTTGTTTTATCATGCCTACAGTCATATATCTTAGTGATGTCACTGCTTACGTCATTACCTTCTACTCATGAGACCAAACCCATGCCTACATAGCTATGTAAACAACAGTTTTAGTGTTATCTAAAAGCTTATCAGTAAATGTCCAAGTTTATTTATAGTGGAATGTCTAACTAATCTCTTATCTCTTACACTCCCCTGCAGAGTTCTGTCTCACAGTCACACATTTCTCAGACAGTTTCTTCATAAGAGGCAGAGATTAGAAAAGACTGTGGAACAATAAACCTTTATAATCAATATATATCTTGTTAATCTGTAGTCTAGGACCCTATAAATGTAAGGAGGGAGGTGTCTTATAACCCCTCTCCTATTAATACAACATATTATAATCAATTATTATAATACATCAAACATTTGGTGCAGCCCCTATCATGACCCCTAGGTGAACCCCTGACAATAGGTCCATCTATTCAGTTCATTTCTCCAGCCTCATCCACCAGCTTAATATTAAACCATGTACAGTTGAAGTCGGAGGTTAACATACACTTAGGTTGGAGTCATTAAAACTCATTTTTCAACCACTCCACAAATTTCTTGTTAACAAACTATAGTTTTGGCAAGTCGGTTAGGACATCTACTTTGTGCATGACACAAGTAATTTTCCCAACAATTGTTTACAGACTTATAATTCACTGTATCACAATTCCAGTGGGTCAAAAGTTTACATACACTAAGTTGACTGTGCCTTCAAAAAGCTTGGAAAATTCCAGAAAATTATGTAATGGCTTTAGAAGCTTATGATAGGCTAATTGACATCATTTGAGTCAATTGGAGGTGTACCTGGGGATGTATTTCAAGGCCTACCTTCAAACTCAGTGCCTCTTTGCTTGACATCATGGGAAAATCAAAAGAAATTAGCCAAGACCTCAGAAAAAAATGTGTAATCCTCCACAAGTCTGGTTCATCCTTGGGAGCAATTTCCTAACGCCTGAAGGTACACGTTCATCTGTACAAATAATAATACGCAAGTTTAAACACCATGGGACCACGCAGCCGTCATACCGCTCAGGAAGGAGACGTGTTCTGTCTCCTAGAGATGAACGTACTTTCGTGCGAAAAGTGCAAATCAATCCCAGAACAACAGCAAAGGACCTTGTGAAGATGCTGGAGGAAACGGGGACAAAAGTATCTATATCCACAGTAAAACGAGTCTTATATCGACATAACCTGAAAGGCCGCTCAGCAAGGAAGAAGCCACTGCTCCAAAACCGCCATAAAAAAGTCAGACTACGGTTTGACACTGCACATGGGGACTAAGAACGTACTTTTTGGAGAAATGTCCTCTGGTCTGATGAAACAAAAATAGAACTGTTTGGCCATAATGACCATC
This sequence comes from Salvelinus fontinalis, assembly GCF_029448725.1. Taxonomy (NCBI): domain Eukaryota; kingdom Metazoa; phylum Chordata; class Actinopteri; order Salmoniformes; family Salmonidae; genus Salvelinus; species Salvelinus fontinalis. The sequence continues at coordinate 44,638,586 of NC_074674.1, read as the reverse complement.
GTTATGTTTGGAGGAAAAAGGGTAAGGTTTGCAAGCCGAAGAACACCATCCCAACCGTGAAGCACGGGGGTGGAAGCATCATGTTGTGGGAGTGCTTTGCTGCTGGAGGGACTGGTGCACTTCTCAAAATAGATGGCATCATGAGGGAGGGAAATTATGTGCATATATTGAAGCAACATCTCAAGACATCAGTCAGGAAGTTAAAGCTTGGTCGCATATGGGTCTTCCAAATGGACAATGACCCCAAGCATACTTCGAAAGTTGTGTCAAAATGCCTTAAGGACAACAAAGTCAAGGTATTGGAGTGGCCATCACAAGCCCTGACCTCAATCCCATAGAAAATGTGTGGGCAGAACTGAAAAGCGTGTGCGAGCAAGGAGGCCTACAAACCTGACTCAGTTACACCAGCTCTGTAGGGGGGAATGGGAAAAAATTCACCCAACTTATTGTGGGAAGCTTGTGGAAGGCTACCCGAAATGTTTGACCCAAGTTAACCACTTTAAAGCCAATGCTACCAAATACTCATTGAGTGTATGTAAACTTCTGACCCACTGGGAATGTGATGAAAGAAATAAAAGCTGAAATAAATCATTCTCTCTGTTACGGGTGCTTCCCTCCTCTTCGTCTGAAGAGAAGGAGTAGGGATTGGATCAAAACGCAGCATTGTGATATGACATCGTGATTTAATAAACAAAACCAAAAAACCCGAAGAACATTAGAGAATTACAAAAAAAAACAATAAACGACGTAGACAGACCTAGACTTGAGAACTTACAATAACACGAAGAACGCACGAACAGGTACAAACTACAAACAAACCGAAACAGTCCCGTGTGGCGCGACAAACAGACACAGGAAACAACCACCCACAACAAACAATGTGAAACAACCTACCTTAATATGGTTCTCAATCAGAGGAAACGTAAACCACCTGCCTCTAATTGAGAACCATATCAGGTCACCCATTAACCAACATAGAAACACATAACATAGACTGCCCACCCAAACTCACGCCCTGACCGACGAACACATACAAAAACAACAGAAAACAGGTCAGGAACGTGACACTCTCTACTATTATTCTGACATTTCACATTCTTAAAATAAAGTGGTGATCCTAACTGACCTAAGACAGGGTATTTTTTACTAGGATTAAATGTCAGGAATTGTGAAAAACTGAGTTTAAATGTATTTGGCTGATGTGTATGTAAACTTCCGACTTCAACTGTAGGCCTAGTGGGGCTCCCATTTGGCTGAAACACACATTTGGACTGAAGCTTTTAGGCTTTACTTGTATGGAAATGCTGGTCAGAGGCTGCTGAAGGCAATAAAATAACCAGAATAAAAAACCTATCTGGATCTATCGACAAATCAGAAAACAGATAAAATATTTATGTGAATTAACACTTTAAACATGATTATACTCCCCACCTGATTTCTACCATTCACTACTTGGCAAACATCACATAGCACACAACTCTGTCTGTCTCCGGCACTCTGGCTTTACTTTGCTGTCACTATCTGTTGTGCTGGTGAATGTGCCAACTTTGAATTGGTGCAAACTCATAGTAAAACATGTCTGGCTTCCCATCTACATCACTCTGGCCAACGGACGTTTCTTCTCCACAATGAGTCTGGATTTGCCTCCCTCCCCGACAATTTCTAGAATGCGAACACGTTCTGATTGGTCCCATAAATCGATGGGTTGGGCCAGAGCCAGGCTCTGCAAAAAGTTATCAACGTAAGGGAATTTCAGGGATTTTTGTCATTTTTTCAACCTTGAAAGCTAAATCCAATGACATAGTTACAATTTTTGTCAATTTTTACTTTGAATTCACGTTAGTTGACAACTCAATCAAGTGTAAATCAAAATTCACTTTTACTTGAGTCATTTTCTATTAAGGTATTTATACTTTTACTCAAGTATGACAATTGGGTCCTTGTTCCACCACTCCTGATTCTACAGTAGGAGTAGCTGAAGGAAGTTCGACTGTCAGATTGCGACTGATCTAACAAACCAACCCCAAAGCCTACAACACCTCCTACAACACCTCCTACAACACCTCCTACAACACCTCCTACAACACCTCGTACAACATCTCCTCCTACACCACCTCCTACACCACCTCCTACACAATATCCTACACCAGCTCCTACACCAGCTCCTACAACAGCTCCAATCCCTGCACCTATCAGTGCTTTACGAATTCTTGCACCAAATTTGTCCATAAACCTTTTAAATGTTGACTCTGTGTTTGTGGCTTGGGCTGTAGGCTGGGGAAGATCCTGAGGAACTGACCTTGAGGCAAGAGCTGAAGTTTGATTTGTAGGATCCTTCTCATGTTCTGGCTGCCCAGTTCCTGTTACCTGGTTTTCCTCTTCTTCTCTTCTAATTGTATCTTCATTTATCTCTGTTCCATTTCCTGGAGGCCTGTCTGATTCTTCTTTACACCTTTGCTCTGTGTCTTTCTGAACATGTTGCTTTTTCTCCTCTTGAAGTTCTCTCTCCTCCTCCTCCTTCTGGATCCACTCCTTCTCCTTCTGGATCCACTCCTCTATCTCCTTTTGGATCCTCTCCCGCTCCATCCTCTCCCTTTCCCTCTCCCTCTCCATCCTCTCCCTCATCTCCTCCCACTCCATATTGACCCTCTCCCTCCTCACCATCAGCTCCTGCTCTTTCTTAACCCTGGCTGCCTCCTCAAACATCTCATTGGTGTAGCAGGTTCCTCCATTCTTCTCCACCATTCTGTCTATCTTCTCCATCAGCTCTGTGACCTGAGCTCTGTTTCCTCCAGCTGTATTGTTGAGGACATGGTACCTCCCCCCACACTGCTCTACCAATCTACTGAGGTCTCTGTTCCCACCAATCAGCTTCTCTAGACTGTTACCCTCTAACGCATCTCCATGGGTGAAGAGGATGATGGTGTGCTTTGCCAGTCCTGACCCAAACACACTCTCTAGAATTTCAATAGCTTTTTTCTCCTGCTCTGTGAACCTGTCATTGACTCGTAAAACTAAAAGGAAGGCATGAGGCCCTGGACTAGACACATAGATGCTCCTAACAATCTCCTTTGCTAATTCTTCAGCAGTAAGTTCTGTGTCGAACAGTCCTGGAGTGTCAACCACCCTGACATCCCTCCCATCTGCTGCTGCCTGCTTCATTTCTGTTTTACGTGTTACTGAGGACATGTTCAGTTCAGAATGGAAATAATCTCTATCTAGGATGGTGTTTCCTGTTGCACTCTTCCCAACACCGGTTTTTCCAAGCAGAACAATCCTTCTCTCTGGGTGATTCCTTGAAACAGTTGACTCTGTGTATAGAGAAATACATCACATTTGATAAGCTGATACAGTAAAATGACTAACATCTCATCCTCTATACAGGCAGTTATTGGTGCACTGAATAATAATGATTTATGTCTGGTATTTACATTTTATGGTGAATGTGGAGTTCAGGTGGGATTTGTAACAGGGATCTGTCACACACCAATACAACTTATTAAAGTTACAATTGGGGGGGATAATTTACATGATTGTTAACCCAGAATAAGAGACCAGAGTGGTATACTACGTAGTGGGATAGAGGAGTTAGCTAGCTAACTTTGGTCAATTCTGAGTTCAACTCGGGATAACTGTTAAACTTAACGAGGATAACTGTTAAACCCCTTTTTCCACGCCTATTGAAAATACTTGTAACGGCTGTCTATGTCGGATGAGGAGAAGGAGTAGGGATCGGACCAACACGCAGCGTTGTATGCAGACATGAATGAATTTAATTAAAGACGAACACGAAGAACACTCGAACAGATTACAAAAACAACAAAATGACGTAGACAGACCTGAACTTGAGAATTTACAATAACACGAAGAACAGGAACAGACTAACCAAACGAACTAACCAGAAACAGTCCCGTGTGGTGCCACAGACACAGGAACAATCACCCACAAACAAACAGTGAGAACAGCCTACCTTAATATGGTTCTCAATCAGAGGAAACGTCAAACACCTGCCTCTAATTGAGAACCATATCAGGCAACACATTTAACCCAACATAGAAACACAAAACATAGAATGCCCACCCCAACTCACGCCCTGACCAACTAAACACATACAAAAACAAGGAAAACAGGTCACGTACGTGACAATACTAGTATTAAGTCACACTAAGTTTCACTGTGTGTTATGATTCAAATGCATCATGTCATTACTAAATGTGTAGTGTTATGTATTTCAATATTACTATTTTGAACACCTGATTAATTAAGTATTTAATCAATCTTCCTCAAGTATTGTCTCAGTCATTGTCATGCCCAACAAAATAACTGGTCTTACAATTCTCAGGCAGGACTACCTATAATCACCTCAGCTACAGGAGACATATGAAAATATTGTGTTCATAATGTTATCAATGACACGACCTACTGAGCTCTCATCTAGAATATTTAGTTTTATATCATCAGTATTATACGCTTCAAAACACAGTATTTCAATCATGTAAACATTTACAATTAGCCTACATTACATTTCTGGCTAATCCTTTATATAAACAGTTAGTTATACTTACTGAGACATGGAGATGTCTTTTCCAGCAGTGATTTGACCTGCTCAGGATCACCCCTCTTGTTGTTGAACACATGGTATCTTCCACTGTATTTTCTCATCACTTCTGTCAGGTCATCTGAGTCAGCAATGAATTCTTCTATAGTCTGGTCTTCTAACTCATCTCCTCTGGTGAACAGGATCCAGGTTTGCTTCAAAAGACTTTCTCCTAGAAGATCTTCTACTTTACTGATGACCCTCTTCTCCTCTGCTGTTAATCTCTCTGCCTTCATCACCAGGAGAAACACACGGGGACCAGATGAGGTTAACTTGAGGACATTCTGGAATTTCTCCTGAATTTGCTCTTCAGATTGATCGGGGTTACAGAATCCTGGAGTGTCATACACGACAAGATCTATTCCTTCAATGGTGACATTTTGTTTCTCAATATCAGCAGTCACTGATTTTAATATTTTCTTTGAGAGAAAATCGTTTCGTCCCAGGATGGTGTTTCCTGTTGCACTTATCCCTGCTCCTGTTTTACCAAGTAACACCACCTGCAATGGTATGGATGTCTGTTGCACAGGTTTGGAAAAGTGCCCCATCTTGAAGGAATTATCTTGTTATAGCCGAGCAGTGTGAGGTGTGAGGCAGGAATCTATATACAAAAACAAATGAAATAATGACATTACTTTCTAGGATGCAAAAGGCAGAAAAACAAATAAAAAAAACAATGATATGAACAGCCATCACCTGGTTATTACATGCAAGCTGGTATTAATAATTTACACACAAAAAAATGTGATTTGAGAACAAAAGGGTAAATACATGTCTAGTTCACAGCATTGATTGTTTGTCTATAACTGTTTGCAGATGGTAGGCTACAAGCACCCCAATGGGCAGACAGTTCAACGTCTAGTTTTGGTTTATATTGATGTCAAATAAAGTGAATTCAATGTGAAACCCACAAAACCCCGAGCCATGTCGTTGTATTTTGGTTAAACGTTTATTTAAACTGACAGCTTTCCTGCTTTGGTTCAGGAATATCACTATGTGTCATCGACATTTAGCATAAAACTATCAGCCTACATGTAAAATGACTTGATTGAAATTACTGTTTATTACTGAAATAACAATATTTAGGCTACATATTCTTATTAAATCAGACAACACAATCGTAGCATAACACAATCATATGAATAGGACTGTCTATTGAAAATACGCCTTCAATGACGCAGTTATAATTGTCGAAATCCAGACCACCTTTGAAGCAACACATTGTTCTTCATGTTGGCCATTATTATCCGGAAGACAGTACTAGCTACTAATAATGTAGTAATCTAATAGATTTACATAAATCATTCAAATAAATAACAACTTACCTACTTTCGTATTAGATATCTTGAACGTTCTTAAATGCTACGGAGTTGAAATTGTTCAGCTTCAACAGTTTCACTTTCAGTCTCCAGTGTTCTTATTTTATCTGACACTTAAACCACTCCCCTAAGTTCACTAGACAAACCCTGTATCGCCATATCCTTTTTTTCTGCTGATAAACTCCCAACAAAACTCAGTTTATCAATAACATAAAAAAATGTATCATAATACGGCTAGGCAAAATCATTCATAAACGTAGCAAGCACACTGTCGGCCACAGGCTACTGTCTACACCTTTTTAAAAGGACATGAAGTTCGTGCAGATCGCATCAGCACAGCGAATGATGCAGATTTCGGCTTAAACCTAAATTACCTTTAACATGTATGCACCTTTAAAATGTATGCACGGCCTTCCCCTTAGGGACAGTTCGAAATGTACTGTTCGAAATTTACACAACCATCAGAGTCGGCTGCAGATAATAATTATCAGTTGGGGGGAAATCAGATTATCAACATTTTTGATGCCATATTTATAATAATATAAAATATATGCAACGAAATTTCCATCAACAGTTTTCTGTGCCAATAGACCACACAACCAATAAACAAAGCATACCTTCTGCAGGCGCTTCAATAAATCTACTATTTAAAGAAAGCATAGGGTACTAGGGGGTAACTAGTACCCTAATTGCCGACAGAAAAAAGCAAGGTTTTGAAAGAAATTGGTATGTAGATGAAGGTAATAATGAGGGGAATTGACTACAAAGGGAAATAAATGGCTACAGTTTACACTTTTGTTGTTATTTCATGTAATGTTGTTTTCAGAAAAGGAGTGTTTATGGGGTATCTGACTCCACACACAGAGACGCGTACAAAGCTCTCCCTCCCTCACCCTCCATTTGGCAGATCTGACCATAATTCTATACTCCTGATTCCTGCTTACAAGCAAACATTTAAGCAGGAGACACCAGTGACTCGGTCAATAAAAAAGTGGTCAGATGAAGCAGAAGCTAAGCTACAGGACTGTTTTGCTAGCACAGACTGGAATATGTTCCGTGATTCTTCCTATGGCATTGAGGAGTACACCACATCAGTCATTGGCTTCATCAATAAGTGCATCGATCACGTCGTCCCCACAGTGACTGTACATACATACCCCAACCAGAAGCCATGGATTACAGGCAACATCCGCACTGAGCTAAAGGCTAGAGCTGCTGCTTTCAATGAGCAGGACTATAACCCGGACGCTTATAAGCAATTGCACTATGCCCTCCGAAGAACCATCAAACAGGCAAAGCATCAATACAGGACTAAGATTGAATCGTACTACACCGGCTCCGACGCTCGTCGGATGTGGCAGGGCTTGCAAACTATTACAGACTACAAAGGGAAGCACAGCCGAAAGCTGCCCAGTGACATGAGCCTACTAGACGAGCTAAACTACTTCTATGCCTTGCTTCGAGGCAAATAACAATGAACCATGCTCTCCGCAGCCGATGTAAGACCTTTAAACAGGTCAACATTCACAATGCCGCAGGGTCAGACGGATTACCAGGCTGTGCACTGTGAGCATGCGCTGACCAACTGGCAAGTGTCATATTTCCTCAAAAGGTTCTACAGCTACACCATCGAGAGCATCCTGACTACTTGAGTCACTGCCTGGTATGGCAACTGCTCGGCCTCCGAACGCAATGCACTACAGAGGGTAGTGCTTACGGCCCAGTACATCACTGGGGCCAGGGTTCCTGCCACCTACAAGTGTGCATAGATCTTTTGGGGTGCATGTGCTCAAACTTAAAAAAGGGCACTCCACCCCAAAATAAAACTCTGCAACCATGCGGTCACAGACTTGTTGAGCAATTATTATAAGAAGTGGGGAAAGCAGCACAATTTGATGAGTAAACTATTTTATGAACTACTTTGAACTGGAATAAATGCTGCACTGATTAACAATGACCAACACATTTCCAGTCAAAATACAAGATTGTAAGAAATAATGTAGTCTACATTACTATATCAACCCAACTCCATTTGTTGCCTCTATCATTTATCCCAGTGCTTTTCAAACTTTTTGACCCGCTACTCCTGAAAAGGAGTGGTACAAAACGTGTGACCCCACATGCATGTGCGCACAGTTGCTGCAAATGCAGCCAATCATTACATCCATATATATTTATGCACAATATGATACATTATGACATCAAACCAAATATGTGTCATGGGAAAAAGCATTGTTACTGTAGCCTAGTAGCCTATCTAGGTGAAAGTGAAACAAAAAAATATGCCCCGACATTTTGTCCATGTTAGTAAACTGCCATTTTAGTTTTTACAGATCACGATGTCCTGTCGTCTCCTGTAAATATGGACATGTAGGCTAGGCTATTGACAGTGACTGACGGACAAGCAACAACGAAGTATAACCTATTGAAGATAACCGACGAGTTAACAGGTGTTTTGAGGTCAATACATGGCATTTCATTGTTCATTAAATTAGCAGAGAAGGAATAAACATTTGTCCTACCAAAGATAAGGTTAAAAAAATGTTTTATTAAGCCTGCAAAAGTTGCCCAATTGAGGAGAGACTGGCTTGCATATAACTATCACCTGTGACTCCCACAATCTCTATGATAGGCCTATAGCCTAGTCTAACTAAATGTATGATTATTTGGTTTAGCTTTACAGCAGTCATGTCAAGAACAATAAACCAGCAGCAGGGCTGTGCCAACCGACTGCAATATTTATCAATATTATTTTTCTGGTCATATGATCCGAGTTTAAACCGACATCTGGAACAATAAAATCACTAAATTAATTGTAGGCACATTGGAGTCATGGCTACCCGTACCCTAAACATCCCAACAGGACAATAAAGTAGAAATAAAACAACTCTCACACATAGCCTAGGCTGAAGAAAACAAAACATATCATCAGAAGCCTATATGAACCTATAGCCTGAAGCTACACAAAAGTAGCCTAGTTCAATGTGGAGAAGGGACTAGTTTTGCGAGGAAACAGTGCCATCTGTGGTCCAATTTGTGGATAAATTGTGTGACATAATTTTTTGCTCCCAAATGCAGTACTTCTCAATGTCTTTCCACCAATATATATATATATTTATGTATTATAGAGACGTTTTGACATTATTTTAGTCTACGGCACCATCTGCCTTTGTAACAGTCAACTTCAAGCCAAATGTGACCGGTTTCAGGAAACTAGGCGTATGTCGCAAGTCACGACTTCACAGGAGAGCCATTTGATTTATTTATTTATTTATTTTTAATCAAAATGCGTTATTTGTCAGAAATGCCTTCTGGAATATATGAACTTTCATGTGCCTTAATAACAACCTTGTATACCATCTGTAAATATTTATCAAAATTGTTAAATGATGAGAAAAGGCCACAGAAAAGGACTGCAACCTTCCCGCTAGTCATGAGATAATGAGTCGGCTGGACTTGCCGAGTTCGAATTGTTCTGTCATATAGAAGGCTTCTGTCTATTTGAGCTGGTCAGTCTGTGTTGGTAATCCTGTTGAACGCGGCTTTAAAAATGTTTTATTGTGTAGTGGAGCTGCATAAGTGTTGATTCTCCAGAAAGTGGAGAGCGAGTTTTGAAATCATGATAGCTAAAGAGATGGATAAAACACCTGTCTCCGGATTACATCTTCAAACTAAGGGCAACCATGGCAATCCATGACAGGGAGACGTCTCCATCATGCATGATGATGTATATGGGTAAGATAGTCTAGCTTTTCAGATATTACACGTTTCTAATTTTGACAGAAAGTGGTTTAATTTCAAGCTAAAGTGTACTGTTAGCTAGCTAACGTTAGCTGGCTGGCTCCTGTTGATAATTCGTTTTACTGGAGACAGGAGAACAAGAGGAGACATATGACAAGGTGTATAATTTTATAATAAGGCAGATTTATTCAAGTGTAAAGATATTAGGCAAAGCGTGCGGCACGGCTCTTTCTGTCTGATTTGTATGAAATCGTCCGGAAAGAGGTAGTTTCAACGATTGTACAGTTTTATATAGACAACAAGCAAAGTAGGTAGATCTGCGAGTCTGGCCTTCCGATTGGTCGATCTGGGTCTTGGGTAGTCCTGAACAGGCCTGGTGTCCACGTTCCATTGGTTCCTGAGATAGTTCTTTGTCTTGAGCTCCAACCCTGAGTTGTGTATGTCTGTGGTTATCATGGGGGAGGGGAATTATGTGTGTCTGTAGTTGGTGTCTTAATAAGTCCAGCATATGTCCAAGAGAAATGAGGAGTATGTGTATTTTGTATAAAAGATGACTTATGTATAAAAGATGACTTATGTTGAAATGTAGTTATTACTAGTTTCCAGTCTCTATTACAATTTCTTACACTCCCTAGCTAACGATACGTGTATGACGTTATTATTTGTATCCCAGAACTTTTTGCTTAGCTAGTTAGAGCCCAGTGTTAGCTAGCTACCATTGAACCTGGTTGGTTAGCTCCCAGCAGATTCATGCAGGGTAGTAACAACATAATTTGGCACTATGTTCATTGTTGTTTAACTAGCTAACATTAGCTGGCTGGCTTGTTAGCTAACGTTACATGACGTGTGTGATCTTACACGTTGTTTACCTAGCTAGGTTCATTGTTTACCTAGCTAGCTAGCTACATGTCTTAAGCTAAAGTGTACAACACCTGTTGAATATGGCCGGTGTCAGTAAATGTCGGCAAAAAAGCATAATGAATTTGTTGCCAGCAAAGCTGGTTAGGCTGTTTTCATGTTATCGAGGTAAACAAATCATCAGCCAGAGCATCAAGTGTGCGCTCTGAATCCTCAAAGAGACGGGTGGGGCTAAAGCTTTAGAGGGTGTGAACGATGCTGAATGGGTGTAGACAAAGAGGAACTCTTCACTCGATACCAAAACATTCAAAGGCCATTTTCTCAAACGTGAGTTTACAGGTTTATCAACTTTCAAAGCAGAATTACTTTCCCATTGTTCCTCAAAAATGCAGTGTATGATATACATTGTTTTAGCTCTGAGTCTCTACTTGTATCCAATGTAAAAAACACCAAATGTTGCTGAATAAGACAAAATCCAAGTGGTGAGTCACAAATAGTTGTAGTAAACACTATGGTTGTGTTAACACAAAATGGTAAAACAGGAAGAAAAATTAAGAATGAATATGCTATAACAGCTATGTTAATAAAGACAATGATTAGGCCCCGTTACTCTATAATTAATTTAATGTTTTAACTTGTTACCATGAAATGTCAAGAGAGGACTGTTTTTCATTGGACAGAATCGAGTCAGTGTGGTTGACACTCCAGACTTCTTCTATGCAACACACACACAGGAGGGTTTGAGTTCAGAGATTTTAATTAACCATTTGCACATTGTTAAAACACTGTATATATACATAACTATGACATTTGAAATGTCTTTATTCTTTTGGAACTTCTGTGAGTATAAAGTTTACTGTTCATTTTTATTGTTTATTTCACTTTTGTATATTATTTACTTCACTTGCTTTGGCAATGTTAACATATGTTTCCCATGTCAATAAAGCACCTTGAATTGAATTGTATCCATCTGTCTAACCCTGAACCCCATTCATTTATCTTTGTTCTAACTCTTGATACTTTCCCTGAGCAGGAGACAAATCAAATCAAACTTTATTTGTCACGTGCTGAATACAACTGGTGTAGACCTTACGGTGAAATGCTTACTTACAAGCCCTTAACCAACAGTGCAGTTCAAGAAGAGTTAAGAAAATATTTACCAAATAAACTAAAGTAAAAAATTATAAAAAGTAACACAGTAAAAAAACTATAACGAGTCTATATACAGGAGGTACCGGTACCGAGTCAGTGTGCAGGGTACATGTTAGTTGAGGTCATTTGTACATGTAGGTAGGGGAGAATTGACTATGCATAGATAATAAACAGGGAGTATCAGCAATGTACAAAACAAATGGAGGGGGTGTCAATGGCCATTTGATTAATTGTTCAGCAGGGGGTTAACAACATTAACTAATAATTTATACAGACGTTTTAGTGTCAATACCTGCTAAATGGCTTCTGGTGTATAATGTGGTCCACATAGGTCTAAATGGGAGAGAGAGAGGAAGAGGAGGGGTGGAGGAAGACAGAGGGAGGAAACGTTTTGTACAACGATTACGTCTGAATTTCCATTTCCATGTTTCACTGACAGAACAAACGTTATGAAGATCTCTACTGACATCAACTGGTTGAGAAGCAGGAGGAGGGAAGACTGCATATAATGTTTATTATTTTAGTGTGTGGTTAGGTGTGTATCTGTCAGCTGGTCAGCATCTCTAGGGTCAGTTAGCTGTATGTAGTTTATGCAATAAGAAGATGTCAGAAACAACTTACTTCTTTTAGAGGAATATTTTTATTTTTATTGTATCTGTCAGCTGGTTAGCATCTTGATAAGAGAATTATGTTCTCCGGGTACTTATCCCAATTTAATTATATTACTCAGTCTGCAAACCAGAATTTGTAAGATCCTGGTCGAATGAAACAGACGGAGGCCCAGCTAAAATAGTCAAAAAGGTTTATTCACGGGAACGTTCTAAAGTCAAGAATACAAAACAATTCATTTTATACTGACTTCTCACGCCCACACATTTACACAACCATACGCACACACACACACACACACACACACCCATACACACACACAAACAGACGCACACACATTCACACAACCATACGCACACACATGTCCTGCTACCCAGCCGACAGAGATTAGTGACCTTGTCCTTGAGCCGTACTCTCCGTTCTCTCCCAAATCTCTAGTCAGGTCGGCACCGAGCTCAGACAGTCTGTGTTTATAATACCATAAAGACATGTTGTCTTTACCCTAATTCTGACTAGAACTACACATTTATTGATTATGATTGATACATTCTAATCAATTCCATACAATGATATGTTTCAGGGCAGAATATTCTAATCATTCAATTAAGAGATAATTTTCACCTATCACATCTCTAGGGTCAGTTAGCTGTATGTAGTTTATGCAATAAGAAGGTTTGTCAGAAACAACTTACATCTTTTGGATGAATATTTAAGACTGGGATTTAATTTAGTTCACAGTCCAGAATACAAGGTTCAAACTGCTATTCAAGAAGGAAGGGGTTTTAATGTAAAAATACCAAGTCACTTCACAGCTGTGAGTATGAGATGACATGTTATTTTCCCTATACATGTACTGTAGGTATGTTTAAGTCATATCACTGACACAAATCACCTTACATCCCAATTAGCGATTCTGCACCTGGCCTTGATTTGCAGGTTGTTGGTTTGACTCCCAGTGCTGATGGGAAAATCCATAAGTGAGCTGTCAACTTGAGGGTTGCTGGCAGCAGAATATCAAGTGCTGCCAACTGCTGTTGTTCCCTTGAGCAAGGCACATACTGTAACTGCTTCAGGGGTGCTGGTCTGCAGCTGCAGCCTCTCATGTCACATGAGGGTTAGAACTTTAAAAAAATCCACATTTCCATTTTTATTGTTAGATGGACAACAAAGTTCCACATCTATTATATTCTATGTTTGTGAAGGTAGAGCAGACACCTGGGTACATTCACCTTGAATACCAATATCTGACCTGGTGTTCCTGATTGACCCAATTCTAACTCTGTGTTATATTCTTTCCACAAGATGGCAGCTCTGATGTGTTTTACTGCATTGTCTGAGGCATGAATATTAATGTGTCAGTGTGAAAACGAAGAAGCTGTTATTCTAATGTCTCAAACAGTATCATTATTAGTCCCACACATATTTTACTCCATTTTATCTCCAGATCAGAACTCTTCCATTAACATCAGTATCACATCAGATGTGATGGTAAATGGTGTCTCAGCAGTGGAGATAAGTGATGCATACCTTGCATTCAACATCATTGGTTATCAGCCTGTTAGTACTGTTTGTCCTCTCTTGTGCCATAAATATATAAAATCATATAAACCCTTTGATAGAGAGTACATAATAAACCACAAACACATCAGGTGAGGACAAGGTTTCAAAATGAGGTCACATGAGGTCATACATTTATATTTTTATTTCACCTTCATTTCACCAGGTAGGCAAGTTGAGAACAAGTTCTCATTTACAACTGTGACCTGGCCATGATAAAGCAAAGCAGTTCGACACATATAACAACACAGAGTTACACATGGAGTAAACAAACATACAGTCAATAATACAGTAGAAAACAAGTCTTTATTCAATGTGTGCAAATGAGGTAAGATAAGGGAGGTAAGATAAGGGAGGTAAGGCAATAAATAGGCCATGGTGGCGAAGTAAATACAATATAGCAATTAAAACACTGGAATGGTAGATGTGCAGAAGATGAATGTGCAAGTAGAGATACTGTGGTGCAAAGGAGCAAGATAAATAAATAAAATAAATACAGTAGGGGATGAGGTAGTTGTTTGGGCTATTTATAGATGGGCTATGTACAGGTGCAGTGATCTGTGAGCTGCTCTGACAGCTAGTGCTTAAAGCTAGTGAGGGAGATAAGTGTCTCCTGTTTCAGCGATTTTTGTAGTTCGTTCCAGTCATTGGCAGCAAAGAACTGGAAGGAGAGGTGGCCAAAGGAGAAATTGGCTTTGGGGGTGACCAGTGAGATATACCTGCTGGAGCGCGTGCTACGGGTGGGTGCTGCTATGGTGACCAGCGAGCTGAGATAAGGCGGGACTTTACCTAGCAGGGTCTTGTAGATGACCTGGAGCCAGTGGGTTTGTCGAGGAGTATGAAGCGAGGGCCAGCCAACGAGAGCTTACAGGTCACAGTGGTGGGTAGTATATGGGGCTTTGGTGACAAAACGGATGGCACTGTGATAGACTGCATCCAATTTGTTGAGTAGGGTGTTGGAGGCTATTTGTAAATGACATCGCCGAAGTCGAGGATCGATATGATGGACAGTTATACGAGGGTATGTTTGGCAGCATGAGTGAAGGATGCTTTGTTGCAAAATAGGAAGCCAATTCTAGATTTAACTTTGGATTGGAGATGTTTGATGTGAGTCTGGAAAGAGAGTTTACAGTCTAACCAGACACCTAGGTATTTGTAGTTGTCCACATATTCTAAGCCAGAACCATACAGAGTAGTGATGCTGGACGGGCGGGCAGGTGCAGGCAGCGATCAATTGAAGAGCATGCATTTAGTTTTACTTGTATTTAAGAGCAGTTGGAGAGTTGTATGGCATTGAAGCTCGTCTGGAGGGTAGATAACACAGTGTCCAAAGAAGGGCCAGAAGAATACAGAATGGTGTCATCTGCGTAGATCAGAGCTCACCAGCAGCAAGAGCGACATCATTGATGTATACAGAGAAGAGAGTCGGCCCAAGAATTGAACCTAGTCGCACCCCCATAGAGACTGCCAGAGGCCCGGACAACAGGCCCTCCGATTTGACACACTGAACTCTATCGGAGAAGTAGTTGGTGAACCAGGCG
Source organism: Salvelinus fontinalis (assembly GCF_029448725.1). NCBI lineage: Eukaryota > Metazoa > Chordata > Actinopteri > Salmoniformes > Salmonidae > Salvelinus > Salvelinus fontinalis. The sequence goes on along the minus strand of NC_074674.1, from coordinate 44,623,212 downwards.
AGGCGAGTGGTAGAGGGGACCAATCCAATTGGCAAAATAGTTTTAGTTATAGTGGCCCAAGAAAATTGTCCGAGAGGGTCCCTGGTCCCTGGTGAATTTGCTATCATAAAGGGAGTCCCCAGACCCAGAGTTTGAGGACCCCTGCTTTAGATAAGGTGGTTCTAGCCCTAATGCTTTAAAAACCAGAGGACCTTACAACTGACTAAAAGATTAGGCCTAAGTGCAATATTCAATATTCATTGTACTGTACCAGATTAACCACAATGAAAATCAAATAATACAATCATATTACAAACATACACATTTAAACAATTATTTTGATTTGTAACAACTTTGGGTATTTCAATATTTGAATGAAAAGTGATTAGATAGATGATGTATTGGGTCGTTCCAGGAGTACAGTGCCATTTGTGTCCCTTTGATATTTTAAGTACAAATTGTCAACCAATAATGAATTTTGAAAGCCTGTTGCTGTATCTTAATTACCCTTTAATTACCCTTAATTACGCCTTAAGTACCATTTAATATAGACCACACAGAAAATTCAATAAATCACAATTGACATGTCCCTCTTCAAGTTTTTCAGACTTCTACAAAGATTTTAAGCCATGTAACCCCCCAAAAATGAGGTATGTTTTCACCATCATTGTAAAGCACTTTGCTGCTTTGACAAAGTCATTTCTGAAAATTATATTTGTTTCACGTGATTAGTGATTCATTTACATTTCTACATCATTTTAAGGTCAACCCTGCTACCGGAACTGAACTCTCGTTTTAATATGGTGAAACTACTAATTACATTTTTTTTATTAAAGAAACATTGAACATATAGTAGTTAAATCATGGTGTAAAAGCAGGTGAGCTGGGTTTACTCTTTTTGGCCATTTTCTGGTGTTTAGTGGAACACTGCGCAGGTCGAGCATAACATAACATTGATAGATTATTTTTGGTGAAGCTTGCATTCAATTGCCCTCCCTGTTACACACAACAAGCTTCCATTCCCCCAGTCAGAAGGGGAGTTATGGCTGATTTTAAGATGAACAACTCAACCCTGTTATAAATCAATCTATTACTTTATTTGGCACTTAATAGGCCTTACTATAGTATTTATTTATATTTTTCTATTTGAGATGGGAAGTTTGTTTAAGATGACGTTGAACATGTGCTCTTACCAAATTAAACTACCCAAAAGGTACTCTATTGATGGACTGACCCTATTGGATTCTTTCACACATTAACACCATTACAAATATAATGACAACCATAATAATTAGCACAGCAAAACACATCAAAATAAATGCCTGATGCCTTTTAAAGCAATCTAGTGTGTTATGTCGAGAGCCAAGCAATATCATTTCTTCCCCATTTTCTGTCACTAATTCCTCTCCCCTCCTTTCCCCTTCTTCTCTTGCCATGTTTCCCCTTTCACTCTGTCTTTTAACTTCCTCATCCGTCTCTCTCCCTACTCTGCCCTCCGTCTCTCTCCCTACTCTCTCCTCCATCTCTCTCCCTACTCTCTCCTCCATCTCTCTCCGTACTCTGTCCTCCCTACTCTCTCCTCCATCTCTCTCCTCTGTCTCTCTTCCCACCTTCTCCAACAATCTCTGGTGTTCTTGTCTTTTCCTCTCTTCCTCCCTGAGACTCTCCTCTTTCATCAACTCAGTCTCTCCTCTTGCCTTTCTTTGTGCCTCCTGCAACATGTAATGTGTGTAAAAGCCACCTTCATTCACATACATCATGATGAGTATCTTTTCCAGCAGCTCAGTCACCTGGTTTCTATTGGCTCTGTCTTTGTTGTTAAGGACATGATATCTCCAACCACGCTCTTCAATGAGCTCAGACAACTTAACATTGTTCTCTACTAGTTCCTCTATTGTTCTGTTGTTCATCTCGTCTCCATGAGTAAAGACAATGATGGTGTATCTTGAAGCTACTTCACCAAACCATTTCTCAAATACAGTGACTACATCTGTCTCCTGCTCAGTGTAAGTATCAAGAGTTAGAACAAAGATAAATGCATGGGGTCCAGGGTCAGACAGGTGGATACATCTCTCTATCTCTGAACTCAAACCCTCCTGTGTGTGTGTTGCATAGAAGAAGTCTGGAGTGTCAACCACACTGACTCTGTTCTGTCCAATGAGAACAGTTCTCTTTTCACATTTCATGGTAACTGAGGAAAAGCCCAAAGCTGAGTGAAACAAGTCTTGACCCAGAATGGTGTTTCCTGTTGCACTCTTCCCCACTCCAGTTTTTCCCAGCAGCACAATCCTGACATCACGAGGATGAGGGGCTGTAGTGAATCCAGGTCGGCCCATTGTCGTAGGCTACTAACCACCAGTCCTGTTAATCATAGACAACAATGTGTCAAACTAATGTCTCTGTGAAAGTCAGAATAGGGTGCATTTGCACCTGTTTGTTACAAATCGATTAAAACAATTAAAACAAAGTTAAAACATGATATGAATTATAGTGTAATGGGGTGTCTAATCTTTGTCTTTATTAACATAACTGTTATAGCAAATTCATTCTAAAATGTGGCCAATAGTGTTTATTATAACTACTTGGCTTGAAGTCGTAATATTAAGTTACAAAGGCAGATGGCGCCGTAGACTAAACTAATTGAATGATGGAGAATCTGGGCGTTCTATTAGGCCTAAAGCTCGTCATATAAACTAAATGCTTACGTCTTTAAACTAAGATTGATATACTTTTACTTACAGGGGTATAGAATGTAAAGTCCGATAGAGTTCAATGAGTGTGAGTGCGCCGTCTGTCTTCAAGAAATGGTCCCGACTGTTACTCCGTTTTCTTCCTCACAGACAAGTTGCCAAATAATGACCGGAAGATTATTCGGTAATTTCAGTAAACAATTATTACTGCAACATGTTCTGAGTAGTCTATACTTGTCCCGCTGTTGGTCCAAAGACGGCTTTAATCTACAAAATATGCCACGACAAGAGTAGGCTCGCCTATATTCCTATAACCAGGTTACAGACATCAATCGAGGATATGAGCTGCAGTCAACAGTAAAATGTCTCTATCCTGAACAAAATGTCGGCGCCTGTTTGTTTAGTTTCACTTTCACACAGCACATAATAAGGTCTCATATACCCAGTTGTCTGCCTGTTGCACGTCTCACATGCATTTTATAGCAGTCATAAGTCGACTGTCATTTACAATTGGACTAGGTCTATGTTAGGCTTTATAAAACTAATTTTGTAGCCAATTATAGGGCTGCGCTATATATGTTAAGTTTCCATAATGGACTAAGGGCCCCTAATTACAATTCAAGAATTGACAACTGTCATCTATTTTCAAAGAGGATTTTTCAGTTCACAATTTACATCCTTCATTGAATTTAGGCTACTGAACTGATTAAATCATTCCAACCCTACTTTCAAGAGGCCTTGAAGCAGCTGTAAATAAAACAAGTTTACTAAACATCTGTATCCCTCCTCACTAAGAGGAACATAGAGCATATATCTTACTTTTATACCAGTCTCAGGAGGAAATGGTACATTCAAGGTTTTAAACACATTTATTATAGAATGAGTTCAGTAAATAATTAATGTATTTTCATGTATTTGTTTACTTTATTTCAGTGTTTTATTTTATAATATTAGCCAACCTGCTACAAGATGAAGCTGCATGCCATAGGTACCTTCTGCAGAAATGTGAGATTTCTACATTACTTTCTGTAGCTAAGTTAGCTAGATCTTCTGTCTGACTGGTGCTTATTGACTGAGTAGGCTAATAATGAACTGCAGTTACTGTAAATGTGACCCGTTTCAGGAAACTAGGCGTAAGTCGTGGGCCACTACTTCACAGGAGAGCCGTTTGAACGTGAACTCTTTTTAAAAATCTAAATGTTTTTTGGGGCAGAAATGCCTTCTCGAACATGTGAACCTTCATGTACCTTAATAACAACCCTGTATGCCGTCTGTAAATATGAATACAATTTTTAATTTAAGAGCCTAGTTGGTTAAGCCACAGAAAAAGTCAGCACCTTCCCGCTAGCCATGAATGGCTGAGATAATGAGTGGGCTGGACATGCCGAGAGATGAGTTTGGATTGGTCTGCCGTACAGCATGCTTCTGTTTTTTCTGAGCTGGTCAGGTATGTGTAATTAATCCTGTCTAATGCTGATTTAAAAATATATATATATTATGTAGTAAAACAAAAGGCTCCACTATGCAGGTATCCATTTCAATAGAATGTCACTGCAACAACTGTTTCAGAGCACTCTCATCTGAGAGTTCCAGAGCGCAGACTAACTGATGAATTTGCTGTATTTTGGCTTTTAATTATCTGTCTGATTTTGTCTTCTTTTAATATCCTATTTGTATGATTGTGTTTGTAGTCATTGGTACGGGTTGTAAGGTCTACTATATAGAGATCCAGACTGGGAAATCAGTTGGAACAGCTATGGGTTTCATAGGAACAGCAGCAGTTGGTGGATTGACAGGAAGGTTAGTTGGCCCAGGAGGAGGAGTGGTATTAGGAGGATTATCAGGGTTGTTAGGAGGAGTTGGTGTGATGTCATTAAGATTAAAATCAGACTAGAAAAAAGCAGATATTTCCCTGTGATGCACTTCTAAACTACAGCTCCACTTCCTATCTCTATATGGGAGGAGCTCTGATTGCATCTTCCTATGAATCCCCTCTTCATAATGATGTCATTCTATATTAAAATACCCTTTTGGAAAATGGTGTCAAGGTGTACAAGACAGAGATACGTGTGAGAGGAGAGAACATAGAGATGAGCCCTTGATGAGTACATATCATTCTCTATTTCATATAGACCAGCATAACATCTAGCTTCATATGGCATTTTACAGTCTCGGTTATAATGCTCTATGAACTGCTAAATGTTTGTGAGCAGGTATTAGTGCATAAACTGTACATTACAATCTATTATGCATAGCTCATAAGGAGTTAATAAATAAGTTTATAATGCATTGTGAAAAGTGTATTCATAGGAGGTGTTACCAACAAAAAATATGTTTTATTGTCACATACACCGGATAGGTGCAGTGAAATGTGTTATTTTACAGCCCCCCCCCCCCCCCCAAATTAAGGTTTAGTGCCTTGCTCAAGGACACATTGACAGATGTTTCACCTTGACAGCTCAGGTTGCTGGCCCAACGCTCTAACCACTAGGCTACCTGCCACCCTATCTTTGGTGTTAACTCTTCTACAGTCTACCATCTTATTCTTAATCTCTCTATAACATCAAAACACTCCTTCCACACAATATGTTTGTAGACCAACAACTGTTGGGTCCGGTCCACTATCACTAAATGTAATGATTTGGTCTGCATGTGAGAGGGGTGTTGAATACTGCAGTCATGTTGCGTAGCTGGTAATGGACAGTATTTCAAACTGCATTTTACAATCTTTAAATGCACTAAACTAAACTGTGCAGTGTTTTTCTGTTCTTAACAATGCCAAGAATCATATCTATCCAGGTTCATTACTCTGTAAAAACCACAAGTGTGTAATTTTAGGAGGCATGTGTTATATATCAAAGTTGTAAGGAAACCAGTTTGTCAACTTCATAGGCCTCACTCCTCCCATTTGTTGAACGTCAACAGTGAGATACGTGGAAATGTAAGTCTCATCTGTGCTTTGTTCACTTGTACAGAAATATGTAGACATCAGATATAAATATATGACCTCATTTGAACCTGTGACTGTTTGTTATAGAAACCTTGTTCTCACCTGATGTGTTTGGGATTTATTATCTACTCTATCAAAGTGTTTTATATTATTTTATATATTTATATGGAGGTGAACAAATTTCAATATGGATTGAAATGGCTAACCTGAGTTGGTTTTAATTATACATTTTGATGATGGAATTCTGAAAATGTTGAGCTGTGGTGTGCAGTGTTGACTATTTACACATTAACTCAGGACTCTATTCAGTCTGTATTGATGAAGTGTTACACATTAACTCAGGGCTCTATTCAGTCTGTATTGATGAAGTGTTACACATTAACTCAGGACTCTATTCAGTCTGTATTGATGAAGTGTTACACATTAACTCAGGACTCTATTCAGTCTGTATTGATGAAGTGTTACACATTAACTCAGGACTCTATTCAGTCTGTATTGATGAAGTGTTACAGATTGTGCGATCGAAATTTAAAGGTAATGTCTGACCTAGACGACATATACAGCGTTTACCGTGAATGCAGACCCGCCAACGTGGGAACATTACCTTTAAATTTCAATCACTCTTTAATGCTGAACTTCAGCGATACAGATTGAATCCAAACCTTAGAATCAACTCTGTGTTTGAGACATGAGTCCAACGTTCAGAGATGTCTCTGACCTTACAGCTATAAACGAATGCTTTTATTTGCTGACTATTGTCCCCATAAGGAACATTTGTTGAAGTCATGTACACATTTAAAAGGCATTAAAGGACAAGAACAATATAAATATGTATTAACAGTACAAATTCATAACAATTGACATACAGTAGGCTATATACAGTATGATGCCCAGCCTTCTGGTCTTAATGAATGGATGCCAACTGAATGCCAACCACTGTGTCACACTGTCAGTACCGTTTGTCCTCTCTCAGGTCAAGTACTGACAGGCTGATAGCCAATGATGTTGAATGCAAGGTATTAGAGGTCGACCGATTAATCGGAATGGCCGATTTCAAGTTTCCATAACAATCGGAAATCGGTATTTTTGAGCGCCGATTTGCCGATTTATTTTATTTTAAATTTTTTTTATTTTATAATATTTTTTTTTACACCTTTATTAATCTTTATTTAACTAGGCAAGTCAGTTAAGAACACATTCTTATTTTCAATGACGGCCTAGGAACGAGGCAGAACGACAGATTTTTAACCTTGTCAGCTCGGGGGATCCAATCTTGCAACCTTACAGTTAACTAGTCCAATGCTCTAACACCTGATTACATTGCACTCCACGAGGAGCCTGCCTGTTAGCGAATGCAGTAAGCTAAGGTAAGTTGCTAGCTAGCATTAAACTTATCTTATAAAAATCAATCAATCAATGACTGTCATTGCTCCAATGTGTCCTTAAACCTCTTATGGCTGCAGGGGCAGTATTGAGTAGCTTGGATGAAAGGTGCCCATTTCAAACGGCCTGCTCCTTAGTCATAGTTCCTAATATTTGCATATTATTAATAATATTGGATAGAAAACACTCCAAAGTTTCTAAAACTGTTTGAATTATTTCTCTGAGATTAACAGAACTCATATTGGCAGACAAAATCCTGAGTTGAAATCAAACCGGAAGTCAGAAATCTGAGATTGTCTGTATTCAACAGAGTCCCAAAAGAATTCCAAATGACGTATGGCTGGGGTTGCACTGTCTAGGGGTTCCACTAGATGTCAGCAATAAATAGAAATTCTAGTGAGACTTCTATGGTGTTCTGGGAGAGAATGAGAGCAGAATCAGTCAGGTGTCCATCAAGCAGCCACTCGCGTAACATCCCTCTTCCGCATGCAAGCCACTGCCGTTCCATGGCTCACGCAGACAGAAGGAATATTCCGGTTGGAACTTTATTGAAGCTATATGTTAAAAACATCCTAATGATTGATTCAGTACTTAGTTTGAAATGTTTCTTCGACCGGTAATATCACATTTTGAAGTTTTTGTCCGATATGAAGCTGACCAGAATTAGCATTTGGATATGTTTACCAAACGCGCTAACAATTGGACATAAATAACGGATTTTTCAAACAAAACAAACATTTATTGTGGACCTGGAGTTTCTGCTAAGCCTTCTGTACGAACCCAACAAAGGTAATGAAATATTTATAATATATTTAGTTGTTTATAGTGACGCTATCTGTGCAGCTGTGACATGCTAATTTGAGCGCCGTCCCAGATTATAGCGTGCAGTTATTTTTCCTTCAAGTTTTTTAAAAATCTGACATTGCGGTTGCATTAAGGAGAGGTATATCTATAACTCAATGTGTATAACTTGTATTATCATCTATATTTATGATGAGTATTCATGTTGAAACGACGGGCTATGCAAAGTCACTTGATGTTTTTGCATTTAGTGATTCTTGTAGCCTCAATGTAAACTCAGATTTTTTTATATAAATATGAATTGAATCAAACAAAACACGCATGTTTTGTGTAACATGAAGTCCTATGAGTGTCATCTGATTAAAATAATCGAAGGTTAGTGAATCATTTTATCTCTATTCTGGTTTTTGTGATGCTATCATTAGCTGGGAAAAATGCTATGATCATTTTTAGTTTTGTGGTGACCTAACATAATCGTTTGTAGTGCTTTCGCTGAAAAGCCTATTTGAAATCGGACAGTTTGGTGGGATTAACAACATAATTACCTTTAAAATTATATAAGACACATGTATGTTTGAGGAATTTTAATTATGAGATTTATGGTTTTTGAATTTGGCGCCCTGCACTTGGACTGGCTGTTGTCATATTGATCCCGACTTATAAACATCAATGCCTTTCTGAAAATCAATACACAAGTATATATTTTTAAACCTGCATATTTAGCTAAAAGAAATCCAGGTTAGCAGGCAATATTAACCAAGTGAAATTGTGTCATTTCTCTTGCGTTCATTGCACGCAGAGTCAGTGTATATGCAACAGTTTTGGGCTGCCTGGCTCTTTGCGAACTAATTTGCCAGAATTTTACGTAATTATGACATAACATTGAAGGTTGCGCAATGTAACAGGAATATTTAGACTCATGGATGCCACCCGTTTGATAAAATACGGAACGGAATAAACGTTTTGCTTTCGAGGTGATAGTTTCCGGATTAGTCAAAGGTATATGGTTTAGAGAGAAATAGTCGACGAGTTATAATTCCTGTAATAACTTGCGGCTGAACTTGAAAGGGGTTCCTTCGTTATTTTACCGTTCATGTCTTCCATAGAGAATGTCTTGATCTACTTCAAATAAGGTCTGTGTTTCGCGGAGGAGCAGACTGACAGGGGACCATGCAGACAAGCTCTGCTTTCTGCACTACAACCTAAAACTTCTTAACTGGGAATATTGAAGACCCATGAAAGCTGGTGGTTCGTTTTAACATATGTTCTCATGTTATTTGAGACTAAATTGATTTTATTTATGTATTATATTAAGTTAAAATAAGTGTTCATTGTTCATTCAGTATTGTTGCAATTGTCATTGTTACAAATGTGTGTGTGTGTGTATGATATATATATATATATACTTTAAAAAAAAATTTTTTATTATTATTATTATTTATTTTTAATCGGCCGATTAATCGGTATCGGCTTTTTTGTCCTTCAATAATCGGTATCGGTATCGGCGTTGAAAAATCATAATCGGTCGACCTCTAGTAGCAACACAAAACATGGTATAAACATTATTGGGAACAGACAACAGCACAAAGGGCAAGAAGGTAGAGACAACAATACATCACACAAAGCAGCCACAACGTTCAGCAAGAGTGTCCATGATTGAGTCTTTGAATGAAGAGATTGAGATAAAACGGTCCAGTTTGACTGTTTGTTGGGGTTTTAGGATCCCAAGCCCCGTCCCCGCAAGAGGCCTTTTGCCTTTTGGTAGGCAGTCATTTTAAATAAGAATTTGTTCTTGACTGATTTGCCTAGTTAAATAAAGATTAAATAAAGGAGGAAGAATTAAAGCAAAAATGCTTTCCTATTAAAAAAATGAAAAAAACTCATGATAGACCCAAAAGGGGAAATCTGGGATTGGTACAGTACATACATTTGTGGACTTTTAAATGAATCAATATAGCCATTCATTCTTGAAGAATATATCTTATAAATGTTTCATGAACTTGGTTAAATTGTTATGTTTTAAATATGTTTTTTTGTGAAGCATTGTCATACAGTATACAATCTGAGCCCATCTTTTAACATAAAACATCAAACAAGATGAGTAAACAAAATGAGTACATAAAAAAACTGCAATGAAAATATAAGTTAAAAGGAAACATCCTGTAATAAGACACACATCAGCTTAGTTAAATTGTTGTATCCAACCAGAACCCAAAATATAAACTTGTGTTAAAAACAAACAAATAGATTTCAGTTTCAATGAAAAGTTCGCACTGAGCAAAAACAAAACTCATATTTTTATGTATATTTTTTAAAATGTTTAGTTGGTATTGTCACAAATATATAAAAAAAATATCATTTTATTTCATAGTCTTCTATTTTATTGTTATTGAATATGTTTAAATATTCAAAAAGCATAACTAAAATTGTGGAACTGTAACGGCAGGCTTCCTCCTCTTCGTCTGAAGAGGAGGTGTAGCAGGGATCGGACCAAGACGCAGCGTAGCTCGTGTTCAACATGTTTTTAATAAACAAGACGAAACTGTGAACACTTACAAATAACAAAATAACAAACGTGGCAAACCGAAACAGTCCTCTCTGGTGAAACGAACACAAAGACAGGAAACAACCACCCACAAAAACCCAACACAATACAAGCCACCTAAATATGATTCCCAATCAGAGACAACACAAAACACCTGCCTCTGATTGAGACCCATATTAGGCCAAACATAGAAACGGACAAACTAGACACACAACATAGAATGCCCACCCAGCTCACGTCCTGACCAACACTAAAACAAGCAAAACACACAAGAACTATGGTCAGAACGTGACAGGAACAGGTAATTGTGCCAATTTATTTGTAATTACAGTATAAATTGAATGAATACCTTTATACTTCAGATCACACGTACACCAATTTGTTATGATTAACATGTTGGCAAATTCAGATACATTGAAAAAATTGTTTTATAACAAATACGGTAGGTTTATGTGTCATTATTGAAGCCACTGTCTAGACAACCTATAACCCACCCACAGCATACAACTACCACTATCGTGTGTGTGTGTGTGTGTGTGTGTGTGTGTGTGTGTGTGTGTGTGTGTGTGTGTGTGTGTGTTCGTACCAAAGAGAATGATAGAGAAAGCATCCCTATATACAGTAGTTCCCATTATGGCGTCTCTGAGCACCATTGAGGCGATCTACATTTTTAAATATTCTTTTTCATGATTGGTTGATCTCTCCTGATGACCCGGTTGGACATGACTCTTAACAGGGTCATCAGGAGGGCTCAACCAATGAAATTGGAAGTCCCACCCAGTTCACTACATTAAGATGGTGGAAGTTCTCAATGGTGCTGCCCATGCTAATACGCCTTTTCGCCACTAGAGGCTTCTATCATTCTCTATGGTTCGTACAGGTGCTCTCAAGGGGCGGTGAACGGATACAGCAAAGGAGACGGAGCATAGAGCAACATGGATAACACTGAATACAAGGAAGTTCATCTGTTCAACAACAATAATGGTTATCCAGATCTGATCTGTGTTCATAAACTCATAACAACCATACTAACTACTATTTGTGGTGTAAATTGAGTATGTAGTATGCTTATTGGTTATAGTATGGATATACAGTTGAAGTCGGAAGTTTACATACACTTAGGGTGGCGTCATTAAAACGTGATTTTCAACCACTCCACAAATTTCTTGTTAATAAACTATAGTTTTGGTAAGTCAGTTAGGACATCTACTTTGTGCATGAAACTTAATTGTTTACAGACAGATTATTTCACTTACAATTCAAGGTATCACAATGAATTTGGTCAGAAGTTTACATACACTAAGTTGACTGTGCCTTTAAACAGCTTGGAACATTCCAGAAAATTATGTCATGGCTTTAGAAACTTCTGATAGGCTAATTGACATCATTTGAGTCAATAGGAGGTGTACCTGTGGATGTATTTCAAGGCCTACCTTCAAACTCAATCCCAGAAGAACAGCAAAGGACCTTGTGAAGATGCTGGAGGAAACGGGTACAAAAGTATCTATATCCACAGTAAAACGAGTCCTATATCGACAATACCTGGAAGGCCGCTCAGCAAGGAAGAAGCCACTGCTCCAAAACCGCCATAAAAGCGCCAGACTACGGTTTGCAACTGCACATGGGGATTGTACTTTTGGGGAAATGTCCTCTGGTCTGATGAAACAAAAATAGAACTGTTTGGCCATAATGACCATCGTTAAGTTTGGAGAAAAAGGGGGAGGCTTGCAAGCCGAAGAACACCATCCCAACCGTGAAGCACAGGGGTGGCAGCATCATGTTGTGGGGGTGCTTTTCTGCAGGAGGGACTGATGCACTTCACAAAATAGATGGCATCATGAGGCAGGAAAATGATGTGGATATATTGAAGCAACATCTCAAGACATCAGTCAGGAAGTTATAGCTTGGTCGCAAATGGGTCTTCCAAATGGATAATGACCCCAAGCATTCTTCCAAAGTTGTGGCAAAATGGCATAAGGACAACAAGGTATTGTAGTGGCCATCACAAAGCCCTGACCTCAATCCTATAGAACACTTGTGGGCAGAACTGAAAAAGTGTGTTTGAGCAAGAAGGCCTACAACCTGACTCAGTTACACCAGCTCTGTCAGGAGGAATGGGCAAAAATTCATCCAACTTATTGTGGGAATCTTGTGGAAGGCTACCCGAAACATTTGACCCAAGTTAAACAATTTAAAGGCAATGCTAGTAAATACTAATTGAGTGTATGTAAACTTCTGACCCACTGGGAATGTGATGAAAGAAATAAAAGCTGAAATAAATCATTCTCTCTACTATTATTCTGACATTTCACATTCTTAAAATAAAATGGTGATCCTAACTGACCTAAGACAGGGAATTTTTACTAGGATTAAATGTTAGGAATTGTGAAAAAAGGAGTTTAAATGTATTTGGCAAAGGTGTACTTAAACTTCCGACATCAACTTTCTCTCTCATATATATATATATATATATATGTTTTCTGTCAAAAGTAATCTGTTAAGTTTAAAAAAATGTACTCTTTGTTTAAGTGGTAAATTACAATGTATAGCATTATAACATAGTTAAAACTGTCACGTTGATGGACTGTCATGCCGGGATTCAATCAAAATGCATATTGTCCACAAGAGCAGTGCACTGTCAACAATGCACCTTTAAAAGGCAATGTCACAGTTCTCAAGTATAGATGACCTTTAAGTCAAGTGCAGTGTGCTTGTCAATCGTAACTTTGATTGAATCCTGGCCTTAGTCCTTACATCCATAGTGTTGGGGTTCCTTGTTCCTTGTCAATCATTGGCTCAATGGTGAAATTAGCATTATGACAATATCTTTAATTAAATCATTCAAAAACCTTTATTAATGCAATTGCAGACAGAAGTTGACAACAGGAACATAGCACACGTTTCCAAGTAAGTTCTGCAAAATAGAAAAGGGTCCGTGTTGTTTTATCATGCCTACAGTCATATATCTTAGTGATGTCACTGCTTACGTCATTACCTTCTACTCATGAGACCAAACCCATGCCTACATAGCTATATAAACAACAGTTTTAGTGTTATCTAAAAGCTTATCAGTAAATGTCCAAGTTTATTTATAGTGGAATGTCTAACTAATCTCTTATCTCTTACACTCCCCTGCAGAGTTCTGTCTCACAGTCACACATTTCTCAGACAGTTTCTTTATAAGAGGCAGAGATTAGAAAAGACTGTGGAACAATATTAAACCTTTATAATCAATTTATATCTTGTTAATCTGTAGTCTAGGACCCTATAAATGTAAGGAGGGAGGTGTCTTATAACCCCTCCCCTTCTATTAATACAACATAAGCATAATCAATTAGTATAATACATCAAACATTTGGTGCAGCCCCTATCATGACCCCTAGGTGAACCCCTGACAATAGGTCCATCTATTCAGTTCATTTCTCCAGCCTCATCCACCAGCTTAATATTAAACCATGTACAGTTGAAGTCGGAGGTTAACATACACTTAGGTTGGAGTCATTAAAACTCATTTTTCAACCACTCCACAAATTTCTTGTTAACAAACTATAGTTTTGGCAAGTCGGTTAGGACATCTACTTTGTGCATGACACAAGTAATTTTCCCAACAATTGTTTACAGACTTATAATTCACTGTATCACAATTCCAGTGGGTCAAAAGTTTACATACACTAAGTTGACTGTGCCTTCAAAAAGCTTGGAAAATTCCAGAAAATTATGTAATGGCTTTAGAAGCTTATGATAGGCTAATTGACATCATTTGAGTCAATTGGAGGTGTACCTGGGGATGTATTTCAAGGCCTACCTTCAAACTCAGTGCCTCTTTGCTTGACATCATGGGAAAATCAAAAGAAATTAGCCAAGACCTCAGAAAAAAATGTGTAATCCTCCACAAGTCTGGTTCATTGTTGGGAGCAATTTCCTAACGCCTGAAGGTACACGTTCATCTGTACAAACAATAGTACGCAAGTTTAAACACCATGGGACCACGCAGCCGTCATACCGCTCAGGAAGGAGACGTGTTCTGTCTCCTAGAGATGAACGTACTTTCGTGCGAAAAGTGCAAATCAATCCCAGAACAACAGCAAAGGACCTTGTGAAGATGCTGGAGGAAACGGGGACAAAAGTATCTATATCCACAGTAAAACGAGTCTTATATCGACATAACCTGAAAGGCCGCTCAGCAAGGAAGAAGCCACTGCTCCAAAACCGCCATAAAAAAGTCAGACTACGGTTTGACACTGCACATGGGGACTAAGAACGTACTTTTTGGAGAAATGTCCTCTGGTCTGATGAAACAAAAATAGAACTGTTTGGCCATAATGACCATCGTTATGTTTGGAGGAAAAAGGGTAAGGTTTGCAAGCCGAAGAACACCATCCCAACCGTGAAGCACGGGGGTGGCAGCATCATGTTGTGGGAGTGCTTTGCTGCTGGAGGGACTGGTGCACTTCTCAAAATAGATGGCATCATGAGGGAGGGAAATTATGTGCATATATTGAAGCAACATCTCAAGACATCAGTCAGGAAGTTAAAGCTTGGTCGCATATGGGTCTTCCAAATGGACAATGACCCCAAGCATACTTCGAAAGTTGTGGCAAAATGCCTTAAGGACAACAAAGTCAAGGTATTGGAGTGGCCATCACAAGCCCTGACCTCAATCCCATAGAAAATGTGTGGGCAGAACTGAAAAGCGTGTGCGAGCAAGGAGGCCTACAAACCTGACTCAGTTACACCAGCTCTGTAGGGAGGAATGGGAAAAAATTCACCCAACTTATTGTGGGAAGCTTGTGGAAGGCTACCCGAAATGTTTGACCCAAGTTAAACACTTTAAAGCCAATGCTACCAAATACTCATTGAGTGTATGTAAACTTCTGACCCACTGGGAATGTGATGAAAGAAATAAAAGCTGAAATAAATCATTCTCTCTGTTACGGGTGCTTCCCTCCTCTTCGTCTGAAGAGGAGGAGTAGGGATTGGACCAAAACGCAGCATTGTGATATGACATCGTGATTTAATAAACGAAACCAAAAAACACGAAGAACATTAGAGAATTACAAAAAAAAACAATAAACGACGTAGACAGACCTAGACTTGAGAACTTACAATAACACGAAGAACGCACGAACAGGTACAAACTACAAACAAACCGAAACAGTCCCGTGTGGCGCGACAAACACAGACACAGGAAACAACCACCCACAACAAACAATGTGAAACAACCTACCTTAATATGGTTCTCAATCAGAGGAAACGTAAACCACCTGCCTCTAATTGAGAAAGATATCAGGTCACCCATTAACCAACATAGAAACACATAACATAGACTGCCCACCCAAACTCACGCCCTGACCGACTAACACATACAAAAACAACAGAAAACAGGTCAGGAACGTGACACTCTCTACTATTATTCTGACATTTCACATTCTTAAAATAAAGTGGTGATCCTAACTGACCTAAGACAGGGTATTTTTTACTAGGATTAAATGTCAGGAATTGTGAAAAACTGAGTTTAAATGTATTTGGCTGATGTGTATGTAAACTTCCGACTTCAACTGTAGGCCTAGTGGGGCTCCCATTTGGCTGAAACACACATTTGGACTGAAGCTTTTAGGCTTTACTTGTATGGAAATGCTGGTCAGAGGCTGCTGAAAGCAATAAAATAACCAGAATAAAAAACCTATCTGGATCTATCGACAAATCAGAAAACAGATAAAATATTTATGTGAATTAACACTTTAAACATGATTATACTCCCCACCTGATTTCTACCATTCACTACTTGGCAAACATCACATAGCACACAACTCTGTCTGTCTCCGGCACTCTGGCTTTACTTTGCTGTCACTATCTGTTGTGCTGGTGAATGTGCCAACTTTGAATTGGTGCAACCTCATAGTAAAACATTAGTCTGGCTTCCCATCTACATCACTCCGGCCAACTGACGTTTCTTCTCCACAATGAGTCTGGATTTGCCTCCCTCCCCGACAATTTCTAGAATGCGAACACGTTCTGATTGGTCCCATAAATCGATGGGTTGGGCCAGAGCCAGGCTCTGCAAAAAGTTATCAACGTAAGGGAATTTCAGGGATTTTTGTCATTTTTTCAACCTTGAAAGCTAAATCCAATGACATAGTTACAATTTTTGTTAATTTTTACTTTGAATTCACGTTAGTTGACAACTCAATCAAGTGTAAATCAAAATTCACTTTTACTTGAGTCATTTTCTATTAAGGTATTTATACTTTTACTCAAGTATGACAATTGGGTCCAATTGGGTCCTTGTTCCACCACTCCTGATTCTACAGTAGGAGTAGCTGAAGGAAGTTCGACTGTCAGATTGCGACTGATCTGACAAACCAACCCCAAAGCCTATAATTCCTCCTACAACACCTCCTACAACACCTCCTACAACACCTCCTCCTACACCTCCTCCTACACCACCTCCTACACCACCTCCTACACAATATCCTACACCATATCCTACACCAGCTCCTACAACAGCTCCAATCCCTGCAATTATCAGTGCTTTCTGAATCCTTGCACCAAATTTGTCCATAAACCTTTCAAATGTTGACTCTCTGTTTGTGACTCGGGCTGTAGGCTGGGGAAGATCCTGAGGGACTGACCTTGAGGCAAGAGCTGAAGTTTGATTTGTAGGATCATTCTCATGTTCTGGCTGCCCAGTTCCTGTTACCTGGTTTTCCTCTTCTTCTCTTCTAATTGTATCTTCATTTATCTCTGTTCCATTTCCTGGAGGCCTGTCTGATTCTTCTTTACACCTTTGCTCTGTGTCTTTCTGAACATGTTGCTTTTTCTCCTCTTGAAGTTCTCTCTCCTCCTCCTCCTTCTGGATCCACTCCTTCTCCTTCTGGATCCACTCCTCTATCTTCTTTTGGATCCTCTCCCGCTCCATCCTCTCCCTTTCCCTCTCCCTCTCCATCCTCTCCCTCATCTCCTCCCACTCCATATTGACCCTCTCCCTCCTCACCATCAGCTCCTGCTCTTTCTTAATCCTGGCTGCCTCCTCAAACATCTCATTGGTGTAGCAGGTTCCTCCATTCTTCTCCACCATTCTGTCTATCTTCTCCATCAGCTCTGTGACCTGAGCTCTGTTTCCTCTAGCTTTATTGTTGAGGACATGGTACCTCCCCCCACACTGCTCTACCAATCTACTGAGGTCTCTGTTCCCACCAATCAGCTTCTCTAGACTGTTACCCTCTAACGCATCTCCATGGGTGAAGAGGATGATGGTGTGCTTTGCCAGTCCTGACCCAAACAAACTCTCTAGAATTTCAATAACTTTTTTCTCCTGCTCTGTGAACCTGTCATTGACTCGTAAAACTAAAAGGAAGGCATGAGGCCCTGGACTAGACACATAGATGCTCCTAACAATCTCCTTTGCTAATTCTTCAGCAGTAAGCTGTGTGTCAAACAGTCCTGGAGTATCAACCACACTGACATCCCTCCCATCTACTGCTGCCTGCTTCATTTCTGTTTTACGTGTTACTGAGGACATGTTCAGTTCAGAATGGAAATAATCTCCATCTAGGATGGTGTTTCCTGTTGCACTCTTCCCAACACCGGTTTTTCCAAGCAGAACAATCGTTCTCTCTGGGTGATTCCTTGAAACAGTTGACTCTGTGTATAGAGAAATACATCACATTTGATAAGCTGATACAGTAAAATGACTAACATCTCATCCTCTATACAGGCAGTTATTGGTGCACTGAATAATAATGATTTATGTCTGGTATTTACATTTTATGGTGAATGTGGAGTTCAGGTGGGATTTGTAACAGGGATCTGTCACACACCAATACAACTTATTAAAGTTACAATTGGGGGGGATAATTTACATGATTGTTAACCCAGAATAAGAGACCAGAGTGGTATACTACGTAGTGGGATACAGGAGTTAGCTAGCTAACTTTGGTCAATTCTGAGTTCAACTCGGGATAACTGTTAAACCCCTTTTTCCACGCCTATTGAAAATACTTGTAACGGCTGTCTATGTCGGATGAGGAGAAGGAGTAGGGATCGGACCAACACGCAGCGTTGTATGCAGACATGAATGAATTTAATTAAAGACGAACACGAAGAACACTCGAACAGATTACAAAAACAACAAAATGACGTAGACAGACCTGAACTTGAGAATTTACAATAACACGAAGAACAGGAACAGACTAACCAAACGAACGAACACGAAACAGTCCCGTGTGGTGCCACAGACACAGGAACAATCACCCACAAACAAACAGTGAGAACAGCCTACCTTAATATGGTTCTCAATCAGAGGAAACGTCAAACACCTGCCTCTAATTGAGAACCATATCAGGCAACACATTTAACCCAACATAGAAACACAAAACATAGAATGCCCACCCCAACTCACGCCCTGACCAACTAAACACATACAAAAACAAGGAAAACAGGTCACGAACGTGACAATACTAATATTAAGTCACACTAAGTTTCACTGTGTGTTATGATTCAAATGCATCATGTCATTACTAAATGTGTAGTGTTATGTATTTCAATATTACTATTTTGAACACCTGATTAATTAAGTATTTAATCAATCTTCCTCAAGTATTGTCTCAGTCATTGTCATGCCAAACAAAATAACTGCTCTTACAATTCTCAGGCAGGATTACCTATAATCACCTATAATCACCTATAATCACCTATAATCACCTCAGCTACAGGAGACACATTAAAATATTGTGTTCATAATGTTATCAATGACATGACCTACTGAGCTCTCATCTAGAATATCTACTGTCATCAGTATTATACGCTTCAAACACAGTATTTCAATCATGGAAACATTTACAATTAGTCAACATTACATTTCTGGCTAATCCTTTATTCAAACAGTTAGTTATACTTACTGAGACATGGATATGTCTTTTCCAGCAGTGATTTGACCTGCTCAGGATCACCCCTCTTGTTGTTGAACACATGGTATCTTCCACTGTATTTTCTCATCACTTCTGTGAGGTCATCTGAGTCAGCAATGAATTCTTTTATAGTCTGGTCTTCCAACTCATCTCCTCTGGTGAACAGGATCCAGGTTTGCTTCAAAAGACTTTCTCCTAGAAGACCTTCTACTTTACTGATGACCCTCTTCTCCTCTGCTGTTAATCTCTCTGCCTTCACCACCAGGAGAAACACACGGGGACCAGATGAGGTTAACTTGAGGACATTCTGGACTTTCTCCTGAATTTGCTCTTCAGATTGATCGGGGTTACAGAATCCTGGAGTGTCATACACGACAAGATCTATTCCTTCAATGGTGACATTTTGTTTCTCAATATCAGCAGTCACTGATTTTAATATTTTCTTTGAGAGAAAATCGTTTCGTCCCAGGATGGTGTTTCCTGTTGCACTTATCCCTGCTCCTGTTTTACCAAGTAACACCACCTGCAATGGTCTGGATGTCTGTTGCACAGGTTTGGAAAAGTGCCCCATCTTGAAGGAATTATCTTGTTATAGCCGAGCAGTGTGAGGTGTGAGGCAGGAATCTATATACAAATACAAATGAAATAATGACATTACTTTCTAGGATGCAAAAGGCAGAAAAACAAATAAAAAAAACAATGATATGAACAGCCATCACCTGGTTATTACATGCAAGCTGGTATTAATAATTTACACACAAAAAAAATGTGATTTGAGAACAAAAGGGTAAATACATGTCTAGTTCACAGCATTGATTGTTGATCTATAACTGTTTGCAGATGGTAGGCTACAAGCACCCCAATGGGCACAGACTTCAGTTCAACTTCTAGTTTTGGTTTATACTGATGTCAAATAACGTGAATTCAATGTGAAATCCACCAAACCCTGAGCCATGTCATTGCATTTTGGTTAAACGTTGATTTAAACTGACAGCTTTCCTGCTTTGGTTCAGGAATATCACTATGTGTCATCGACATTTATCATAAAACTATCAGCCTACATGTAAAATTACTATGTTGAAATTACTGTTTATTACTGAAATAACAATATTTAGGCTACATATTCTTATTAAATCAGACAACACAATCGTAGCATAACACAATCATATGAATAGGACTGTCTATTGAAAATACGCCTTCAATGACGCAGTTATAATTGTCGAAATCCAGACCACCTTTGAAGCAACACATTGTTCTTCATGTTGGCCATTATTCTACTGAAGACAGTACTAGCTACTAATAATGTAGTAATCTAATAGATTTACATAAATCATTCAAATAAATAACAACTTACCTACTTTCGTATTAGATATCTTGAACGTTCTTAAATGCTACGGAGTTGAAATTGTTCAGCTTCAACAGTTTCACTTTCAGTCTCCAGTGTTCTTATTTTATCTGACACTTAAACCACTCCCCTAAGTTCACTAGACAAACCCTATATCATCGTATCATCTCTTTCCTGCTGATAAACTCCCAACAAAACTCAGTTTATCAATAACATAAAAAAATGTATCATAATACGGCTAGGCAAAATCATTCATAAACGTAGCAAGCACACTGTCGGCCACAGGCTACTGTCTACACCTTTTAAAAGGACATGATGTTCGTGCAGATCGCATCAGCACAGCGAATGATGCAGATTTCGGCTTAAACCTAAATTACCTTTAACATGTATGCACCTTTAAAATGTATGCACGGCCTTCCCCTTAGGGACAGTTCGAAATGTACTGTTCGAAATTTACACAACCATCAGAGTCGGCTGCAGATAATAATTATCAGTTGGGCGGAAATCAGATTATCAACATTTTTGATGCCATATTTATAATAATATAAAATATATGCAACGAAATTTCCATCAACAGTTTTCTGTGCCAATACACCACACAACCAATAAACAAAGCATACCTTCTGCAGGCGCTTCAATAAATCTACTATTTAAAGAAAGCATAGGGTACTAGGGGGTAACTAGTACCCTAATTGCCGACAGAAAAAAGCAAGGTTTTGAAAGAAATTGGTATGTAGATGAAGGTAATAATGAGGGGAATTGACTACAAAGGGAAATAAATGGCTACAGTTTACACTTTTGTTGTTATTTCATGTAATGTTGTTTTCAGAAAAGGAGTGTTTATGGGGTATCTGACTCCACACACAGAGACGCGTACAAAGCTCTCCCTCCCTCACCCTCCATTTGGCAGATCTGACCATAATTCTATACTCCTGATTCCTGCTTACAAGCAACAATTTAAGCAGGAAGCACCAGTGACTCGGTCAATAAAAAAGTGGTCAGATGAAGCAGATGCTAAACTACAGGACTGTTTTGCTAGCACAGACTGGAATATGTTCCGTGATTCTTCCTATGGCATTGAGGAGTACACCACATCAGTCATTGGCTTCATCAATAAGTGCATCGATCACGTCGTCCCCACAGTGACTGTACATACATACCCCAACCAGAAGCCATGGATTACAGGCAACATCCGCACTGAGCTAAAGGCTAGAGCTGCTGCTTTCAATGAGCAGGACTATAACCCGGACGCTTATAAGCAATTGCACTATGCCCTCCGAAGAACCATCAAACAGGCAAAGCATCAATACAGGACTAAGATTGAATCGTACTACACCGGCTCCGACGCTCGTCGGATGTGGCAGGGCTTGCAAACTATTACAGACTACAAAGGGAAGCACAGCCGAAAGCTGCCCAGTGACACGAGCCTACTAGACGAGCTAAACTACTTCTATGCCTTGCTTTGAGGCAAATAACAATGAACCATGCTCTCCGCAGCCGATGTAAGACCTTTAAACAGGTCAACATTCACAATGCTGCAGGGTCAGACGGATTACCAGGCTGTGTACTGTGAGCATGCGCTGACCAACTGGCAAGTGTCATATTTCCTCAAAAGGTTCTACAGCTACACCATCGAGAGCATCCTGACTACTTGAGTCACTGCCTGGTATGGCAACTGCTCGGCCTCCGAACGCAATGCACTACAGAGGGTAGTGCTTACGGCCCAGTACATCACTGGGGCCAGGGTTCCTGCCACCTACAAGTGTGCATAGATCTTTTGGGGTGCATGTGCTCAAACTTAAAAAAGGGCACTCCACCCCAAAATAAAACTCTGCAACCATGCGGTCACAGACTTGTTGAGCAATTATTATAAGAAGTGGGGAAAGCAGCACAATTTGATGAGTAAACTATTTTATAAACTACTTTGAACTGGAATAAATGCTGCACTGATTAACAATGACCAACACATTTCCAGTCAAAATACAAGATTGTAAGAAATACTGTAGTCTACATTACTATATCAACTCAACTCCATTTGTTGCCTCTATCATTTATCCCAGTGCTTTTCAAACTTTGTGACCCGCTACTCCTGAAAAGGAGTGGTACAAAACGTGTGACCCCACATGCATGTGCGCACAGTTGCTGCAAATGCAGCCAATCATTACATCCATATATATTTATGCACGATATGATACATTATGACATCAAACCAAATCTGTGTCATTGGAAAAAGCATTGTTACTGTAGCCTAGTAGCCTATCTAGGTGAAAGTGAAACAAAAAAAATATCCACCGACATTTTGTCCATGTTAGTAAACTGCCATTTTAGTTTTTACAGATCACGATGTCCTGTCGTCTCCTGTAAATATGGACATGTAGGCTAGGCTATTGACAGTGACTGACGGACAAGCAACAACGAAGTATAACCTATTGAAGATAACCGACGAGTTAACAGGTGTTTTGAGGTCAATACATGGCATTTCATTATTCATTGAATTAGCAGAGAAGGAATAAACATTTGTCCTACCAGAGGTAAGGTTAAAAAAAATTACATTAAGCCTGCAAAAGTTGCCCAATTGAGGAGAGACTGTCTTGCATATAACTATCACCTGTGACTCCCACAATCTCTATGATAGGCCTATAGCCTAGTCTAACTAAATGTATGATTATTCGGTTTAGCTTTACAGCAGTCATGACAAGAACAATAAACCAGCAGCAGGGCTGTGCCAACCGACTGTAATATTTATCAATATTATTTTTCTGGCCATATGATCCAAATTTAAACCGACATCTGGAACAATAAAATCACTAAATTAATTGTAGGCACATTGGAGTCATGGCTACCCGTACCCTAAGCATCCCAACAGGACAATAAAGTAGAAATAAAACAACTCTCACACATAGCCTAGGCTGAAGAAAACAAAACATATCATCAGAAGCCCATATGAACCTATAGCCTGAAGCTACACAAAAGTAGCCTAGTTCAACGTGGAGAAGGGACTAGTTTTGCGAGGAAACAGCGCCATCTGTGGTCCAATTTACGGACAAATTGTGTGACATTATTTTTTGCTCCAAAATGCAGCATTTCTCAAAGTTTTTCTGCCAAAATGTAGTACTTCTCAATGTTTTTCCGCCAATATATATATATATATATATTATAGATGCGTTTTGCCATTATTTTAGTCTACAACGCCACCTGCTTTTGTAACAATCTGTCGACCCGTTTCAGGAAACTAGGCGTGTGTCGCAAGTCACGACTTCACAGGAGAGCCATTTGAATTATTATTATAATTTTTTTATCAAAATGCGTTATTTGGTAGAAATGCCTTCTGGAATATATGAACTTTCATGTGCCTTAATAACAACCTTGCATGACATCTGTAAATATTAATACAATTGTTAAATTACGAGCCTTGTTGGTTAAGCCACAGAAAAGGACTGCAACCTTCCCACTAGCCATGAGATAATGAGTGGGCTGGACATGCCGAGTTCGGAGTTCGAATTGTTCTGCCATATAGAAGGCTTCTGTCTATTTGAGCTGGTCAGTCTGTGTTGGTAAAACACCTGTCTCCAGATTGCATCTTCAAACTAAGGGCATGGCATGGCATCCGTGACAGGGAGACGTGTCCATCATGCATGATGATGTATACAGGTAAGATAGTCTAGCTAGCTACATTTTCAGATATTACACGTTTCTAATTTTGACAGAAAGTTGTTTAATTTCAAGCTAAAGTGTACTGTTAGCTAGCTAACGTTAGCTGGCTGGCTCCCTAGCTAACGATACGTGTATGACGTTATTATTTGTATCCCAGAACTTTTTGCTTAGCTAGTTAGAGCCCAATGTTAGCTAGCTACATGGCTAAATGGCTTGGCTCCCCCTCCACTCAGTATTTTTGTTAAACAGAAAACCCAAACATATGGCAGCAGATCCACAAGGTCTGCCATGAGAGGTGACTGTATAGTTCCCCTAAGGAAAAGCACCTTTAGTAAATCCGCTTTTTCTGTGAGAGCTTCCCATGTCTGGAATACACTGCCATCAGACACACATAACTGCACCACATATCACACTTTCACAAAATGCTTGAAGACATGGCTAAAGGTCAATCAGATTTGTGAACATGGTCCCTAGCTGTGTGTTGCCGCTTTCCATGTCTGTTGTCTGTATGGTGAGGTGTGGAAACACTTTGTTGCTTTTATGAATTTTGTCTTGCTGCTTTTTGTTCTATGTTGCTCTGTCTGTATGCTACGTCTTGCTTGTCCTATGTTGCTATGTCTTGCTTGTTATATGTTGCTATTGTCTATATTGTAATTGTTTTTAATAACCTGCCCAGGGACTGCGGTTGAAAATTAGCCGGCTGGCTAAAACCGGCACTTTTACTGAAACGTTGATTAATGTGCACTGTCCCTGTAAAAATAAAAAATAAACTCAAACTCAAACTCAAACCTGGTTGGTTAGCTCCCAGCAGATTCATGCAGGGAGCTAACTACTATGTTCATTGTTGTTTAACTAGCTAACATTAGCTGGCTGGCTCGATAGCTAACATTATATGACGTGTGTGATCTTACACGATGTTTACCTAGCTAGCTAGCTCCGAGAGCTAAACGAGATGGGTGGGGCTAAATCTTAAGAGGGTGTGAACGATGCTGAATGGGTGTAGACAAAGAGGAACTCTTCACTAGATACCAAAACATTCAAAGGCCATTTTCTCAAAAGTGAGTTTACAGGTTTATCAACTTTCAAAGCAGAATTACTTTCCCATTGTTCCTCAAAAATGCAGTGTATGATGTACATTTTTTTAGCTCTGAGTTTCTACTTTTATCCAATGTAAAAAACACCAACTGTTGCTAAATAAGACAAAATCCAAGTGGTGAGTCACAAATAGTTGTAGTAAACACTATGGTTGTGTTAACACAAAATGGTAAAACAAGAAGTCAATTTAAGAATGAATATGCTATAACAGTAATCGAGTAATTGTCTCTGGCCCCCTCCCAGTTAGGGGGAGTGACGAGCTCTACAGCAGAGTCTCAGCACTCAATCGCTGGTTGAAAACTGTTTTCTGCCCCTCCCAAAAGATAGAATTTGTAGATAATTGGCCCTCTTTCTGGGACTCACCCACAAACAGGACCAAGCCTGACCTGCTGAGGAGTGACGGACTCCATCCTAGCTGGAGGGGTGCTCTCATCTTATCTACCAACATAGATAGGGCTCTAACTCCTCTAGCCCCACAATGAAATAGGGTGCAGGCCAGGCAGCAGGCTGTTAGCCAACCTGCCAGCTTAGTGGAGTCTGCCAATAGCACAGTCAGTGTAGTCAGCTCAGCCATACCCATTGAGACTGTGTCTGTGCCTCGACCTAGGTTGGGCAAAACTAAACATGGCGGTGTTCGCCTTAGCAATCTTATTAGGATAAAGACCTCCTCCATTCCTGCCATTATTGAAAGAGATCGTGATACCTCACATCTCAAAATAGGGTTACTTAATGTTAGATCCCTCACTTCAAAGGCAGTCATAGTCAATGAACTAATCACAGATCATAATCTTGATGTGATTGGCCTGACTGAAACATGGCTTAAGCCTGATGAATTTACTGTGTTAAATGAGGCCTCACCTCCTGGTTACACTAGTGACCATATCCCCCGTGCATCCCGCAAAGGCGGAGGTGTTGCTAACATTTACGATAGCAAATTTCAATTTACAAAAAAAAATATGGCGTTTTCGTCTTTTGAGCTTCTAGTCATGAAATCTATGCAGCCTACTCAATCACTTTTTATAGCTACTGTTTACAGGCCTCCTGGGCCATATACAGCGTTCCTCTCTGAGTTTCCTGAATTCCTATCAGACCTTGTAGTCATAGCAGATCATATTCTAATTTTTGGTGATTTTAATATTCACATGGAGAAGTCCACAGACCCACTCCAAAAGTCTTTCGGAGCCATCATCGACTCAGTGGGTTTTGTCCAACATGTCTCTGGACCTACTCACTGCCACAGTCATACTCTGGACCTAGTTTTGTCCCATGGAATAAATGTTGTAGATCTTAATGTTTTTCCACATAATCCTGGACTATCGGACCACCATTTTATTACGTTTGCAATCGCAACAAATAATCTGCTCAGACCCCAACCAAGGAGCATCAAAAGTCGTGCTATAAATTCTCAGACAACACAAAAATTCCTTGATGCCCTTCCAGACTCCTTCTGCCTACCCAAGGACGTCAGAGGACAAAAATCAGTTAACCACTTAACTGAGGAACTCAATTTAACCTTGCGCAATACCCTAGATGCAGTTGCACCCCTAAAAACGAAAAACATTTGTCATAAGAAACTAGCTCCCTGGTATACAGAAAATACCCGAGCTTTGAAGCAAGCTTCCAGGAAATTGGAACGGAAATGGCGCCACACCAAACTGGAAGTCTTCCGACTAGCTTGGAAAGACAGTACCGTGCAGTACCGAAGAGCCCTCACTGCTGCTCGATCATCCTACTTTTCCAACTTAATCGAGGAAAATAAGAACAATCCAAAATTTCTTTTTGATACTGTTGCAAAGCTAACTAAAAAGCAGCATTCCCCAAGAGAGGATGGCTTTCACTTCAGCAGTAATAAATTCATGAACTTCTTTGAGGAAAAGATCATGACCATTAGAAAGCAAATTACGGACTCCTCTTTGAATCTGCGTATTCCTCCAGGGCTTAGCTGTCCTGGATCTGCACAGCTCTGCGAGGGCCTGGGATCGGGAGAGACACTTAAGTGTTTTAGTACTATATCTCTTGACACAATGATGAAAATAATCATGGCCTCTAAACCTTCAAGCTGCATACTGGATCCTATTCCTACTAAACTGCTGAAGGAGCTGCTTCCTGTGCTTGGCCCTCCTATGTTGAACATAATAAACAGCTCTCTATCCACCGGATGTGTACCAAACTCACTAAAAGTGGCAGTGATAAAGCCTCTCTTGAAAAAGCCAAACCTTGACCCGGAAAATATAAAAAACTATCGGCCTATATCGAATCTTCCATTCCTCTCAAAAATTTTAGAAAAAGCTGTTGCGCAGCAACTCACTGCCTTTCTGAAGACAAACAATGTATACGAAATGCTTCAGTCTGGTTTTAGACCCCATCATAGCACTGAGACTGCACTTGTGAAGGTGGTAAATGACCTTTTAATGGCGTCAGACCGAGGCTCTGCATCTGTCCTCGTGCTACTAGACCTTAGTGCTGCCTTTGACACCATCGATCACCACATTCTTTTGGAGAGACTGGAAACCCAAATTGGTCTACACGGACAAGTTCTGGCCTGGTTTAGATCTTACCTGTCGGAAAGATATCAGTTTGTCTCTGTGAATGGTCTGTCCTCTGACAAATCAACTGTACATTTCGGTGTTCCTCAAGGTTCCGTTTTAGGACCACTATTGTTTTCACTATATATTTTACCTCTTGGGGATGTTATTCGAAAACATAATGTTAACTTTCACTGCTATGCGGATGACACACAGCTGTACATTTCAATGAAACATGGTGAAGCCCCAAAATTGCCCTGTGTTTCAGACATAAGGAAGTGGATGGCTGAAAACTTTCTACTTTTAAACTCGGACAAAACAGAGATGCTTGTTCTAGGTCCCAAGAAACAAAGAGATCTTCTGTTAAATCTGACAATTCATCTTGATGGTTGTAAAGTCGTCTCAAATAAAACTGTGAAGGACCTCGGCGTTACTCTTGACCCTGATCTCTCTTTTGACGAACATATCAAGACTGTTTCAAGGACAGCTTTTTTCCATCTACGTAACATTGCAAAAATCAGAAATTTTCTGTCCAAAAATGATGCAGAAAAATGTATCCATGCATTTGTTACTTCTAGGTTAGACTACTGCAATGCTCTACTTTCCGGCTACCCGGATAAAGCACTAAATAAACTTCAGTTAGTGCTAAATACGGCTGCTAGAATCCTGACTAGAACCAAGAAATTTGATCATATTACTCCAGTGCTAGCTTCCCTACACTGGCTTCCTGTTAAGGCAAGGGCTGATTTCAAGGTTTTACTGTTAACCTATAAAGCGTTACATGGGCTTGCTCCTACCTATCTTTCCGAGTTGGTCCTGCCGTACATACCAATACGTACGCTACGGTCACAAGACGCAGGCCTCCTAATTGTCCCTAGAATTTCTAAGCAAACAGCGGGAGGCAGGGCTTTCTCCTATAGATCTCCATTTTTATGGAACAGTCTGCCTACCCATGTGAGAGACGCAGACTCCGTCTCAACCTTTAAGTCTTTACTGAAGACTTATCTCTTCAGTAGGTCATATGATTGAGTGTAGTCTGGCCCAGGAGTGTGAAGGTGAACGGAAAGGCTCTGGAGCAACGAACCGCCCTTGCTGTCTCTGCCAGGCCGGTTCCCCTCTCTCCACTGGGATTCTCTGCCTCTAACCCTGTTACAGGGGCTGAGTCACTGGCTTGCTGGTGCTCTTTCATGCCGTCCCTAGGAGGGGTGCGTCACTTGAGTGGGTTGAGTTACTGACGTGATCTTCCTGTCTGGGTTGGCGCCCCCCCTTGGTTTGTGCTGTGGTGGAGACCTTTTTTTTTTTTACCTTTGTGGGCTATACTCGGCCTTGTCTCAGGATTGTAAGTTGGTGGTTGAGGATATCCCTCTAGTGGTGCGGGGGCTGTGCTTTGGCAAAGTGGGTGGGGTTATATCCTTCCTGTTTGGCCCTGTCCGGGGGTTTCTTCGGATGGGGCCACAGTGTCTCCTGACCGCTCCTGTCTCAGCCTCCAGTATTTATGCTGCAGTAGTTTGTGTCGGGGGGCTAGGGTCAGTTGGTTATACCTGGAGTACTTCTCCTGTCTTATCCAGTGTCCTGTGTGAATTTAAGTATGCTCTCTCTAATTCTCTCGTTCTCTCTTTCTCTCTGAGAACCTGAGCCCTAGGACCATACGTCAGGACTACCGGGCATGCTGACACCTTGCTGTCCCCAGTCCGCCTGGCCTTGCTGCTATTCCAGTTTCAACTGTTCTGCCTGCGGTTACGAAACCCCTACCTGTCCCAGACCTGCTGTTTTCAACTCTTAATGATCGGCTATGAAAAGCCAACTGAGATTTATTCCTGATTATTATTTGACCATGCTTGTCATTTATGAACATTTTGAAAATCTTGGCTCTCTCTAATTTTCTCCTTCTCTCTTTCTTTCTCTCGGAGGACCTGAGCCCTAGGACCATACGTCGGGACTACCGGCCGTGGTGACTCCTTGCTGTCCCCAGTCCGCCTGGCCTTGCTGCTATTCCAGTTTCAACTGTTCTGCCTGCGGTTATGGAACCCCTACCTGTCCCAGACCTGCTGTTTTCAACTCTTAATGATCGGCTATGAAAAGCCAACTGAGATTTATTCCTGATTATTATTTGACCATGCTTGTCACTTATGAACATTTTTGAACATCTTGGCATAGTTCTGTTATAATCTCCACCCGGCACAGCCAGAAGAGGACTGGCCACCCCTCATAGCCTGGTTCCTCTCTAGGTTTCTTCCTAGGTTTTGGCCTTTCTAGGGAGTTTTTCCTAGCCACCGTGCCTCTACACCTGCATTACTAGCTGTTTGGGGTTTTAGGCTGGGTTTCTGTACAGCACTTCGAGATATTAGCTGATGTACGAAGGGCTATATAAAATAAAATTGATTGAACAGCTATGTTAATAAAGACAAAGATTAGGCCCCGTTACAATGTAATGCATATCACGTTTATCTTGTTACCATAAAATGTCAAGAGAGAACTGTTCTCATTGGACAGAATAGTCAGTGTGGTTGACACTCCAGACTTCTTCTATGCAACACACACACAGGAGGGTTTGAGTTCAGAGATGTTTTGTACTTTAATTAAACATTTGCACATCGTTACAACACTGTATATATACATAATATGACATTTGAAATGTCTTTATTCTTTTGGAACTTCTGTGAGTGTGATGTTTACTGTTCATTTTTATTGTTTATTTCACTTTTGTATATTATCTACTTCACTTGCTTTGGCAATGTTATCATATGTTTCCCATGCCAATAAAGCGCCTTGAATTGAATTGTATCCATCTGGGCATTTTTTTAACATTAGACTAATGAATGAAATTACTTTTAATGGTATACCCAGGGCCTCAGAGCAACATTTTCTGGCTACGCTGCATGCAGAGTTTCTCAAAATAAACATGTATAATTACAAGTATTATTATAACAATTATAATACAGTATGTTCTGTAATTATTGGGAGAGTAAAGCATTTTACTCAAATGTTTCAACATGTTTCAACATGTTGTGTTGATAGTGCTCCCAGTACTTTGGTCTCAATGGTGATGCTTACGTTAGCTCAATATGATTATTCATATAAGCATGCAGGAACAGTAGAATGCAGCTACACAATATTGGGCAAATCAGATAGTGTTGATCTAATACTATTTGACTGATTTCAAATGGAATTTCAGTTTGAAAAATACAACTAAAAACATACAACTAAAATCACACACGATTAATTTGATAAAATCCTGTTATCAGAATAGCATTGACTGACTTTCAAACCTTTGATTGTAGCAAGCTAACGATAAACTGAATTTTATGGTGCTTTACCCTTTAAAAACATACACAATAGCAGGAACAACAGCACTAAGCAACACCACTAAGCACAACAGCAGTAGTACTAAACAACAACAGCAACAACAGCAGAACCAGCAGTAGCAAAACCACCAACAGCACAAATGCCTGCGACCGCAAAAAGTATGGCGCAGGGCACAAGAATTTTCCAGTGTTTCTTTAAAAACACACTAAAACCCTTTTCCTCTTTTATCTCCTTTTGGATCCCTTCTGGATACCCTCTCGATCCTCTCTCATCTCTCTCCTTCTGGATCCTCTCCTCCTCCTCCCTCTGGATCCTCTCCTCCTTGATCTCCCCCGGGATCCTCTCCTCTATCTCTCTATGGATCCTCTCCTCCTCCTCCCTCTGGATCCTCTCCTCCTCCTCTTTCTTAATCCTGGCTGCATCCTCAAACATCTCATTGGTGTAGCAGGTTCCTCCATTCTCCTCCACCATTCTGTCTATCTTCTCCATCAGCTCTGTGACCTGATCTCTGCTTCCTCTAGCTTTATTGTGGAGGACATGGTACCTCCCCCCACACTGCTCTACCAATCTACTGAGGTCTCTGTTCCCACCAATCAGCTTCTCTAGACTGTTACCCTTTAACTCATCTCCCCGGGTGAAGAGGATGATGGTGTGCTTTGCCAGTCCTGACCCAAACCCTTTCTCTAGAATTTCAATAACTTGTTCCTCCTGCTCTGTGAACCTGTCACTGACTCGTAAAACTATGAGGAAGGCATGAGGCCCTGGACTAGACTCATAGATGCTCCTACCAATCTCCTCTGCTAATTCTTCAGCAGTAAGCTGTGTGTCAAACAGTCCTGGAGTGTCAACCACACTGACATCCCTCCCATCTACTGCTGCCTGTTTCATTTCTGTTTTACGTGTTACTGAGGACATGTTCAGTTCAGAATGGAAATAATCTCCATCTAGGATGGTGTTTCCTGTTGCACTCTTCCCAACACCACTTTTTCCAAGCAGAACAATCCTTCTCTCTGGGAGATTCCTGATGGAGGAGCTCCTTGAAACAGTTGAATCTGTGTAGAGAAATACATCACATTTGATAAACTGATACATTAAAATGACTACCATCTCATCCCATATACAGGCAGTTATTGGTGCACTGAATAATAATGATTTATGTCTGGTGTTTAAATCTTTATGATGAATGTGGAGTTCAGGTGGGATTTGTAACAGGGATCTGTCACACACCAATACAACTTATTAAAGTTACAATTGGGGGGATAATTAATTTACATGATTGTTATCCCAGAATAAGAGACCAGAGGGGTATACTACGTAGTGGGATAGAGGAATTAGCTAGCTAACTTTGGTGAATTCTGAGTTCAACTCGTGATAACTGTTAAACTTAACGAGAACCCCTTTTTCACACCTATTGAAAATAACTGTATTAAGTCACACTAAGTTTCACTGTGTGTTATGATTCAAATGCATCATGTCATTACTAAATGTGTAGTGTGATGTATTTCAATATGACTATTTAACACAAAATAACATCTGATTAATTAAATATTTAAAACATCTTCCTCAAGTATTGTCTCAGTCATTGTCATGCCAAACACAATAACTGTTCTTACAATTCTCAGGCAGGACTACCTATAATCACCTCAGCTACAGGAGACATATGAAAATATTGTGTTCATAATGTTATCAATGACATGACCTACTGAGCTCTCATCTATAATATCTAGTTTTCTATCATCAGTATTATACGCTTCAAAACACAGTATTTCAATCATGTAAACATTTACAATTAGCCTACATTACATTTCTGGCTAATCCTTTATTTAAACAGTTAGTTATACTTACTGAGACATGGAGATGTCTTTTCCAGCAGTGATTTGACCTGCTCAGGATCATCCCTCTTGTTGTTGAACACATGGTATCTTCCACCATATTTTCTCATCACTTCTGAGAGGTCATCTGACTCCTTAATGAAGTCTTCTATAGTCTGGTCTTCCAACTCATCTCCTCTGGTGAACAGGATCCAGGTTTGCGTCAAAAGACTCTCTCCTAGAAGACCTTCTACTTTACTGATGACCCTCTTCTCTTCTTCTGTTAATCTGTCTGTCTTCACCACCAGGAGAAACACACGGGGACCAGATGAGGTTAACTTGAGGACATCCTGGAATTTCTCCTGAATTTGCTCTTCAGATTGGTCGGGGTCACAGAATCCTGGAGTGTCATACACGACAAGATCTATTCCTTCAATGGTGACATTTTGTTTCTCAATATCAGCAGTCACTGATTTGGAACTCTTCTTTGAGATAAAATCTTTTCGTCCCAGGATGGTGTTTCCTGCGGCACTCTTCCCTGCTCCTGTTTTACCAAGTAACACCACCTGCAATGGTTTGGATGTCTGTTGCAAAGGTTTGGATGGGTGCCCCATCTTCAAGGAATTATCCTGTTTTAATGTGACTTGTGAGGAATCTAAATACAAATACAATTTTAAATAATTACATTCTTCTCTAAGATGCAAAATGCAGAAAAACAAGTAACAACCCAATGGTATGAATAGCCATCAACTGGCTATTATGTGCAAGCTGGAATTAATAATTTACACACAAAACATTTGATTTGATAAAAGATGATAAAAGGTAGTCTAGCAGAACTATAAACTGCCTGGAACATAGTTAACAGCATTGATTGTTCTTTTTTTTGTCTATAACTGTTTTCAGATGGTAGGCTACAACCACCCCACTGAGCACAGACATCAGTTCAACGTCTAGTTTTGATATATATTTGATGTCAAATATCGTGAAATCAATGTGAAATCAACAAAACTGAGCCATATCGTTGCATTTTGTTTAGAAGTTGATTTAAACAGACATCCCTCCTCTTTGGTTCACGAATAGGACTGTGTCATCGAGTTTTATCATAAAACTAAAATGATTTAATTTAAATGATATAAAAATATGTAGGTTACATATTCGTATTAAATCAAACAACACAATCGTAGCATTACACGATCATATGAACAATATGCCTGTGTATTGACAATACGTCTTCCATGACGCAGTTATCATTTTCGAAATTCAGACCATTTAGGAAGCTAACATTGTTTTTCATGTTGGCCATTATTCTACTGAAGACAGTCCTAGGCTACTAATAATGTAGTAATCTAATAGATTTACATAAATCATTCAAATAAAGAACAACTTACCTAGTTTCGTATTAGATATCTTGAACGTTCTTAAATTCTACGGAGTTGAAATTGTTCAGTTTCACTTTCAGTCTCCAGTGTTCTTATTTTATCTGACACTTAAACCACTCCCCTAAGTTCACTAGACAAACCCTGTATCGTCTTATTATTTTTTTATCCTGCTGATAAACTCCCAACAAAACTCAGTTTATCAATAACATTTCAAGATTAATCATATAGGCCAAGGCAAAATAATTCGTAAACATAGCCTATGTGTTGAGGCTAGTAAACAATCAAAGGTACATTCTCGGCAAGGCTACTGTCAGCACCTTTTTAAAAGAAATATCCATGACGTTCGTGCAGATCACATTAGCACAGCGAATGATGCAGATGTCGGCTTACCCAGTATCAAAGGCCTGGCTTGACAGTCTCCGAATGTCATTAAACTTTTTGGTGTTTTGTAACAGATGTCTCTTTCCATTCATCAAATGGCCGCTGCACAGTTTGGATTGTTTGATTGATTTTATTTGTCAAAAGACATACACAGTGTATAAAACATTATGAATATCTTCTCTCTCCATAACTGACCAGGTGAATCCAGGTGAACGCTATGATCCCTTATTGATGTCACTTGTTAAATCCACTTCAATCAGTGTAGATGAAGGGGCGGAGTCAGGTTAAAGAAGGATTTTTAAGCCTTGAGACAATTGAGATATGGAATGTGTATATGTGACATGAAGAGGGTGAATGGGCAAGACAAAAGATTTAACTGCCTTTGAACAGGGTATGGTAGTAGGTGCCAGGCGCAACGGTTTGTGTTGTCAAGAACTGCAAAGCTACTGGGTTTTTCACCGTCAACAGTTTCCTGTATCAACAATGGCCCACCACCCAAAGGACATCCAGCCAACTTGACACAACTTTGGGAAGCGATGGAGTCAACATGGGCCAGCATCCCTGTGGAACGCTTTTGACACCTTGTAGAGTCCATGCCCTGACGAGGGAAACTACTTGTTCTCACTTTAGGATAGAACATTCATGGCACTCTTCACCTGAATTGTTAGGATTTTCTTGTGATCACAACAAAACTACTTATTTTAAATAATTAAATTGTGTTTTCTTTGAAAAGATGGGCCTGGCTGAGAATAAGTTGCTCTGGATAAGAGCGTCTGCTAAATGACTTAAATGTAAATGTAAATGTAAATATAACATTCAGTTTTGTGGCGCTGTTTACCGCTATTTTCTGGATTAATTTGTGACCAGTCAAAACTACTTATTTTACTCAACTAGAGATGTAAATAAATGGTGTTTTCTTTGAAAAGATGTGCCCGACTGACATGAAAAATACATTAAGGGGAAATTATCCACAGACACGGAGTCTGATTATCTCTTTATTTACAATACTGGTTGCCATGGTTAACACAAACACAGGACATTGAATGCAGGACATTGAACACAGGACATTGAATGCAGGACATTGAACACAGGACATTGAATGCAGGACATTGAACGCAGGACATTGAATGAAAGTAAAGTGCAATATCATGGACATTCCAGGCTTGTAGGCCTGTTGTAAGGCAGGTCCTCACCAGACATCACCGGCCACAATGTTGCCTATGGGCACAAACCCACCGTCGCTGGACCAGACAGGACTGGCAAAAAGTGCTCTTCACAGACGAGTCGCGGTTTTGTCTCACCGGGGTGATGGTCGGATTCGCGTATATCGTCGAAGTAATGAGCCTTAAACCGAGGCCTGCACTCTGGAGCGGGATTGATTTTGAGGTGGAGGGTCCGTCATGCTCTGGGGAGGTGTGTCACAGCATCATCGGACTGAGCTTGTTGTCATTGAAGGCAATCTCAACGCTATGCGTTACAGGGAAGACATCATCCTCCCTCATGTGGTACCCTTCCTGCAGGCTCATCCTGACATGACCCTCCAGCATGACAATGCCACCAGGCATACTGCTCGTTCTGTGCGTGATTAACTGCAAGACAGGAATGTCAGTGTTCTGCCATTGCCAGCAAAGAGCCCGGATCTCAATCCCATTGAGCACGTCTGGGACCTGTTGGATCAGAGGGTGAGGGCTAGGGCCATTCCCCCCAGAAATGTCCGGGAACATGCAGGTGCCTTGGTGGAAGAGTGGGGTAACATCTCACAGCAAGAACTCGCAAATGGTGCAGTCCATGAGGAGGAAATGCACTGCAGTACTTAATGCAGCTGGTGGCCACACCACATACTGATTGTTACTTTTGATTTTGACCCCCCCCTTTGTTCAGGGACACATTATTCAATTTCTCTCAGTCACATGTCTGTGGAACTTGTTCAGTTTATATCTCAGTTGTTGAATCTTATGTTCATACAAATATTTACACATGTTAAGTTTGCTGAAAATAAACGCAGTGAGAGGACGTTTCTTTTTTTGCTATATAAAAATTCACTGGACTGAATGGTTCCCAACCGGTGTGCAGCGATGGTTATATTTGTATTGTTATTTCAGGTCCAGTGCACTCAGACTGTTGTTACATTTGTTTGTTACATTTGCGTGTGATATCAATGAGCTGTGACAATGCATCTTGATATGGCCTATAATGGTGATTGACTGTACTGTCAAACAAAGCTGCCAGGTCTGAGTACAGGGTGTTAAACTCCCTCTCTGCGCGTTCTCTTTCCTTTTCTTACGTTCATTTAACTAGGCAAGTCAGTTATGAGGCTCCCGGGTGCTCATGGAGGAGGTCTGCTGCCTCAGAGGATCCTGGCAGTAGCTCTTCTTGCACCCACTTTGGGCCAAAAGATTGGGAATTTCTTTGCTTGATAAATAAGTGGCATGAATGATAAATATGACTATCTACAGACTTATGGAACAGTAACGGAAATTCCATTAGCTCTAAACTATGCAAGTCTCTTCATGGGGAAAGAAATCCTTACGAAGATCATGTTAAATATTGGACCTCCTATATAGACGATTGCTTTATGATCTAGACGGGTTCTGAAACTAAATGAATTGAACTACATTAACTCTAGAGTACATTCAATTTCCTTCACTATGAAAACAACATTAACTCTATACATTGCTTAGATCATGTTCTGTTCTGTCTAGTTGTCCCTCAAACAGGCCTATAAGTGCCATTAACCAGCCAACCTTTTTTTAACTAGGCAAGTCAGTGATGGCCTAGGAACAGTGGGTTAACTGCCTTGTCCAGGGGTAGAACAACATATTTTTACCTTGTCAGCTCTGGGATTCGATTTTGCAACCTTTCGGTTACTAGTCCAACGCTCTAACCACTAGGCTACCTGCCGCTTGAGTGTGAACTGTGAGGATGGCAGAGAGGGAGAGAGATCAATCATCACTGTTGAGCACTCCATTTAAAAATAGTGTAATACTGTTGTCAGATTGTCTCAGCATGGTAGGGTACAGCAGGGTTAGAGAGACAAGCAAACTTACAGTCATGGGGGAAGACTTTTTAACTTCTCATCAGGGTGTTGTAAGAGGAAGCAGTGTAGGACCTTGAGAGATTCTGCATAGTGCTGACTTACTGGACTGGATAGGGCTGAGTGACTGGACTGGATGAGGCTGAGTGACTGGACTGGATAGGGCTGAGTGACTGGACTGGATAGGGCTGAGTGACTGGACTGGATAGGGCTGAGTGACTGGACTGGATAGGGCTGAGTGACTTGACTGGATAAGGCTGAGTGACTGGACTGGATAAGGCTGAGTGACTGGACTGGATAGGGCTGAGTGACTGGACTGGATAGGGCTGAGTGACTGAACTGGATAGGGCTGAGTGACTGGACTGGATAGGGCTGAGTGACTGGACTGGATAGGGCTGAGTGACTGGACTGGATAGGGCTGAGTGACTGGACTGAGTGACTTGAATGGATAGGGCTGAGTGACAGGACTGCATAGGGCTGAATGACTGGACTGAGTGACTGGACCGGATAGGGATGAGTGACAGGACTGGATAGGGCTGAGTGACTGGACTGAATGGCTGGACTGAGTGACTTGAATGGATAGGGCTGAGTGACTGGACTGGATAGGGCTGAGTGACTGGACTGAGTGACTTGAATGGATAGGGCTGAGTGACTGGACTGGATAGGGCTGAATGACTGGACTGAGTGACTGGATAGGGCTGAGTGACTGGACTGGATAGGGTTGAGTGACTGGACTGAGTGACTGGAATGGATAGGGCTGAGTGACTGGACTGTGTGAATGGTCCTGTGAATGAGAGAAAGGGAGAGTGTGGGGAATCAGTAATTAAGTAATATCAGACTTCTCCGTATCATTGATCATCAGCCCCCCTGAAAGGTGGTACAGAGCATTCAGAAAGTAGTCAGACCCCTTCCATTTTTCCACATTTTGTTATGTTACAGCCTTATTCTAAAATGTATATATTTTTTTATCCTTAATCTACACACAATACCCCATAATGACATCACAATACCCCATAATGACATCACAATACCCCATAATGACAAAGTGTAAACAGGTTTTAAGAACATTTTGCAAATGAATACATTTTTTAAAAACAGAACCTTATTTACCTTATTTACCTACCTTATTTACATAAGTATTCAGACCCTTTACAATGAGACTTGAAATTGAGCTCAGGTGTATCCTGTTTCCATTGATCATCCTTGAGATGTTTCTACAACTTGATTGGAGTACACCTGTGGTAAATTCAATTGATTGGACATGATTTGGAAAGGCACACACCTTTCTATATAAAGTCCAATAGTTGGCAGTGCATGTCAGCGCATAAACCAAGCCATGAGGTAGAAGGAATTGTCCGTAGACCTCCTAGACAGGATTGTGTCAAGGCACAGATCTGGGGAAGGGTACCAAAACATTTCTGCAGCATTGAAGGTCCCCAAGAACACAGTGGCCTCCATCATTGTTAAATGGAAGAAGTTTGGAACCACCCCACTCTTCCTAGAGCTGGCCGCCCGGACGAACTGAGCAATCGGGGGAGAAGGACCTTGGTCAGCGAGGTGACCAAGAACCTTATGGTCACTGAGAGAGCTCTAGAGTTCCTCTGTAGAGATGGGAGAACCTTCCAGAAGGACAACCATCTCTGCAGCACTCCACCAATAAGCCTTTATGGTACAGTGACCAGACAGAAGCCACTCCACAGTAAAAGGAGTGGAGCTTGGAGTTTGCCAAAAGGCAACTAAAGGATTCTCAGTGTCATGACGTTGGGTTGGGGGTAGGTTTACGACAGTCATAAATACCTCTTTCCCCCTTTTTCTCTCTCCCCACTATAACTGATGTGACATAAGGAAACCCATGGGTTAACATAGTGATTCTGGGTAACATCAGAAGTTGGAGGAAATGAACTATATTCTGGTAATCCAACCCACTGTACATATGCGGTGGTACTTAAGGTATATTATGTCAGTTCGGTTGCCCTCTGACACATTCTCATCAATGATAGAATGACATAAACGCTACTGTGAAAAGT
This sequence comes from Salvelinus fontinalis, assembly GCF_029448725.1. NCBI lineage: Eukaryota > Metazoa > Chordata > Actinopteri > Salmoniformes > Salmonidae > Salvelinus > Salvelinus fontinalis. The sequence goes on along the minus strand of NC_074674.1, from coordinate 44,583,398 downwards.
CTAAACGTCAGAGGTATCGGATTCACATGGAATTGTTGTTTAATTCAAATGTTTGAATATGACATTGTTTGTGAAGAGGTGAAATGTAATTTTACCTTCCAAATGAGAGATCTGTGTTTTCATAAATTTGGCTTCTGCTCAACCAGGGGCCCGCCCCTGTGAAGAGACCTGGGTAATAGACTTTTCAGACACACCCCTCTACCTCCACTATATAAAGCCAGTGACAAAAATGTAACTTCCTGTTCCAGGTACATTTTGGATGACGATCCGATGTCAAGATGGTTCAGACAATAACTACAGAACTAGGCCAACATCAGCATGGACTTTGATTGTGAATGGTATGAACTTTGAACTCGTGTTCACTACAGAAGTGATATCTCCTAGCCGTTGAGTTGGCAACAGCTGCTACAAACGCAGGTTAGGAAGGACAGTCCGAGTATCCCGTCTTCCACACACAACGGTACTACAAAGTATCCCGTGACTACCAGAGACCAGAGACATCCACCAAAGGACAGAGGACTCGGGTTGGCGATACGGTCTTCCATCTACCACCAACCTACTGAAGCGCAGCTCAGAGTAAATATGTATTGCATTTTCTTTCTTAAATGGGCGGTAATTTAGAATGCACCAGATACTGATTTAGGAGAGCACAGCTCGCCTATGTTCCCGTCTCCCGCTCTTTCACTAAGACTCAGCCCCTTTTCTTTGTGTAACAAACTGTCATATCTATTCCGCCCGCTAGGGACGTTTTCTGTATGACGTAATTTGTGATCAAGTTATGATTTAATTGTATATGTGTGATTCTGTGTGATTAGTTAGGTATTTAGTAAATAAATAATTAAACCCAATTTTTGTATTGCTGATTCAACTTGTTAGCTAGGATTCTTGCAGATAATCAAGGACTTACAGCTTTCAGATGAGACTGAATATAATGACGATTAATGTGACGGCTATTTAGTAAAATATTACAAAATCTTTAAGAGTTTATTCGAAAGATAACAGCTCTATAAATATTCTTTCGTGGTGTCCCTCTCTAGTTAATTAATATTTACATGATTAGTTCAATCAGGTAATATTAATACCGGAAAAATGATTTTATAGAATAGCATGTCATAGCAATCAATCTGGCATAGTCAAAGACACGACATCAGGTAACTCTTGAGAAACAGGATTTTCTGCTCTGATGAAACCTATATTTAACTCTTTGGCCTGAATGCCAAGCGTCACGTCTGGAGGAAACATGGCACCATCCCTACGGTGAAGCATGGTGGTGGCAGTATCATGCTGTGGGTTTTCAACGGCAGGAACTAGGAGACTAGTCAGGATCAAGGGAAAGATAAACAGAGCAAAGTACAGAGAGATCCTTGATGAAAACCTGCTCCAGAGCGCTCAGGACCTCAGACTGGGGAGAAGGTTCACCTTCCAACAGGACAACGACCCTAAGCACACAGCCAAGACAACGCAGCAGTGGCTACGGGACAAGTCTCTGAATGTCCTTGAGTGGCCCAGCCAGAGCCCGGACTTGAACCTGATTGAACATCTCTGGAGAGATCTGAAAATAGCTGTGCAGCGACGCTCCCCATCCGCTCCCCATCCAACCTCCCCATCCAACCTTGAGATGTTCTGCAGAGAAGAATGGGAGAAACTCCCCAAATACAGGTGTGCCAAGCTTGTAGCATCATACCCAAAACTCGAGGCTGCAATCGCTGCTAAATGTGCTTCAACAAAGTACTGATGCTATGAACACTTATGTAGATGTGACATAAATATATATATATATATATATATTAATTTTTTTCTCACTTTTATACATTTGCAAAGATTTCTAAAACACCGTTTTTGCTTTGTCATTGTGGGGTATTGTGTGTAGATTGTCACAATTCCAATAGTGGTGATGGAGTCAGGCGCAGAGAGCAGGGTAGTGAGAAGCAAGTGGATTTAATCTTCCAAAAGAATATAACGAGACGGCTACGCCACACATACAAGGGCGCGTCAAGTACAGTCCAAAACAAACAGGACAAAATCCACATGGAACAGACACCACAAGAAAATACGACACCACAAACAGAAAAACAAGCCCGCACAAAAGTCGGCGGGCCAACTGGGTTTACAGGTGCAACAAATCAGACAAAACTAAATGAAACAGAAAAGGGGATCGGTGGCAGCTAGTAGGCCGGAGATGACGACCGCCGAGCGCCGCCCGAACGGGAAGAGGCACCATCTTCGGCGGGATTCGTAACATAGATTGAGTTCATCAATTTTAGAATACGGTTGTAATGCAAAAACATGTTGAAAAAATCAAGGGGTTTGAATACTTTTCTAATGCACTGTATTTACATGTATGTCAACAGAAATGTACATACATTCAGAAAAATTGTCGTAGTATCCTCACCATTATGCTTTTTCTACATAACTTACTTCCACTAGCTAGCATGACTACAGCCAGTGGTCAGAAAGTAATGTAGAAATCTCACCTTTCTGCAGAAGGTACATATGGCCGTGCCGCTTCATCTTGTAGCATCAACTTACTTCCACTAGCTACTTACTACTAGCTAGCATGAGGGACTAACTTACTTCCACTAGCTAGCATGACTACAACCAGTAGCCTGGTAGGGTTAGCCAGCTTGCTAGCTAGTCAGCAGTAACGTTAGCCGGCTAATGCTAGCTGGCCAGGTAATGCAAGCCAACTTTGTTCAGTTGTTGTCGAGTTCGTTCTATTGGCATGCTAACTTCATCATAAATTGGCTTGCATTACCTGGCATCATAAGTTAAGCATCTTAGCAAACATTACTATTTTTATCTTCAATGTCTTCTATTTTTTCCTGTTTCTCAATGCCCACTTTTGAAACCATAAACGGAGAAAATTAGTTGATATCCAATTTTCGTTTTGAACTATAAAAATTATAAAACTATGAATTTCCTCTTGATGGCCTTGCCGAGATTAAAGGAAATATGAATTATGAATAAGCACACGGAGCCAAAAGACACTGTATTCGTGGAATGACCCAATACATCACCTATCTATTCACTTTTTATTCAAATATTGAAATACCAAAAGTTGTTACAAAACTAAATAATTGTTGAAATGTGTATGTTTGTAATATGATTTGTATTATTTGATTTTCATTGTGGTTAATGTGGTACAGTACAATGAATACTGAATATTGCACTAATATTGCACTAATCTTTTATGTTTATTGTAAGGTCCTCTGGTTTTTAAAGCACTGGGGCTAGAACCACCTTATCTAAAGCAGGGGTCCTCAAACTCTGGGTCTGGGGACCCCTTTTGTGATAGAAAATTCACCACCTCTTATTCAGAACACAACTGGAGTGAGATAAAAAATAGTATACAAGCAGTTTTACTATGATGTAGGCAGTGCATGGCTGGACGAACCAAGTCACGGGCCCTGGGAAGGAACATTTTAAAGGGCCTCTTGGCATTGGAGAGAACATTTTTGTTGTTGCAGCTTTAAAGCTAATATCCTGCAATTCTACACATTTTGCCAGGAGGAAGAGAGACTATTTAGCAGTTTTAAAGCTTAAATTGCATTTCTGTTTAAAAAAAACATTTTGTTGGAATAGAAGATGTATTGAGTTTAAAAACGAGATAATTGGTGGAGTACTGTGGATACCAATATCCCTGTGAGCCTCCCAGGCCCATGTTGCCAAGGGTTAAGAACATAGATCCATAATATTTCATTGTATTATATTACACCCTCTAAACTTATTCCACGGATCCCTTGGACAAATTTTGTTCAATCTGTTGTTAGTAATATTCATAAAAAAAATTAACTGTAAAAATACAAAATGTTATTTTATTTGACATATTTTGAGATCTGACCACGGACCCTCTGCAGTACCTCTGCGGACCCCACATTGAGAACCCCTGATCTATAGGACTGCCTCTGAATATATACCTGTTGGGCCCTCAAGATTGTTAACTTTTGTCAGACGCCAAACTATTAACTTTTTAGTATACCCAGGTGAACTGCATGAAAAGTGATGAAGCAGCGTTTATTATTCAGTATTTAGTATTTAGTTCAGTATTTAGTATTTAGTATTTAGTTCAGTATTTCAAACAAAGTGCATTTTACAATCTTGAAATATACTCAATTAAACTGCAATTTTTTTCTGTTCTTAAAAATGCCAAGAATCATATCTATCCAGGTTCATTACTCTGTAAAAAGCACAAGTGTGTAATTTTAGGAGGCATGTATTATATATCAAAGTTGTCAAGGAAACCAGTTTGTCTACTTCATATGCCTCACTCCTCCCATTTGTTGAACGTCAACAGTGAGATACGTGGAAATGTAAGTCTCACTGTACTTTGTTCACTTGTACAGAAAGATGTAGACATCAGATATAAATGAAACCTTGTCCTCACCTGATGTGCTTGTGGTTTATTATGTACTCTCTATCAAAGGGTTTATATGATTTTATATATTTATGGCCCACAGAGGACAAACAGTACTAACAGGCTGATAACCAATGATGTTGAATGCAAGGTATGCATCATTTATCTCCACTGCTGAGAGACTCAATTTACCATCACATCTGATGTGATACTGATGTTAATGGAAGAGTTCTGATCTGGACATAAAATGTAGTAAAATATGTGTGGGACTAATAATGATACTGTTTGAGACATTAGAATAACAGCTTCTTCGTTCTCACACTGACACATTAATATTCATGCCTCAGACAATGTAGTAAAACACATCAGATCACCTGTGTGCGGATCTTGGAGTAAACTGACGATAGCAAAGATTATAGCAAACACCACAGAAACAGAATTGGTGCTCGCTAGCTCTGCAAATTCAGCTGTTGTTGGAAGCCAGCCAATATAAAACAAACTATATTAAAATGACAAAAGGTTGCAGCATACGTTGTGTAAATGGTGAACTCATACAGCTGTCAACCCTTGTCACTGCAATCCGTTTCACATTTGCTAGCTGACTAGCTAGCTACATTTTAGATTGAAGCCCATATAGAAGATGATAGAAGCCCATCTCCTACTGTAAATAACCTGCACACTGTGTGTGTGTGTGTGTGTGTGTGTGTGTGTGTGTGTGTGTGTGTGTGTGTGTGTGTGTGTGTGTGTGTGTGTGTGTGTGTGTGTGTGTGTGTGTGTGTGTGTGTGTGTGTGTGTGTGTGTGTGTGTGTGTGTGTGTGTGTGTGTGTGTGTAGCCAGCCAGCCAGGTAGAAAAATGGCAGAAAAAAGACGGACATCAGAGTTTTTTTCAGTACACCAAAACGCAAAGTAAGAACCCCCTAGTAGCCTAATATCTCAGACTAGTTGATAAAATGTTCATAAGAAAGAAGTGAAATGCGAATGGGAATGTTTCACAATGATGTCATTAGGCAGAGCAGGCAACAGATGGCACACAGACAGCAGAGCTGGGGACAGATATGCAGGGACAGATGGGCAAGGACAGGGAGTCTCAGCTAAGTTTGCTGAGTCTTTGTTTGGCAACATTATGAAAGGTTCTCTCTTTTTTAGACTTGTAAAAGAGGGACATAATTGGAAAATGCCATGGATACCCCCACTCTCAACTTAAACTGGTGACTGAACCAAGATTTGTTTAAGGCAATGGTATTGCTGTTGTGATTAATTGTGTAGTTTTGGGTACCTGTAGTTACGAGTACAGCAAACACCTTATTTCTTTTCTAGGAGACAGACTGTGAGTCAGTGAGGGTGGTGAAAGGGAAAGAGCCAAGGAGAGAGACTTCAGAGGACAGTGTCACAGCCACGGCAGGACCAGGTGTCAACCTTGTTGCCAGCAGCACCAGTATAGGGGACAGTGGCACAGCATTGTCCAGTTACCTCAGTGATGGCACATAACAATATCAGCCACACCCACAATTTATAGATCCGCAAACTCTTGCCAAAAGAGTGTTGACGTTTCAAGAGAGATGGTTTCGTGATTTCCCCTGGCTACATTATAATCCATCAATAAAAGGAGTGTTGTGTTTTCACTGTAGCCAAGGGTTTTCAAGCCAGCCATCTTTTGGCCAAAGAGCAGATGCTGCCTTCATTAGTGCAGGATTTAGGAACTGGAGAAAAGCCATTGAAAAATTCACAGCACATCAAAACTGCCAAACCCACTGCCACTTTGTAACTGTAACAGCACACCAGCTAAATCCAATCAGTGCCCAGTTATCCAGCGCGTGTGGTAAACAGCAGAAATGACGAAAGCTACCTTGCACTATATGAGAAAGCAACAACATTGATTGACTCCATTGAATCCATTGAGACACACTCAAGACGTTTTGCTGGCAAAGCAGTGGATCACTATAGGGCAGAATGTTTTTAAGTGTTGGATGGTGTGGAGGTTCAGTTTGGCGACCGTTTTGACCAGGACAGTCTAAACGTCCTGCAAAAGTTGGAAAGAGCGCTTCTCACGGGGGAGTTGGATGAGTCTCTAGATCAGTACCCTGAGCTGAACATAGATTCTCTTTCAGTGCAGTTGCCTCTCTTTCGCAACAAATACCCCTGTAGCAGCGGTGGAGAGGCAGCAGAGGTCCTCAGGAGGCTTCCAGTGGAGGTGCGGGGGTTGTTTGACCAAGTGGAGGTGCTGATCAGAATTTTGTTTGTGGTGCCAGTGTCTTCATGTGAGGCTGAGAGGAGCTTCAGTGCACTCCGCAGGTTAAAGACTTGGCTACGGGCCAGCATGGGCCAAGAGAGACTGAACGGCATAGTTGTCTGTAATGTACATAGAGACAGGCTGGACAGTCTCAAGAGGGAAAATATCTGCCAGCAATTTGTTGGATCCATTGCAACCCGCAAACATGTTCGGTTCTTTTGTTCAGTAGTGTGTATAGCAGTGGTTCTCAACCTTTTTTGGGTACTGGAACACCTGCATATTTTGAGGCAAGGCGGGCAAGGTTTTCAGTCGTCCTCAGGGACCTCCACCCTATATTATATGTAAAGTTACTGGAATCCTTGTGCTGAATACGTTCATTACACTTTTTTATTTCACAGACACCTTGCAATTACACCAGGGACCCCTAGGGGTTAACCTACCCTGTTTGAGAAACCCTGGTGTATAGTATGATATTTGTTCTTTTGTTTAGTAGTTTTCAGTTTTTAGTACATGACAGTACACTTACTAATTATTTATTTGATGTTATTTTATTTAAAATTGCATACTTTGTGTGACATTCTTGTCCATAGCTGCTGTTTGAAGAGTTGAGACACTGACTGAAAAATGAGTATTTTTGAAGGATATTTTGGTTGATTTATTTGGGTTTTTCATTGAAGTAGTTATTTCGCTTTTAGAACTGTACTTATTTTGAGCTTTTTCTTCTTGTAAAGCTATTGTAGTAGACTCAGGCCAGTGGCACATATTTAATGACTATATAAATGTATCAGAAAAAGTAAAATGAAAAGGTCAATTCAATACGGAGACCAACTTTGTGATGGTTCTCAATGGAGATTATTTTAGACGAGATCACACCATGTTCATTATATTTATGTAAACTGCACCCATACAGTGTACAGTACCATTGTCACCTACTGGCCGTTCTTGGTATTGCTGGTTGTAAATACAAACACCTGCATACATACTGGACTGATAAGGAACACTGCTATAACTATTATTAGTAATAGTATATAATGATTTAAACATTTGAACAAGTTGGGACAACCTTTCAGTTAACTACTGTACCTATCAATTATCCAGTAGTAGTGATTATGGTTCATCAATATACACTGCTCAAAAAAATAAAGGGAACACTAAAATAACACATCCTAGATCTGAATGAATTAAATATTCTTATTAAATACTTTTTTCTTTACATGGTTGAATGTGCTGACAACAAAATCACACATTGTTTAATGTGGTACCATAATGATTGATTTCAATGATCTGATATAGATGTTATGCAGATGAAATGCTTATAAACCATTGTATTATACTATGTGTACATTGAGTCATACTGTATCATATAGACTCCCATGTACCTTCCATGCATGTAGACTGTGTACATAAGAAACTAATAAAGTATGTTCCCTTTGAGCGATAACTGTCAATCATTTACTTTACTGATGTTAGCAAGTCTTTATATCAAGGCTGCCTTCAAAGCTGCAATCTTGAACAAGGTTTGGCAGCATGAATAGGTACAGTAACTATAGCTCTTCTAGTTTATTGAAGAAAATATAAGTTGTGTCTGTTTCATAGTCGTTGATAATAGTCCATAACTATGGTCTGGTTTAGGATTTATTGAAGGGTGACTGTTTCATGTAAACTCGTTCATCTCCATATTTTTTCTGTGATTCTTGTTGAAATGTAGTTCTACTTCCTCCCTCCAAATGGGCGTGGCTTTGACTGAACAGCAGAGGGGAGGGAGGGGTTTTGACTGAACAGCAGAGGGAGGGCGTGGTTTTGACTGAACAGCAGAGGGAGGGAGTGTTTTTGACTGAACAGCAGAGGGAGGGAGTGGTTTTGACTGAACAGCAGAGGGAGGGAGTGGTTTTGACTGAACAGCAGAGGGAGGGAGTGGTTTTGACTGAACAGCAGAGGGAGGGAGTGGCTTTGCCTGAACAGCAGAGGGAGGGAGTGGTTTTGACTGAACAGCAGAGGGAGGGAGTGGTTTTGACTGAACAGCAGAGGGAGGGAGTGGCTTTGCCTGAACAGCAGAGGGAGGGAGTGGCTTTGCCTGAACAGCAGAGGGGAGGTCGTCGTTAATGTAGGAGACGTACCGGAAAAATCTGACAGAATGGCTTCATCAAGCGCAACAAAACCCTGTAAGTTGACTAAGTTTATTGATTCAAACACTACACATATTTACTAGCTATTTTTGTGAACAGTTAAAGATGTTTTTGAGAACCTCCGTATACTTATATAACATCGTCACTCCCAAGTCATTCTACTTTCACTTAAGTTGCTGTACAAAGTGTGTAATAACATGAACTATTATAACAATGGGTGTTTTTCATCATGGGAGTATGAATATATTCCATCCCTTTCTTGAACACAGTTTTAGTTAGACAGTCCAGTGGGAATGAATAACCACATCATTGCAGATTAAAGTTATTCGTTACACAACCCAGGCAGTATCACCTCAACTAACTTTATGGGAAGTAGCATATAAAAAACTAATTTCAGGTGTGATGTTTTTTATTTCATTTGAAACTTTCATGGTTTTACATTCACATGAACATAAGTGTATAACAGAGAAGAAGATTGAATCATAATGCAGTATTTTATGTGATGGTCACTTCAATGTGTCTTTATGTAGTGATGAAGGATGAAGACACAGACAAACAGACTCTGGGTAGAAGAAGAAATTCCATGGATGATCGTCCAAACAGTAAGTTGAACAATAAATAATTCATCAAAGTCATATCATGTGTGAAATGTTATTAATCTTTTAATTAATAAATAAATAAATTTCTTAAACAGTCGAAAATCCTGTGTTTCTATGTCAAACGGTTTTGTTATATTTCAGTCTTCTGTGATGTATAAAGTGTAATATGGTGATTCAAACTTCAAAATGTCATACATTTCAACTCTATATCTGACATAGGTGCCTTCTTTTCTTTAAGCCCATAACCATGTGTGTGAAGTGTGTACTTTTGTTTCAAAGTAGATTTGTTTAAGACTACTAAGAAACACTGTGTGACCCTGATTTAGCCCACTGCATGAAAAGGTTAATCAAATAGTTATATTTGTTGTGCGTTGATTATCCACATTTCAAGATGGCAGCCAGTAGTGAAGAGGAATGATTATTAATATCAATTTGCATTTGTTATGGGAGACCCATTACTAAGTAGTGTTTTAAAAACACTACAGCAAGACTTGCTCATGTGATTGAAAACCATGATGTGACAGTTTTTATGTTTTCTCCTTTACTTCTCTCCTGTAGTGTCCATGACCAGGATTGTGCTGGTGGGGAAAACAGGCGCTGGAAAAAGCTCTTCAGGAAACACCATTCTGGGGAGGAAGGCTTTCAGAGATGCCAAATCTGGCTCTTCTGTGACAAAAGAGTGTTCCAAGGAGACAGAAGAGGTGGGAGGGAGACAGATAATGCTAGTGGACACCCCTGGCTTATTCGATACAAGCCACTCTGACAGTTACTTGAAGACAGAGATCAGTAAATGTATCAACATGACGTCACCTGGTCCCCATGCAATTGTATTGGTCATAAACATGGGGCCTTTCACAGAAGAGGAACAGAACGCGGTAAAGAAAATCAGGGCGCTGTTTGGAGAAGAAGCTGAAAGGTATACCATGATCCTCTTCACCCATGGAGATGAGTTGGATGATGGCGGCATTGAGCAGTATGTCCATGAAGCTCAGGAAGATCTCAAGACACTTGTGGACCAGTGCGGTGGAAGGTACCATGTTTTTGACAACACCAAGGTGGATGACAGAGACCAAGTTGTGGAGCTCCTAGACAAAATTGACCACATGGTGGCCGTAAATGGTGAAGACCACTACACCAACGACATGTACAAGGAAGCGGAGAGAAACCTCACACTAAAAGAGGAGGAGTTGAAGACGCTTTATGAGGAGAAAATACAAGAGTTTGAGAGGGAATTGCCACCCAAGTACCAACAATTAGGCAATATGCTTTGGGACCAAATGAAGGCACTAAAGAAGTCAATGGAAGAAATAAAAAAGGCCATGAATGACTTATCAAAACAAGATCAAAACAAAATCTTGCGGATCATGGAACACATGCGTCATTTTAAAAGGAAGTTACGGGCTGTGAGGAGCGAGGCAGAGCAAACACAAGTGAATGAAGACATTTCTACAGAGGTTAATATCAAGTTAAAAGATCTACATGTCTGAGGTTGCTGAAGACAGTGACCTTTGAGGCATTTAAAATGGCACATCTTATCATGGTGCTCTTAGTTTTATTACTAATGCTAAATGTAAAACTGGGTATCTGTACCTAAGCTGAGAGGAGGATTTTCTACACTAGAGCCGGGATTCAGTCAAAGGCGAGTTGGCGAATTTACGCTTTAGCTGACATCTACAGCATTCACCATGAATTCAGTCTCTGTGAGGGTCTGGGAAATTGCCCTTAAAAGGCACATTGTCAGTAGTACAGTGAACAGCTCTGAAATGCGTCTTTGAATGAATCCTAGCCAGTCTCTCGTACACTGTGTCTTATACCAGAGGCTGGACCTCACTAGCCACAAGAAGGTTACAGCACTGGTATCTGTGTATATATAAGAGCATTCTTCAACCCCCCCCTTCTTTTTAGCAGGTCTCAGAAACGTTTAAGATTGGCAAAAATTCCCGAATCCACAAACATAGTTAGAAATGCTTTTAGTTGTTATGCTCCAAGGTCCTTGAATGACCTACATGATCATTTCGGACTGGACAGTTTGGTATTGTATTGATAATTCAGACATTGGTTGTGGAGAAATGTAATTGTTTTAGATTAAGGCCAGGATTCTATCCGATCAGCAGTAGATTCACATTATAGAGTGCTCAACATTTAAAGGTAATTTCCGACTGAGCCGACAAATGCATGAATTATTGCTCTGTGAACGCAGGAACATTGCTTATACAAGGTGCATAGCCGACAAAGCATGATTTGATGGAATCATGGCCTTACATTGTGTATGAATTGTTACTGCGAAATGGCCAGGTCGCAGTTGCAAATGAGAACTTGTTCTCAACTAGCCTACCTGGTTAAATAAAGGTGAAATAAAAAAAAATAAAAAAAATGAATTGTTACTATCATATCTTGTACATATATTTATTAATTGTGTAATCAAATCAAGCTTTATTTAAACAGAACATTTCAGACATGGAATGCAACGCAATGTGTTTCACAGGTGGAAAAACGAATAAAAACAATGAAAATAAAAGCTGAAATATTTACTAGACAACAAACAAAAGAATGACAAACTGAACAACTAAAAAGTACCCTGAGGAAAAGCAAAGCTACAAAGATGTGTTTGAAGATCTCTTTTAAATATGTCCACAGTTTCGGCCCCCTCAGGTTCTCTGGCAGGCTATTCTAGAGGCTGGGGGCATAGTAACTAGAGGCTGCCTCTCCATGCCTCTTGGTTCTAGGCTTTTGGATAGTTAAAATGCCAGTGTCAGAGGACCTGAGGGACCTACTGGGTACATAACTTAAAAGCATGTATTGGGGTGAACAATCGTGGATTGATTTAAAAACCAATAGAATAATATTACAATTAATTCTAAAACTCACAGGCAGACAGTCCAGAAACCTTATGACCGATTATGATTTTTCAACGCTGATACCGATTAACACTGATTCAACGCTGATACCGACCAAAAAAAGCCGAAACCAATTAATCGGATGATTTTTATATATATATTTATAATAATGACAATTACAACAATACTGAATGAACAGTTTTATTTTAACTTAATATAATACATAAAGAAAATCAATTTAGTCTCAAATAAATCATGAAACATGTTCAATTTGGTTTAAATAATGAAAAAACACAGTGCTGGAGAAGAAAGTAAAAGTGCAATATGTGCCATGTGAAAAAGCTAACGTTTAAGTTCCTTGCTCAAAACAAAGCTGGTGGTTCCTATTAACATGAGTCTTCAATATTCCCACTTAAGAAGTTTTAGGTTGTAGTTATTATAGGAATTATAGGAATATTTCTCTATACCATTTGTATTTCATATACAGTTGAAGTTGGAAGTTTACATACACTTAGGTTGGAGTCATTAAAACTCGTTTTTCAACCACTCCACAAATTTCTTGTTAACAAACTATAGTTTTGGCAAGTTGGTTAGGACATCTACTTTGTGCATGATACAAGTCATTTTTCCAACAATTCTTTACAGACAGATTATTTCACGTATAATTCACTGTATCACAATTCCAGTGGGTCAGAAGTTTACATACACTAAGTTGACTGTGCCTTTTAAACAGCTTGGAAAATTCCCAAAAAGAATGTAATGGCTTTAGAAGCTTCTGATAGGCTAATTGACAATTTGAGTAAATTGGAGGTGTACCTGTGGATGTATTTCAAGGCCTACCTTCAAACTCAGTGCCTCTGCCTGACATCATGGGAAAATCAAAAGAAATCAGCCAAGACCTCAGAATAGAAATTGCAGACCTCCACAAGTCGGTTTCATCCTTAGGAGCAATTTCCAAATGCCTGAAGGTACCACGTTCATCTGTACAAATAATAGTACGCAAGTATAAACACCATGGAACCACACAGCAGTCTTACCGCTCAGGAAGGAGACGCGTTCTGTCTTCTAGAGATGAACGTACTTTGGTGTAAATCAATCCCAGAACAACAGCAAAAGGACCCTGTGAAGATGCTGGAGGAAATGGGTACAAAACTATATATCCACAGTAAAACGACTCCTATATCAACATAACCTGAAAGGCCGCTCAGCAAGGAAGAAGCCACTGCTCCAAAACCGGCATAAAAAGCCAGACTACAGTTTGCAACTGCACATGGGGACAAAGAATGTACATTTTGGAGAAATGTCCTCTGGTCTGATGAAACAAAAATAGAACTGTTTGGCCATGATGACCATCATTGTGTTTGGAGGAAAAAGGGGGAAGCTTGCAAGCCGAAGAACACCATCCCAACCGCGAAGCACGGGGGTGGCAGCATCATGTTGTTGGGGTGCTTGCTGCAGGAGGGACTGGTGCACTTCACAAAATAGATGGCAACATGAGGGAGGAAAACGATGTGGATATATTGAAGCAACATCTCAAGACATCAGTCAAGAAGTTAAAGCTTGGTCGCAAATGGGTCTTCAAAATGGACAATGACCCCAAGCATACTTCTAAAGTTGAGGCAAAATTTCTTAAGGACAAAAAGTCAAGGTATTGGAGTGGCCATCACAAGCCCTGATCTCAATGCTATAGAAAATCTGTGGGCAGTACTGAAAAAGCATGTGCGAGCAAGGAGGCCTATAAACCTGACTCAGTTACACCAGCTCTGTCAGAAGGAATGGGCCAAAATTCACCCAACTTATTGTGGGAAGCTTGTAGAAGGCTACCCAAAACGTTTGACTCAAGTTAAACAATTTAAAGGCAATGCTACCAAATACTAAGTGAGTGTATGTAAACTTCTGACCCACTGGGAATGTGATGAAAGAAAGAAATCCGACTTCCGACGTCAACTGTATGTCAGATCATTGAAATCAATCAATATGGTACCACATTAATTAAACAAGTTGATTTTTAAATAAATGTTTCAGTTATTTTTAGACATTAAATTAACTTCAGACTGATATACACGACACCAGTGCTGCAGGTTCAGTTTTTATGAATAATGGGGGATCAAATACAGCTCTATCAACACAAAGACAAACAACATGAACTAATCATTTATAGGTTTTACAGTGTTAACACCTGCTAAATGGCTTCTGGTGTATAATGTGGTCTACATGGGAGAGAGAGAGGAAGAGGAGAGGTGGAGGGAGACAGAGGGAGGAAACGTTTTGTACAACGATTATGGTCTGAATTTCCTCTGCTGTTTCACTGACAGAACAAAGGTTATGAAGATCTCTACTGACATCTACTGGTTGAGAAGCAGAAGGAGGGAAGACTGCATATAATGTTTATTATTATTTTAAAGTGTGTGGTTAGGTGTGTATCTGTCAGCTGGTCAGCATCTCTAGGGTCAGTTAGCTAGCTTTATGTAGTTTACGCAATAAGAAGATTTCTCAAAAACAATGTATATCTTTTGGAGGAATATTTAAGACTGGGATTTAATTTAGTTCACAACCAGAATACAAGTTTCAAACTGCTATTCAAGAAGGAAGGGATTAAATAAAGGTAAAAATACCCAAGTCACATCACAGCTGTGAGTATGAGATACCATGTTATTTTCCATACCTATACATGTACTGTAGGTATGTTTAAGTCATATCACTGACACAAATCACCTTACATCCTATTTAGCAATTCTGCAGCTGGCCTTGATTTGCAGGTTGTTGGTTCGACTCTGTCATGATGTTGGCCTCTTTGGGTAAGCAAGCCCCATCCCCCTCTCCCTGCCCCCTACAACTAGGCTTCTGTGGTCAGAGAGGTCGTAAATTCCTGGAGGAGATCCTCTCCTCATGGCCAGAGTATAGAGAGAGAGTGTGTTTTCACAGAGAGAACAAGGGAATTTCTTCCACCTCACAGAACTTGAGGTCCGAACAACATTTACGTTCCGGAGAAGGTATAAAAGATCGGTGAAGAATCCAGCTACGAACTGGTTCGTTTGTTACAACTTGGTGAAGCTCTTGGTGAAGCCACATTACCATAACGCTGTTTATATAATAGACTCAGATATGAGGTTTACATCTAATTGTTGTATAAGATGAATGAGTGAGGATGATACTGTTGGTAAAATTGTGTAATATGATTCTGGACTGTTTAATGAAGGAAAATCCAATTCCCTTTTGATTTGAACTAAATCAGAGGACCGCCCCTGAGCCCAGTTAGGGTCAGGCATCCTGGGACAGCCCCTTTTCTGCAATTCCGAATAAAACCCAACTTTGAGAAATTATCACCAGACCATGTTTTTCTCCATTAGGAGGGGACGAAGGTTGCAGACCATTGCTGAATCTTTTAACCATACCACGTGGTTAAACTCTTAGACTATCGATACCGACAGAATAAGAACAAGTCTTTGATATTCATTACTAGTCTGCAGCTAGGAATTCGGTATCATTGAACGCGAAGAACGACAACCGCCGAAACATCCATTCTACAACAACACGAATGAATGTCACTCTGAAACTATCCACTCTAACCTACGACAGAGAGAGAGAGAGAGAGAGAGAGGACGGAAACTCTCCAACAGAAACTAACTTTTCAACAGCGATCAAGACGACACACTGAGCGTAAATATATATATTGATTGCAATTGTTCCCGAATGAGTGAGCGTTCATGTGCAAAGGATTACTACTTCAATTGTTATAATTATCAACTTTGTAGTGTCTCATTTCAGTTGACCCCCACTTCCCCTTTTGTCCACCAAGCCGCGATACCGGTTTAGCCCACGAGGGCACATTCTCCTATCATTTCTTGTAACCATATTTACTTTGTTTGTTTGTTTATGCATTTCTGTGAATTACTTAGTTAGTAACAAATAAATGATTTAAGACAATTGATGTATGGATGACTCATAGTGAAGACTGGGTTCGTGCAGATAACCAACAATTTACGACGTTTGGAATGAGACTAATGTGAGGTAAAATAAATAATTCATTAATCAGAAGACTATTGATCAGATAAGAAAATATCTGAAAGGTTATATTAGGAAATTATAACTTTGTAATCTGAATATTTTCCTTGGTGCCCCGACTTCCTAGTTAATTACAGTTACATGATTAATCAGTTTAATCACGTAATACTAATTACAGAGAATCTTTGATAAAAACTAAGTCTTCAATTTAATGATAGTAAAGACACGACAACTCCCAGTGCTGCTCTGGAAAATCCATAAGTGAGCTGTCAACTTGAGGGTTGCTGGCAGCAGAATATCAAGTGCTGTCTACTGCTGTTGTGCCCTTGAGCAAGGCACATACTGTAACTGCTTCAGGGGTGCTGGTCTGCAGCTGACATTGTACTGTTACCAGGCCCTTGTGTGTCTCATATGAGGAGGGTTAGGAATTGAAAATTACACATTACCATTTTTAATGTTAGATGGTCAATAAAGTTCCAAATCTATTATATTCTATGTTTGAGAAGGTAGAACAGACACCTGGGTACAATCACCTTGAATACCAATATCTGACCTGGTGTTCCTGATTGACCCAATTCTAACTCTGTGTTCTATTCTTTCCACAAGATGGCAGATCTGATGTGTTTTACTGCATTGTCTGAGGCATGAATATTAATGTGTCAGTGTGAGAACGAAGAAGCTGTTATTCTAATGTCTCAAACAGTATCATTATTAGTCCCACACATATTTTACTACATTTTATCTCCAGATCAGAACTCTTCCATTAACATCAGTATCACATCAGATGTGATGGTAAATGGTGGTTCTCAGCAGTGGAGATAAATGATGCATACCTTGCATTCAACATCATTGACTATCAGCCTGTTAGTACTGTTTGTCCTCTGTGGGCCATAAATATATATAATCATATAAACCCTTTGATAGAGAGTACATAATAAACCACAAACACATCAGGTGAGGACAAGGTTTCATTTATATCTGATGTCTACATCTTTCTGTACAAGTGAACAAAGCACAGTGAGACTTACATTTATATCTGATGTCTACATCTTTCTGTACAAGTGAACAAAGCACAGTGAGACTTACATTTATATCTGATGTCTACATATTTCTGTACAAGTGAACAAAGTACAGTGAGACTAACATTTCCACGTATCTCACTGTTGACGTTCAACAAATGGGAGGAGTGAGGCCTATGAAGTAGACAAACTGGTATCCTTGACAACTTTGTTATATAACACATGCCTCCTAAAATTACACACTTGTGGTTTTTACAGAGTAATGAACCTATGAACCTGGATAGTTATGATTCTTGGCATTGTTAAGAACAGAAAAAAACTACAGTTTAGTTGAGTATATTTCAAGATTGTAAAATGCATAGTTTGAAATACTGTCCATTACCAGCTATGCAACATGACTGCAGTATTCAGCACCCCTCTCACATGCAGACCAAATCCTTACATTTAGTGATAGTGGAACAGCCCCAACAGTTCTTGGTCTATAAACAGAGTGTGTGTGGAAGGAGTGTTTTGATGTTACAGAAAGATTAAGAATAAGATGGTAGACTGTAGAAGAGTTAACACCAAAGATAGGGTGGCAGGTAGCCTAGCGGTTAGAGCGTTGGGCCAGCAACCTGAACTGTCAAGGTGAAACACCTTGTCAATGTGTCCTTGAGCAAGGCATTAAACCCTAATTTGCTCCAGGAGGGTGACCTTGTGAAACAACACATTTCACTGCACCTATCCAGTGTGACAATAAAATATTGTTGTTGGTAACATTTCCTATGAATACCCTTTTCACAATGCATTATAAGGTATTTTATTAACTCCTTATGAGCTATGCATAATACATTGTAATGTACAGTTTATGCACTAATACCTGCTCACAAACATTTAGCAGTTCATAGAGCATTATAACAAGACTGTAAAATGCCATATGAAGCTAGATGTTATACTGGTCTATATGAAATAGAGAATGATATGTACTCATCAAGGGCTCATCTCTATGTTCTCTCCTCTCACATGAATCTCTGTCTTGAACACCTTGACACCATTTTCTAAAGGGTATTTTAATATAGAATGACATTATTATGAAGAGGGGATTCATAGGAAAATGCATTCCTATCTACTGTGCATGTTCTAACTGCCCAATCAGAGCTCCTCCCATTTAGAGAGACAGGAAGTGGAGCTGTAGTTCAGAAGTGCATCACAGGGAAATAACAGCTTTTTTCTAGTCTGATTTTAATCTTAACGCCATCACACCAACTACTCCTAACAACCCTGATAATCCTCCTAACAATCCTGATAATCCTCCTAACACCACTCCTCCTCCTGGGCCAACTAACCTTCCTGTCAATCCACCAACTGCTCCTGCTCCTATGAAACACATTGCTGTTCCAACTGATTTCCCAGTCTGGATCTCAGTGGCTATAGTAGACCTTACAACTCGTCTGAAAATCTGTCCCCAGGCTATATCTATAAGTGTGTATGATCCAGCTCCCATTGCCTCAGCTAACACCCCTATCAGAGAACCCCTTATGAACTCTGTCACATTCACAGGGTCTTTGCTCCATACACAATTGCCTCCCATGGCCACTGCAAATAAAGCACTGAGCAGATAGAAATGTGTTGGTTTCATATATAAAATGAACAGAATCGCTGCACCGCGCTCTGCTTTTTTCTCTTGAGGTTCTCTCTCTACTCTATACTCTGTTAGAGAAGGTGAGAAGAGAGACCTCTGGTGTTCTTGTCTTTTCCTCTCTTCCTCCCTGTGACTCTCCTCTTTCATCAACTCAATCTCTTCTCTTGCCTTTCTTTGTGCCTCCTGCAGCATGTCACGTGTGTAACATCTACCTTCACTCACATACATCATGATGAGTATCTTTTCCAGCAGCTCAGTCACCTGGTTTCTATTGGCTCTGTCTTTGTTGTTAAGGACATGATATCTCCAACCACGCTCTTCAATGAGCTCAGACAACTTAACATTGTTCTCTACTAGTTCCTCTATTGTTCTGTTGTTCAGCTCGTCTCCATGAGTAAAGACAATGATAGTGTATCTTGAAGCTACTTCACCAAAACATTTCTCAAATGCAGTGACTACATCTGTCTCCTGCTCAGTGAAAGTATCAAGAGTTAGAACAAAGATAAATGCATGGGGTCCAGGGTCAGACAGATGGATACATCTCTCTATCTCTGAACTCAAACCCTCCTGTGTGTGTGTTGCATAGAAGAAGTCTGGAGTGTCAACCACACTGACTCTGTTCTGTCCAATGAGAACAGTTCTCTCTTGACATTTCATGGTAATTGAGGAAAAGCCCAAAGCTGAGTTAAACACGTCTTGACCCAGAATGGTGTTTCCTGTTGCACTCTTCCCCACTCCAGTTTTGCCCAGCAGCACAATCCTGACATCACGAGGATGAGGGGCTGTAGTGAATCCAGGTCGGTCCATTGTCGATTGTTGTAGGATACTAACCACCAGTCCTGTTAATCATAGACAACAATGTGTCAAACTAATGGCTCTGTGAAATTAGAACCTGTTTGTTCAATATGGGTTAAAACAAAGTTAAAACATGACATGAATTATAGTGTAATGGAGCCTAATCTTTGTCTTTATTAACATAATTGTTATATTCATTCTTAATTTGACTTCTAGTTCTACCATTTTGCGTTAACACAAATGTGGCCCATAGTGTTTATTATAACTTTGTCTTGAAGTCGTAATATTATGTTACAAAGCAGATGGCGCCTTAGACTAAAATAATTGAATGATGAAGAATCTGCACATTCTATTAGACATAAAGTTTGACATATAAACTAAAGGCTTACGTCTTGAAACTAAGATTGATATAATTTTACTTACAGGGGTATAGAATGTAAAGTCCGATAGAGTTCAATGAGTGTGAGTGAGCCGTCTGTCTTCAAGAAATGGTCCCGACTGTTACTCCGTTTTCTTCCTCACAGACAAGTTGCCAAATAATGACAAGAAGATTATTCGGTCATTTCAGTAAACAATTATTACTGCAACATGTTCTGAATAGTCTATACTTGTCACGCTGTTGATCCAAAGACGGCTTTAACCTCAAATATGCCACGACAAGATTAGGCTAGCCTATATTCCTATAACCAGGTTACAGACATCAATCGAGGACATGAGCTGCAGTCAACAGTAAAATGTCTCTATCATGAACAAAATGTCAGCGCCTGTTTGTTTAGTTTCACTTTCACACAGCACATGAGAAGGTGAGGTCTCATACCCAGATACCTGCCTGTTGCACTCGTCTGGCAGGCATTTTATAGCAGTCATAGGTCGACTGTCATTTACAATAGGACTAGGTCTATGTTAGGCTTAATAAGACGAATGTTTAGCCAATTATAGTGCTGCACTATATATGTTACGTTTCCATAATGGACTAAGGACCCCTAATTACAATTCAAGAATTTAATCTATTTTCAATTAGGATTTTTCAGTTCACAATTGACATCATTCATTGAAATCATTCCAACCCCACTTAATCGAGGCCTTGCAGCAACTGTATAAATAAAGCACATTTACAAATGTGGCCCATCGTGTTTATTATATCTATTTGGCTTGAAGTATTGAAGGAAAATAGCGCAGTAGACTAAAATAATTGTATGATCAAGAATCTGGGCATTCTATTTAGGCCTAAAGCTTGACATATAAACTAAACGCCTACGTCGTTTGACCAAGCTTGATACAGTTTCAAATGTAACTGTTTACTTACAGGGTATAAAAAAGTCAAGTCCCATACAATTCAACGAGTGTGCCGTCTGTCTTCAATCAGCAACAAAACACTTTAGCTGCTGGTTAAATCCAGTAGAAGTGGTCAAGAGTGTTACTTCGTTTACTTCGTCACAACCAAGTATGCCAAATAATGAGCGGAAACTTCTTCGGTAATTTCAGTAAACAATTACTTACTGCAACATGTTGTGAATTGCCTAACTTATACTTGTCACGCCGTTTATCCAAAAACGTCTCTAACGTCAAATATGCCACATGACAAAGAGTAGGCAAATCTATATTCCTATATCCATGTGACGCCTGGCACAAGAAATTCATATAAATTGGTACATGCAAATAGGGCCCTGGATCGATTGTGTATTTACAGACATCAATCGATGATATGAGCTGCAGTCAAAATTAGAATGTCTCTATCCTGCACAAAATGTCGGAGCCTATTTTTATGTTTCACTTTCACACTGCAAGTAGTAAGGTGCTGTCTCATACGCAGTTGCCTGCGTTATGGGGGGTGATATGTGCCAAAATTAAACCTCGTGAAGCTACTGATACCTCTCACCAAGTCACCTAACATTTTCCTAGCGCCATAAAATACTACCATGAATTAACATAGACTGTCAATGAAGACGCGTTCACGTCACGTGACACGTACACATAGTGTTCACGTCGTGTAAAGTGGCACTGACACACCACGTGTCAGTTTGCTTCTAAGTTTATGATGAAAGATATTACCATGAATGCCTTAAAAAAACGTCTACATGTGTTACCGTCACGTGTTAGATTAAGTGTTTGTTTAGTTTATTATTAAAGATCTCAACACAAATGCCTTACAAACGTCTATATGACGTCTACATGTGCATGATTTTCAAACAAATATTTTTAGTTGCCAGAGTTTTGTCAATTTGTCATTTTATTGACATTTGTCAATTTAGCTAAAATAGGCATATCTCCTCAATACAAAAATGATTAGGCTAGTTGATTTCCCAGCCAACCACCATTACTTTGTAGATATGCCTATGTCTCACATCAATACAGACACAAAGGCTTCTTTGTTGGAGGTAGCCCTATTCAGAAATAAGAGGTAGCACATTCAAAACAACTGGGAACTCGGCAACCTCTGCCTTCCGACCAGTGCGTTCAAGACAACTGGGAACTCGGAAAAGAATGAGCTCAGACGGGAAATTTGTCATCCAACTCAGAATTCCAATTAAAAAACTCTGGCATCTTTCTCTGACCTGAAAATCACTGATGTCATGATTTGACCTCGTTTTCCCCCCAGAATTCCCAGTTTAACAGACACAATCACTGTTATCATGCAATCCTTACGTGATACATTTCTGTGGAGATATCTTATGGTTAAAAGCAGGGCTCGAATTGAGGGGGTATGTGAGGATATGGGCCTAACCCTTGTTATAGAGACGAGCAAAAAGCATATGCTACCCCTTGTTTGCTTGGTCTTAGAAAAAACAACGGTCCAGATTATATAAAGCGATCTAGGCAATAATTAACTCCACGATTATTTACGCATAGTCTATTAGCCTATCGAAGGTCTTGCTCAGCGTCAACATCACATTAATATGTGGTTGGTTTATTAAAATCACCGCAATTTAGAATATTAGTGGTAGGCTATGCCTGTCGCAAAATACCAAAAAGATAGAATCAGTATGGGTCTATGCATAGACCAAACAGCTTAACAAATAAATTGTTTTTCATTCAGACGAATCACATTGAATCAGCCTATTCATTTCAGTGCAGTTGCGTTCTTACGCATAACCTTAGTCTTAATGGAACCGAAAACACCCCAGCCTGTTTTGATCACAGATCATGATGAAGCCTGAACATTTCAGCTGTTTGTCATTGATTTAGCCCAGAATCGCCTACAGATTTGATACACATGTAGACCCATATTTAATCTGGATTTGACAAACAATAGCCTGACTAGGATCCTCATTTTTTCACCACGTTATATTTGTTACCAATTAGGTAAATCTATTCCTATTAATTTGTATAGGCTAACCATTGTGATTAATGTTATTCACCATCTTCTGGTTTTTATGAATAAAACAGCATCGGGTTAATAACTAATATAATTTCCCTGCTCTCTTTGTTCTGAATGTTTTGCAGTGCTAGTGTTTTTAGCTAATTATGTGCCCAGTATGATAGTTTTCTTGTTCTTTCTTAGCAGATAATGACAACATGACAATAACAGTAGCTGATGTAATGAAAAGTTGCGAGGATGGTTGGTAATGGAGGACATCAGGTAAATCCATGTCTGGGTGTTAGGCAGAACTACTAGGTCCTGGAGAACAGGAGCAGAGTAAAGGGAACAGGGTAGGAGACAGACGTAAACAAGCAAACACACAGGTTAAAGGATTATCAGGTATGTAAAAATACAGTTATTGAATTATATAATTTAAATGTTTGATAAGACATGCAATAATGTTAATGGGAGACAGAAAATAAAGGATACCTGTCTAATTGTTTATGTCAGTGGGGTTGATGAGGGAGGTAAGGGATGGTCCCTGGAAAAGATGAGAGAGGTGAGTTGTGAGAGAAACTCTAGGGTGGTGTCATGACCACTTGAGTCATACACGTTAACAGTACCTACCTGTAAGCAACGGTTACTTAACGTGACCCAGTGGTTAGCCTTTAGTCCAATCAATTGTGTTGTGACAAGGTAGGGGGGTTATACAGAAGGTAGCCCTATTTGGTAAAAAAACATATTATGTCAAGAACAGTTAAAATAAGCAAGGAGAAATGACAGTCCGTCATTACTTTAGGACATGTAGGTCAGTCATGACGGAAACTTTCAAGAACTTTCTTGAAGTTTCTTCAAATACAGTGTCAAAAACCATCAAGCGCTATGATGAAACTGGCTCTCATGAGGATCGCCACATGAATGGAATTACCTCTGCTGCAGAGGATAAGTTCATTAGAGTTACAAGCCTCAGAAATTGCAGCCCAAATAGATGCTTCACAGAGTTCAAGTAACAGAAACATCTCAACATCAACTGTTCAGAGGATACTGTGTAAATCAGGCCTATATGATCGAATTGCTGCAAAGAAACCACTACTAAAGGACACCAATAATAAGAAGAGACTTGCTTGGGCCAAGAAACACGAGCAATGGACATTAGACTGGTAGAAGTTTGTCCTTTTGGCCTGGAGTCCAAATTGGAGATTTTTGGTTCCAACCACCGTGTCTTTGTGAACGGATGATCCCCGCATGTGTATATCCCACCGTAAAGCATGGGGGAGGAGCTGTTATGGTGTGGGGGTGCTTTTACTGGTAACACTGTCTGTGATTCTTCCGCTGTCCCCATAGGAGAACACTTTTTGGTTCCAGGTAGAAGCCCTTCTGTGTCTAGGTAGAATCCTTTTGGGCTCAATTCCACAGAGGGTTCTACATGGAACCAAAAAGGGATCTCCTTTTGGTGGCAGCCAAAGAACCCTGTTGGAACCCCTTTCTCAAAGAGTGTACTCAACCTGTTTAGCCTGTTAACATATATAGGGCAGGTCTATAATTGGCTTCAACATTTCTTATAAAGCCTAACAAAGGCCTAGTCCTACTGCAAATGACAGTTGACTTATGACTGCTATAAAATGCCTGCGAGAGGAGTGCAACAGCAGGTAACTGGGTTTGAGACCGCACCTTATTATGTGCTGTGTGAAAGAGAAACTAAACAAACAGGTGCCGACATTTTGTGCCGGATAGAGACATTTTACTTTTGACTGCATATCCTCGATTGATGTCTGTAAATACAGAATCGATCCAGGATCCTATTTGCATGTACCAACTTACATGAATGTCTTATGGTGCCTGGTTATAGGTGATGTAGGTTGTGGGTCCCAAAGACCCTCCCCATTATTGATTAAGGGGATCTTAAGATTCATATGTTTTGCTGCAGGCCTTATAATAGATACTGTTGCTATGTGTCTAAATACTCTGCCACTATACGTTGCACAAGCTATCTATATTAGTCTTTGTGGTTAAGCCCTGGCTGTTGTGAGTGTGTGCTTGCAGGCTAGGTCTGAGTCAGACCGAAACTAGATAAAGAGAAGTAACCACTGTCTAGTTTTGACATTTTGATCTTGTGTGACAGTGGACAATGCTAATAAATTCAGAGAAGCTACTGTACTAGGTTGCCTTATAAGGTAACCTCAGCTTATTGATACACACATACATTGACGTAGGTGATCATACCACCAGGGAGTGACCACATGTATATAATCAGCTGTGCCCGTAGGTGGGGTGCAGAACTTACTCTGAAACATACGTGCTGTGTTTCCGTTGTCAAGTTCTGTCTGCAATTGCATTAATAAAGGTTTGATTGATTTACTTAAGATATTGTCTGATTGCTGATTTCACCAATAAGCCAATGATTGACAAGGAACAAGGAACCTACCCCACAGTGACATCTTCTTCCAAGATGGCGTAGCAGTCGGACGTGTGTTTTGTCTTGTCCAGTGTATATATCGTTTTCCCTCGTATATATTTTAATCTCACTTTCCATCTACGGACTGAATATACTCTCCTGCAACCCACCTCACCCAATGTGGTACAGATCTGCTATTTTTATACTTTAGAACTGGAACCCCCATCAGCAGCTAGCCAGCTAACTAGCTACTAGCTAGTAGTCAGTTAACGGTGATGACCGCTAGCAGTGGCTATCACCGTTAACTCGGACATTAGCCAGCCTCAGCTCGGTCAATACCTGCCAGTCTGCACAGCGCGATATCAACCCAGAGCATATCGGACTGCTTTTTCTCTACCACATCTGCGGATTCCTATCGCAAGCTCTGAACCTTTACACCGGATCATCGCTGCTAGCTAACTGCAATCCAAGTGGCTACTCCTGGCTAATGTCTCTGTCCCGAAGCAAGCACCAGTTAGCCTGGAAATAGCCTCGAGCTAGGCCCATCTCCGAGCTAGCCGAAGAGGTCCACCATCAAATTCTTGGGCTACAATACCTCTTTTGCCAACTGGCCTGGACCCTCTACTGCCGACACGGAGCCCCGCCAACACATCACGACTGGTGTGCCGACGTAACTGTCCGAGGTGGTCTCAACAGGCTCTTCCGTTGCGACGTCGCCGGAGGCCCATCTGCTAGCCCCGGCCCGCTAGCTGTCTGAATTGCCGTGTCTCCAGCTCGCCTAGCGGAGTAGCGACTACTGAATCGTCTCCCTGACTCCTCTATTGCTACTCATTGGACCCTATGATCACTCGGCTACACATGCCTCTCCCTAATGTCAATATGCCTTGTCTATTGCTGTTTAGGTTAGTGATTATTGTCTTATATCACTGTAGAGCCCCCATCCCTGCCCAATATGCCTTAGATAGACCTTTTGTTCCACCCCACACATGCGGTGACTCCCCTGGCTTAACTGGTGCCTCTAGAGACAAAACCTTGCTCATCGTCACTCAATGCCTAGGTTTACCTCCACTGTACTCTTCTCCATACCCTTGTCTGTACATTATGCCTTGAATCTATTCTTCCACGCCCAGAAAATCTGCTCCTTTTACTCTCTGTTCCGAACGCACTAGACGACCA
The DNA here is from genome assembly GCF_029448725.1 of Salvelinus fontinalis. NCBI lineage: Eukaryota > Metazoa > Chordata > Actinopteri > Salmoniformes > Salmonidae > Salvelinus > Salvelinus fontinalis. The sequence goes on along the minus strand of NC_074674.1, from coordinate 44,556,940 downwards.
GTTCGTACAGCCTTTAGCCGTACCCTTATCCTACTCCTCCTCTGTTCCTCTAATGATGTAGAGGTTAACCCAAGCCCTGCAGCCCCCAGCACCACTCTCATTCCTCAGGCACTCTCATTTGTTGACTTCTGTAACCGTAAAAGCCTTGGTTTCATGCATTTTAACATTAGAAGTCTCCTCCCTAAGTTTGTTTTATTCACTGCTTTAGCACATTCCGCCAACCCTGATGTCCTAGCCGTGTCTGAAGTCTGGGGCCCTGGGAAGGAACATTTTATAAAGGTCTGTCTCTTGGCATTGGAGAGAACATTTTTGTTGTTGAAGCTTTAAAGCTAATATCCTGTAATTCTACATATTTTGTCAGGTGGCAGAGAGAAAACTTTGCAGTTTTAAAGCTAAAATTGCAGTGCATTTATTATTATTTTTTAAATGGGGGAATATCAGATGTATTTAGTTGACAAATGTATAATTGGTGGAGTACTGTGGATCCCTGTGAGCCTCCCAGGCCCATGTTACCCAGGGTTAAGAACATAGATTAATAATATGTCATTGTATTACACCCTCTAAACTTATTCCACGGATCCTTTGGCCCAATTTAGTTTAATCTGTTTTTAGCAATGTTCATTAAGAAAATGAAATGTAAAAATAACATATTTTGAGATCTGCCCACGGACCCCCTGCAGTACCTCTGTGTAACAGTATAACTTTAGTACCGTCCCCTCGCCCCGACACGGGCGCGAACCAGGGACCCTCTGCACACATCAACAACTGACACCCACGAAGCGTCGTTACCCATCGCTCCACAAAAGCCACGGCCCTTGCAGAGCAAGGGGCAACCCTACTTAAGTCTCAGAGCAAGTGACGTAACTGATTGAAATGCTAGTAGCGCGTACCCGCTAACTAGCTAGCCATTTCACATCCGTTACATCTGCAGATCCCACTTTGAGAACCCCTGATCTAACGGACTGCCTCTGAATATATGAGTGGTTGGGCCCTCAAGATTGTTACATTTTGTCAGACGCAAGGCTTTTTAATATACTCAGGTGAACCGCAGGAAAAGTGGTGAAGCAGCGTTTAACTTTAACACCCCGAAATTCTGGAGTGCCCAGCCCTACCACACAATATCAGGGAGGAAAAAATGGTTAACTATTTTTAACGCAAGATTATCTGGCTGGTTTTATCTTCTTTTAATATCCTATTTCTGTTCTTGTGTTTGTACCAATTGATATTCTTCTGTGAGTAATTGTTTACACGGTTTCCTTTTAATCCATCTTTTATTTGTATTATGTACAGCACCTTGGGTTGTGGTTTCTGTGCAGTGGCGACCAGTCATTCAGGGCTGCCCCACCTGTTTTGAGCCCCACTTGTTTTGCATGTTATATTGGGATTAATACATTTCACATATCAGATTGCAAACAATGTAAAAAAATATATTGAGTTAATAAAGCTGCATACAAACATGGTCTCTTTTTTGCTTTCTTTAGTAAGGCAGCTCCAAAATGCAGGTGTTTCAGTCTAGCTCAGTGCTTTCTGTGGTGGAGGGGCAGCCAGAGGAAAATACAGAGCGTAGGTGTACAGCACCTTGGGTTGAGGTCTCTGTATGACTTGTGTTATATAAATAAAGGGTTGGCTGTTATTATAAAATATAATACTGAAATAAAGTAAACAAATACATGGCAATACATTAATTAATGAACTCATTCTATAATAAATTTGTTTAAACCTTGAATGTACAATTTCCTCCTGAGAGACTGGTATAAAAGTAAGTTACATGATCTCTGTTCATCTTAGGGAGGAGGGATACGGATGTTTAGTAAACTTGCTTTATTTACAGCTGCTTCAAGGCCTTGTGAAAGTAGGGTTGGAATGATTTAATCAATTCAGTAGCTTAAATTCAATGAAGGATGTAAATTGTGAACTGAAAAATCCTCTTTGAAAATAGATGACAGTTGTCAATTCTTGAATTGTAATTAGGGGTCCTTAGTCCATTATGGAAACTTAACATATATAGGGCAGGTCTATAATTGGCTAAACATTCGTCTTATAAAGCCTAACATAGTCCTAGTCCTATTGTAAATGACAGTCGACTTATGAATGCTATGAAATGCCTGCGAGACGAGTGCGACAGGCAGGAAACTGGGTATGATACCTTATTTTGTGTTGTGTGAAAGTGAAACTAAACAAATAGGCGCCGACATTTTGTGCAGGATAGAGACATTTTACTGTTGACTGCAGCTCATATCCTCGATTGATGTCTGTAACCTGGTTATAGGAATATAGGCGAGCCTACTCTTGTCGTGGCATATTTTGTAGGTTAAAGCCGTCTTTGGATCAACAGCGTGACAAGTATAGACTATTCAGAACATGTTGCAGTAATAATTGTTTACTGAAATGACCGAATAATCTTCTTGTCATTATTTGGCAACTTGTCTGTGACGAAGAAAACAGAGTAACAGTCGGGACCATTTCTTGAAGACAGACGGCTCACTCACACTCATTGAACTCTATCGGACTTTACATTCTATACCCCTGTAAGTAAAAGTATATCAATCTTAGTTTCAAGACGTAAACCTTTAGTTTATATGTCAAGCTTCAGGCCTAATAAAATGCCCATAATATTGATCATGCTATTGTTTTAGTCTAAGACGCCATCTGTCTTTGTAACATAATATTACGACTTCAAGACAAAGTTCTAATGAACATTATGGGCCACAATTTAGAATGAATTTGCTATAACAGTTATGTTAATAAAGACAAAGATTAGGCCCCATTACACTATAATTCATGTCATGTATATACTTTGATTTAATTGTTTTAATCCGTATTGAAGAAACAGGTGCTAATGCACCCTACTCTGACTTCCACAGAGACATTAGTTTGACACATTGTTATCTATGATTAACAGGACTGGTGGTTAGTATCCTACAACAATCAACAATGAACAGACCTGGATTCACTACAGCCCCTCATCCTCGTGATGTCAGGATTGTGCTGCTGGGTAAAACTGGAGTGGGGAAGAGTGCAACAGGAAACACCATTCTGGGTCAAGACGTGTTTCGCTCAGCTTTGGGCTTTTCCTCAATTACCATGAAATGTCAAGAGAGAACTGTTCTCATTGGACAGAATAGAGTCAGTGTGGTTGACACTCCAGACTTCTTCTATGCAACACACACACAGGAGGGTTTGAGTTCAGAGATAGAGAGATGTATCCATCTGTCTGACCCTGGACCCCATGCATTTATCTTTGTTCTAACTCTTGATACTTTCACTGAGCAGGAGACAGATGTAGTCACTGCATTTGAGAAATGTTTTGGTGAAGTAGCTTCAAGATACACTATCATTGTCTTTACTCATGGAGACGAGCTGAACAACAGAACAATAGAGGAACTAGTAAAGAACAATGTTAAGTTGTCTGAGCTCATTGAAGAGCGTGGTTGGAGATATCATGTCCTTAACAACAAACACAGAGCCAATAGAAACCAGGTGACTGAGCTGCTGGAAAAGATTCTCTTCATGATGTATGTGAATGACGGTAGCTGTTACACACATCACATGCTGCAGGAGGCACAAAGAAAGGCAAGAGAAGAGACTGAGTTGATGAAAGAGGAGAGTCTCAGGGAGGAAGAGAGGAAAAGACAAGAACACCAGAGATTGTTGGAGAAGGTGGGAAGAGAGACAGAGGAGAGAGTATGGAGAGAGATGGATGAGAGAGTAGGGAGAGAGACGGAGGGCAGAGTAGGGAGAGAGACGGAGCGCAGAGTAGGGAGAGAGACGGATGAGGAAGTTAAAAGACAGAGTGAAAGGGGAAACATGGCAAGAGAAGAAGGGGAAAGGAGGGGAGAGGTATCAGTGACAGAAAATGGGGAAGAAATGATATTGCTTGGCTCTCGACATAACACACTAGATTGGTTTAAAAGGCATCAGGCATTTATTTTGATGTGTTTTGCTGTGCTAATTATTATGGTTGTCATTATATTTGTAATGGTGTTAATGTGTGAAAGAAACCAATAGGGTCATTCCAACATTAGAGTACCTTTTGGGTAGTTTAATTTGGTAAGAGCACATGTTCAACTTAATCTTAAACATAAACTTCCCATCTCAAATAGAAAAATATAAATAAATAGTATAGTCAGGCCTATTAAGTGCCCAAATAAAGTAACAGATTGATTTATAGCAGGGTTGAGTTTTTCATCTTAAATCAGCCATAACTCCCCTTCTGACTGGGGGAATGGAAGCTTGTTGTGTGTAACAGGGAGGGCAATTGAATGCAAGCTTCACCGAAAATAATCTATCAATGTTATGTTATGCTCGACCTGCGCAGTGTTCCACAAAACACCAGAAAATGGCAAAAAAGAGTAAACCCAGCTCACCTGCTTTTACACTATGATTTAACTACTATATGTTCAATGTTTCTTTAATTAAAAAAATTTGAATTAATAGTTTCACCATATTAAAACGAGAGTTCAGTTCCGGTAGCAGGGTTGACCTTAAAATGATGTAGAAACGTAAATTAATCACTAATCACGTGAAACAAATATACTTTTCAGAAATGACTTTGTCAAATCAGCAAAGTGCTTTACAATGATGGTGAAAACATACCTCATTTTTGGGGGGTTACGTGGCTTAAAATCTTTGTAGAAGTCTGAAAAACTTGAAGAGGGACATGTCAATTGTGATTTATAGAATTTTCCGTGTGGTCTATATTAAAGGGTACTTAAGGGGTAATTAAGGGTAATTAAAGGGTAATTAAGATACAGCAACAGGCTTTCAAAATTCATTATTGGTTGACAATTTCTACTTAAAATATCAAAGGGACACAAATGGCACTGTACTCCTGGAACGACCCAATACATCATCTATCTAATCACTTTTCATTCAAATATTGAAATACCCAAAGTTGTTACAAAACTAAATAATTGTTTAAATGTGTATGTTTGTAATATGATTGTATTATTTGATTTTCATTGTGGTTAATGTGGTACAGTACAATGAATATTGAATATTGCACTTAGGTCTAATCTTTTAGTCAATTGTAAGGTCCTCTGGTATTTAAAGCATTAGGGCTAGAACCACCTTATCTAAAGCAGGGGTCCTCAAACTCTGGGTCTGGGGACCCCCTTTATGATAGCAAATTCACCAGGGACCCTCGAGGGCCCTGGGAAGGAACATTTTAAAAGGCGGCTTCTTGGCATTGGAGCGAACATTTTAGTTACTGCATCTTTAAAGCTAATATCCTGCAATTCTACACATTTTGCCAGGAGGAAAACAGAAAACGTTGCAGTTTAAAGCTTACATTTTTTTGCAGGGGATACAAGATGTTTTGAGTTGAGAAGATTTATAATTGATGGAGCACTGTGGATACCAATATCCCAGCCTCCCAGGCCCATGTTGCCCAGTGTTAACAACATAAATTGAAGATTAATAATATTGTATTGTATTGTATTACACCCTCTAAAACTATCCCACAGACCCATTGGTCAAAATTTGTTTAATCTGTTGTTAGTAATATAAAAAAAAAAAGTAATGTAAAAATAAAAACGTTTTATTTTATATATTTTGTCATCTGGCCGCGGACCTGCAGTACCTCCGTAAACCCCACTTTGAGAACCCCTGATCTAAAGGACTGCCTTTCTGATATGCCTGGTTGGGCCCTCAAGATTGCTAGGTTCTCTCAGACGCTAGGCTTTAGGGGGATTATCAGGGTTGTTAGGAGTAGTTGGTGTGATGGCGTTAAGATTAAAATCAGACTAGAAAAAAGCAGATATTTCCCTGTGATGCACTTCTAAACTACAGCTCCACTTCCTGTCTTTATATGGGAGGAGCTCTGATTGGGCAGTTAGAACATGCACAGTAGATAGGAATGCATCTTCCTATGAATCCCCTCTTCATAATGATGTCATTCTATATTAAAATACCCTTTAGAAAATGGTGTCAAGGTGTACAAGACAGAGGTACGTGTGAGAGGAGAGTACATAGAGATGAGCCCTTGATGAGTACATATCATTCTCTATTTCATATAGACCAGCATAACATCTAGCTTCATGTGGCATTTTACAGTCTTGGTTATAATGCTCTATGAACTGCTAAATGTTTGTGAGCAGGTATTGTTGCATAAACTGTGCATTATAATGTATTATGCATAGCTCATAAGGAGTTAATAAATGAGCTTATAATGCATTATGAAAAGGGTATTCATAGGAGGTATTACCAACAAAAAATATGTTTTATTGTCACATACACTGGATAGGTGCAGTGAAATGTGTTATTTTACAGCCCCCCCCCAATTAGGGTTTAGTGCCTTGCTCAAGGACACATTGACAGATGTTTCACCTTGACAGCTCAGGTTGCTGGCCCAACGCTCTAACCACTAGGCTACCTGCCACCCTATCTTTGGTGTTCACTCTCACTCTTCTACAGTCTACCATCTTATTCTTAATCTTTCTACAACATCAAAACACTTCTTCCACACAATCTGTTTATAGACCAACAACTGTTGGGTCTGGTCCACTATTACTAAATGTAATGATTTGGTCTGCATGTGAGAGGGGTGTTGAATACTGCAGTCATGTTGCATAGCTGGTAATGGACAGTATTTCAAACTGAATTTTACAATCTTGAAATATACTCAACTAAACTGTAGTTTTTTTCTGTTCTTAACAATGCCAAGAATCATATCTATCCAGGTTCATTACTCTGTAAAAACCACAAGTGTGTAATTTTGGGAGGCATGTATTATATAAAAAAGTTGTCAAGGATACCAGTTTGTCTACTTCATAGGCCTCACTCCTCCCATGTGTTGAATGGCAACAGTGAGATACGTGGAAATGTAAGTCTCACCTTGATTTGTTGGCTTCTACAGAAAGATGTAGACATCAGATATAAATGTATGACCTCATTTGAACCTGTGACTGTTTGTTATAGTAACCTTGTTCTCACCTGATGCATTTGTGATTTATTATGTACTCTATCAAAGTGTTTTAAATGATTTTATATATTTATATGGAGGTGAACAAATTTCAATATGGATTGAAATGGCTAACCTGAGTTGGTTTTAATTATACATTTTGATGATGGAATTCTGAAAATGTTGAGCTGTGGTGTGCAGTGTTGACTATTTACACATTAACTCAGGGCTCTATTCAGTCTGAATTGATGAAGTGTTACACATTAACTCAGGGCTCTATTCAGTCTGTATTTTCTAAGTGTTACAGATTGTGCGATCGAAATTTAAAGGTAATTTCTGACTGAGACAACATATGCAGCGTTTACCGTGAATGCAGACCCGCTAACGTGGGAACATTACCTTTAAATTTCAATCACTCTTTAATTCAATCACTCTTTAGAATCAACTCTGTGTTTGAGACATGAGTCCAACGTTCAGAGATGTCTCTGACCTTACAGCTATAATGGAATGCTTTTCTTTACTGACTATTGTCCCCATAGGGAACTTTTGTTGAAGTCATGTACACATTTAAAAGGCATTAAAGGACAGGAACAATATAAACATTTATTAACAGTACAAATTCATAACAATTGACATACAGTAGGCTATATACAGTATGATGCCCAGCCTTCTGGTCTTAATGAATGGATGCCAACTGAATGCCAACCACTGTGTCACACTGTCAGTACCGTTTGTCCTCTCTCAGGTCAAGTACTGACAGGCTGATAACCAATGATGTTGAATGCAAGGTATGCATCATTTATCTCCACTGCTGAGAGACTCCATTTACCATCACATCTGATGTGATACTGATGTTAATGGAAGAGTTTTGATCTGGAGATAAAATATGTGAAGTATGTGGGACTAATAATGATACTGTTTTGGACATTAGAATAACAGCTTCTTCGTTCTCACACTGATCATTAATATTCATGCCTCAAACAATGTAGTAAAACACATCAGAGCTGCCATCTTGTGTAAATAATAGAATACAGAGTTAGAATTGGGTCAATCAGGAACACCAGATCAGATATTGGTATTCAAGGTGATTGTACCCAGGTGTCTGCTCTACCTTCACAAATACAGAATATAATAGATTTGGAACTTTGTTGTCCATCTAACAATAAAAATGGAGATGTGGATTTTTCAATTCCTAACCATCCTTATATGACACACAAACACACAATGTCAGCTACAGACCAGCACCCACCCAAGAGGCTGGTAGCAGTACAAGGCCAGCTACAGACCAGCACCCACCCAAGAGGCTGGTAGCAGTACAAGGTCAGCTGCAGACCAGCACCCACCCAAGAGGCTGGTAGCAGTACAAGGTCAGCTGCAGACCAGCACCCTGAAGCAGGTTAGAAGGAGTTATGAGCCTTGCTCAAGGGCACAACGGCAGTAGGCAGTACTTGGACTGGCAGCACTTGGCACTGGGATTCGAACCAACAACCTTCTGCAAGTCAAAAATTGTTAATTAGGATGTAAGGCGATTTGTGTCAGTGATATGATTAAAACATACCAACAATACATGTATAGGTATGGAAAATAACATGTCATCTCATACTCACAGCTGTGATGTGACTTGGTATTTTTACCTTTATTTAACCCCTTCCTTCTTGAATAGCACTTTGAACCTTGTATTCTGGTTGTGAACTAAATTAAATCCTATTATTAATAAACATTCCTCCAAAAGATGTAAGTTGTTTCTGACAAATCTTCTTATTGTATAAACTACATACAGCTAACTGACCCTAGAGATGCTGACCACCTGACAGATTCACACCTAACCACACACTATAAAACAATAATGAACATATCCAGATGAAATCTCGCGTCTTGTGACGGCCGGCCGCCCAACAACCTGCCCGCTTGACCCTATCCCCTCCTCTCTTCTCCAGACCATTTCCGGAGACCTTCTCCCTTACCTCACCTCGCTCATCAACTCATCCTTGACCGCTGGCTACGTCCCTTCCGTCTTCAAGAGAGCGAGAGTTGCACCCCTGCTGAAAAAACCTACACTCGATCCCTCCGATGTCAACAACTACAGACCAGTATCCCTTCTTTCTTTTCTCTCCAAAACTCTTGAACGTGCCGTCCTTGGCCAGCTCTCCTGCTATCTCTCTCAGAATGACCTTCTTGATCCAAATCAGTCAGGTTTCAAGACTAGTCATTCAACTGAGACTGCTCTTCTCTGTGTCACGGAGGCGCTCCGCACTACTAAAGCTAACTCTCTCTCCTCTGCTCTCATCCCTCTAGACCCATCGGCTGCCTTTGATACTGTGAACCATCAGATCCTCCTCTCCACCCTCTCCGAGTTGGGCATCTCCGGCGCGGCCCACGCTTGGATTGCGTCCTACCTGACAGGTTTCTCCTACCAGGTGGCGTGGCGAGAATCTGTCTCCGCACCACGTGCTCTCACCACTGGTGTCCCCCAGGGCTCTGTTCTAGGCCCTCTCCTATTCTCGCTATACACCAAGTCACTTGGCTCTGTCATATCCTCACATGGTCTCTCCTATCATTGCTATGCAGACGACACACAATTAATCTTCTCCTTTCCCCCTTCTGATAACCAGGTGGCGAATCGCATCTCTGCATGTCTGGCAGACATATCAGTGTGGATGACGGATCACCACCTCAAGCTGAACCTCGGCAAGACGGAGCTGCTCTTCCTCCCGGGGAAGGACTGCCTGTTCCATGATCTCGCCATCACGGTTGACAACTCCATTGTGTCCTCCTCCCAGAGTGCTAAGAACCTTGGCGTGATCCTGGACAACACCCTGTCGTTCTCAACTAACATCAAGGCGGTGACCCGTTCCTGTAGGTTCATGCTCTACAACATTCGCAGAGTACGACCCTGCCTCACACAGGAAGCGGCGCAGGTCCTAATCCAGGCACTTGTCATCTCCCGTCTGGACTACTGCAACTCGCTGTTGGCTGGGCTCCCTGCCTGTGCCATTAAACCCCTACAACTCATCCAGAACGCTGCAGCCCGTCTGGTGTTCAACCTTCCCAAGTTCTCTCACGTCACCCCGCTCCTCCGCTCTCTCCACTGGCTTCCAGTTGAAGCTCGCATCCGCTACAAGACCATGGTGCTTGCCTACGGAGCTGTGAGGGGAACGGCACCTCCGTACCTTCAGGCTCTGATCAGGCCCTACACCCAAACAAGGGCACTGCGTTCATCCACCTCTGGCCTGCTCGCCTCCCTACCTCTGAGGAAGTACAGCTCCCGCTCAGCCCAGTCAAAACTGTTCGCTGCTCTGGCACATCAATGGTGGAACAAACTCCCCCACGACGCCAGGTCAGCGGAGTCAATCACCACCTTCCGGAAACACCACCTCTTTAAGGAATACCTAGGATAGGATAAAGTAATCCTTCTAACCCCTACCCCCCCCCTTAAAAGAGTTAGATGCACTATTGTAAAGTGGTTGTTCCACTGGATATCATAAGGTGAATGCACCAACTTGTAAGTCGCTCTGGATAAGAGCGTCTGCTAAATGACTTAAATGTAAATGTAAAAATTATGCAGTCTTCCCTCCTTCTGCTTCTCAACCAGTAGATGTCAGTAGAGATCTTCATAACATTTGTTCTGTCAGTGAAACATGGAAATGGAAATTCAGACCGTAATCGTTGTACAAAACGTTTCCTCCCTCTGTCTTCCTCCACCCCTCCTCTTCCCCTCTCTCTCTCTCACATGTAGACCCATGTGGACCACATTATACACCAGCAGCCATTTAGCAGTTGTTGACACTAAAACGTATGTATAAATTATTAGTTAATGTTGTTAACACCCTGCTGAACAATTAATCAAATGGCCATTGACACCCCCTCCATTTGTTTTGTACACTGCTGCTACTCCCTGTTTATTATCTATGCATAGTCAATTCTCCCCTACCTACATGTACAAATTACCTCAACTAACCTGTACTCCGCACACTGACTCAGTACCGGTACCCCCTGTATATAGCCTTGTTATTGTTATTTTATTTTGTTACTTTTTATAATTTTTTACTTTAGTTTATTTGGTAAATATTTTCTTAACTCTTCTTGAACTGCACTGTTGGTTAAGGGCTTGTAAGTAAGCATTTCACGGTAAGGTCTACACTTGTTGTATTCAGCACGTGACAAATAAAGTTTGATTTGATTTGTCTCCTGCTCAGGGAAAGTATCAATAGTTAGAACAAAGATAATTGAATGGGGTTCAGGGTTAGACAGATGGATACAATTCAATTGAAGCGGCTTTATTGGCACGGGAAAAACATATGTTAACATTGCCAAAGCAAGTGAAGTAGATAGTATACAAAAGAGGAATAAACAATAAAAATGAACAGTAAACATAACACTCACAGAAGTTCCAAAAGAATAAAGACATTTCAAATGTCATATTATGTACAGTATATATACAGTGTTTTAACAATGTGCAAATGGTTAATTAAAGTACAAAACATCTCTGAACTCAAACCCTCCTGTGTGTGTGTTGCATAGAAGAAGTCTGGAGTGTCAACCACACTGACTCTGTTCTGTCCAATGAAAAACAGTCCTCTCTTGATATTTCATGGTAGCAAGTTAAAACATTAAATTAATTATAGAGTAACGGGGTCTAATCTTTGTCTTTATTAACATAGCTGTTATAGCATATTCATTCTTAATTTTTCTTCCTGTTTTACCATTTTGTGTTAACACAACCATAGTGTTTACTACAACTATTTGTGACTCACCACTTGGATTTTGTCTTATTCAGCAACATTTGGTCTTTTTTACATTGGATAAAAGTAGAGACTCAGAGCTAAAAAAATTATATCATACACTGCATTTTTGAGGAACAATGGGAAAGTAATTCTGCTTTGAAAGTTGATAAACCTGTAAACTCACTTTTGAGAAAATGGCCTTTGAATGTTTTGGTATGTAGTGAAGAGTTCCTCTTTGTTTACACCCATTCAGCATCGTTCACACCCTCTTAAGCTTTAGCCCCACCCATCTCTTTGAGGATTCAGAGCGCACACTTGATGCTCTGGCTGCCGATTTGTTTACCTCGATAACATGAAAACAGCCTAACAAGCTATGCTGGCAACAAATTCATTACGCTTTTTTACCGACGTTTACTGACACCGGCCATATACAACGGGTGTTGTACACTTCAGCTTAAGACATGTAGCTAGCTAGCTAGGTAAACAATGAACCTAGCTAGGTAAACAATGAACCTAGCTAGGTAAACAATGAACCTAGCTAGGTAAACAATGAACCTAGCTAGGTAAACAATAAACCTAGCTAGGTAAACAATGAACCTAGCCAGGTAAACAACGTGTAAGATTGCACACGTCATGTAACGTTAGCTAACGAGCCAGCCAGCTAATGTTAGCTAGTTAAACAACAATGAACATAGTGCCAAATTATGTTGTTAATACCCTGCATGAATCTGGTGGGAGCTAACCAACCAGGTTCAATGGTAGCTAGCTAACATTGGGCTCTAACTAGCTAAGCAAAAAGTTCTGGGATACAAATAATAACGTCATACACATAACATTAGCTAGGGAGCCAGCCAGCTAACGTTAGCTAGCTAACAGTACACTTTAGCTTGAAATTAAACCACTTTCTGTCAAAATTAGAAACGTGTAATATCTGAAAAGCTAGACTATCTTAACCGGATACATCATCATGCATGATGGAGACATCTCCATGCCACGGTTGCCCTTAGTTTGAAGATGTAATCCGGAGACAGATGTTTTATCCATCTCTTTAGCTATCATGATTTCAAAACTCGATCCTCCAGGAAGTGGAGAGCAACACTTATGCAGCTCCACTACACAATCTTTTTTTTATTTTTTTTAAAGCCGCGTTCAACAGGATTACCAACACAGACTGACCAGCTCAGATAGACAGAAGCCTTCTATATGGCAGACCAATTCGAACTCGGCATGTCCACCCGACTCATTATCTCAAGACTAGTGGGAATGTTGCAGTCCTTTTCTGTGGCCTTTTCTCATCATTTAACAATTTTATAAATATTTACAGATGGTATACAAGTTTGTTATTAAGGCACATGAAAGTTCATATATTCCAGAAGGCATTTCTGACAAATAACGCATTTTGATTAAACATAAATAAATCAAATGGCTCTCCTGTGAAGTCGTGACTTGCGACATACGCCTAGTTTCCTGAAACCGGTCACATTTGGCTTGAAGTCGACAAACCCTCCCCCGCCCTCCTTTCGGAAAAGCTAACCACGACTCAATTTTGTTGCTTCCAGCCTACAAAACAGAAACTAAAACAAGAAGCTCCCGCGCTCAGGTCTGTTCAACGCTGGTCCGACCAATCTGATTCCACGCTTCAAGACTGCTTCGATCACGTGGATTGGGATATGTTCCGCATTGCGTCGAACAACAACATTGACGAATACGCACATTCGGTGAGCGAGTTCATTAGGAAGTGCATCGGTGAAATTATACCCACAGCAACGATTAAAACATTCCCAATCCAGAAACCAGAAACACGACCGAATACAAACAGTGTAGCTATTCCTTCTGCAAGTCAATCAAACAAGCTAAGTGCCAGTATAGAGACAAAGTAGAGTAGCAATTCAACAGCTCAGACACAAGAGATATGTGGCAGGGTCTACAGTCAATCACGGATTACAAAAAGAAAACCAGCCCCGTCGCGGACCAGGATGTCTTGCTCCAAGACAGACTAAATAACTTTTTTGCTCGCTTTGAGGACAATACAGTGCCACTGACACGGCTCGCTACCAAAACTTGCGGGCTCTCCTTCACTGCAGCCGAGGTGAGTAAAACATTTAAACGTGTTAACCCTCACAAGGCTGCAGGCCCAGACGACATTCCCAGCCACGTCCTCAGAGCATGCGCAGACCAGCTGGCTAGTGTGTTTACGGACATATTCAATCAAGCCTTATCCCAGTCTGCTGTCCCCACATGCTTCAAGATGGCCACCATTGTTCCTGTTTCCAAGAAAGCTAAGGTAACTGAGCTAAATGACTACCGCCCCGTAGCACTCACTTCTGTCATCATGAAGTGCTTCGAGAGACTAGTCAAGGACCATATCACCTCCACCCTACCTGACACCCTAGACCCACTCCAATTTGCTTACCGACCCAATAGGTCCACAGACGACGCAATCGCAACCATACTGCACACTGCCCTAACCCATCTGGACAAGAGGAATACCTATGTGAGAATGCTGTTCATCGACTACAGCTCAGCATTTAACACCATAGTACCCTCCAAACTCGTCATCAAGCTCGAGACCCTGGGTCTCGACCCCGCCCTGTGCAACTGGGTACTGGACTTCCTGACGGGCCGCCCCCAGGTGGTGAGGGTAGGTAACAACATCTCCACCCCGCTGACCCTCAACACTGGGGCCCAGCAAGGGTGCGTTCTGAGCCCTCTCCTGTACTCCCTGTTCACCCACGACTGCGTGGGCATGCACGCCTCCAACTCAATCATCAAGTTTGCGGACGACACTACAGTGGTAGGCTTGATTACCAACAACGACGAGACGGCCTACAGGGAGGAGGTGAGGGCCCTCGGAGTGTGGTGTCAGGAAAATAACCTCACACTCAACGTCAACAAAACAAAGGAGATGATTGTGGACTTCAGGAAACAGCAGAGGGAGCACCCCCTTATCCACATCGACGGGACAATAGTGGAGAAGGTAGTAAGTTTTAAGTTCCTCAGCATACACATCACGTACAAACTGAATTGGTCCACCCACACAGACAGACAGCGTTGTGAAGAAGGCGCAGCAGCGCCTCTTCAACCTCAGGAGGCTGAAGAAATTCGGCTTGTCACCAAAAGCACTCACAAACTTCTACAAATGCACAATCGAGAGCATCCTGTCGGGCTGTATCACCGCCTGGTACAGCAACTGCTCCGCCCACAACCGTAAGGCTCTCCAGAGGGTAGTGAGGTCTGCACAACGCATCACCGGGGGCAAACTACCTGCCCTCCAGGACACCTACACCACCCGATGTCACAGGAAGGCCATAAAGATCATCAAGGACAACAACCACCCAAGCCACTGCCTGTTCACCCCGCTATCATCCAGAAGGCGAGGTCAGTACAGGTGCATCAAAGCAGGGACCGAGAGACTGAAAAACAGCTTCTATCTCAAGGCCATCAGACTGTTAAAAACCTTTTCTCAATATAGGGGGTGCTGTTTCAACGTTAGCATTTATCTTCTCCAAATTAAACTGCCTCATACTCAATTCTTGCTCGTACAATATGCATATTATTATTACTATTGGATAGAAAACAATCTCTAGTTTCTAAAACCGTTTGAATTATGTCTGTGGGTGAACCAGAACTCTTTCTACAGCGAAACTCATGACAGGACATGCGAAGCTCTGAAAAATAGTCTCTGATCTCGGATCAGTTGAAAACTCTGTGTGTGCCCTATGGCTTGACATGAACTGCACCCGCCTTCCCCTGGATGTCAGTAACCAATGAGAAGTGGAATGGTGTCTCTACGTGTTTGTCAGAGTTTTTAAAAGGGAATGGAGTGAGATGACCCTTCCTTTTGACGCTCGCCAGGACGCAAGGGAGGACATCAGAATCGCATGCTCAAAAGCTCTCGTTATTGATCAAAGATCTATCCGTCTGTGATTTAGTTCGATATAGGTGTTAGAAACATCATAACGAAGTTATTTGAAACCAATTTATATCAGTTTATGCGAGTATATTGCTATTTTTCTGAATTTCCTTAGTATTGCGTTTGACGATTTCGGTGTGTGCCGTGTAGCTATCGTTAGCTGCTAGTTCTGAAGTTGAGGAGGTCGTTTTACAACAAAGCAACGATACTTTTGGACAAAGGACACATTGCCCAAGATACTGATGGAAGCTCGTCCAAAAGTAAGAGTTATTTATGATTTTATTCCGTATTTATGTGGAAAAATTTAAACGCAGTTGTCGGCCATTTTTTGCGGCACTAGTCTGGCTGTAACTCACAATGAATGTCTTTTAACGTTAATTTTAAAAATCTAAATCAGCGGTTGCATTAATAACCAATGCATCTTTCATTAGCTGTCCAACCTGTATTTTTTTAGTCAATCTAATCGATAAATAATCGTAATCATAGGTGCCTTTCCAAGATGGAGCCGGCCCGAATGCATGCCATGTTTTGACAGATTACATTGCATAACCAAGATTTTTGATGCTAAATATGCACATTTTCGAACAAACTCTATATGCATTGTGTAATATGATGTTACAGGACTGTCATCTGAAGAATTCTGAGAAGTTTAGTGAAAAAATTAATATATTTTGGTGGCGATAACGTTATCGCCCCCTTTGCCTTGATTTAATGCTGGGGTGATGTTAGCTCATGTGGTATGCTAATATAACGATATATTGTGTTTTCGCTGTAAAACACTTAGAAAATCTGAAATATTGTCTGGATTCACAAGATCTGTGTCTTTCGATTGCTGTAGGCTGTGTATTTTTCAGAAATGTTTTAGGATGAGTATTTTGGTAATTGACGTCGGTCTCTGTAATTATTCCGGCTACTTCCAACGCTATTTCAGATTGCAGCTGCAATGTACAACTGTGATTTATACCTGAAAAATGCACATTTTTCTAAAAAAACATATCCTATACCATAAATATGTTATCAGACTGTCATCTTATGAAGTTGTTTCTTGGTTAGTGGCTATATATATCTTTATTTAGTCGAATTAGTGATAGCTACTGATGCAGGAAAAAAATGGTGGAGAAAAAAAGTTGTGTCTTTTGCTATCGTGGTTAGCTAATAGATTTACATATTGTGTCTTCCCTGTAAAACATTTTAAAAATCAGAAATGATGGCTGGATTCACAAGATCTGTATCTTTCATCTGGTGTCTTGGACTTGTGATTTAATGATATTTAGATGCTTGTATTTACTTGTGACGCTATGCTAGGCTATGCTAGTCAGCTTTTTTACTGTGGGGGGTGCTCCCGGATCCGGGATGGGTACCAAGTAAAAGTTAAACAGCCACCACTAACATTTAGTGGCTGCTGCCAACATACTGACTCAACTCCAGCCACTTTAATAATAGGAATTGATGGAAATTTATGTAAAAATGTTTCACTAGCCACTTTAAAGAATGCCACTTATTAATATAATGTTTACATACCCTACATTACTCATCTCATATGTATATGTATATACTGTACTCTATCATCTACTGCATCTTGCCATCTTTATTTAATACATGTATCACTAGCCACTTTAAACTATGCCACTTTATGTTTATATACCCTACATTACTCATCTCATATGTATATACTGTACTCTATACCATCTACTGCATCTTGCCTATGCCATTCTGTACCATCACTCATTCATATATCTTTATGTACATATTCTTTATCCCTTTACACTTGTGTGTGTATAAGGTAGTAGTTGGGGAATTGTTAGGTTAGATTACTCGT
Source organism: Salvelinus fontinalis (assembly GCF_029448725.1). Taxonomy (NCBI): domain Eukaryota; kingdom Metazoa; phylum Chordata; class Actinopteri; order Salmoniformes; family Salmonidae; genus Salvelinus; species Salvelinus fontinalis. The sequence continues at coordinate 44,539,583 of NC_074674.1, read as the reverse complement.
TGGTTATTACTGCATTGTCGGAACTAGAAGCACAAGCATTTCGCTACACTCGCATTAACATCTGCTAACCATGTGTATGTGACAAATAAAATTAGATTTTGATTTGAAACTATGTTACAAAGGCAGATGGTGCCGTAGACTAAAATAATGTCAAAACGCCTCTATAATACATATAAATATATATATATTGGTTGAAAGACATTGAGAAGTACTGCAGTTTGGCAGAAAAACTTTGAGAAATGCTGCATTTTGGAGAAAAAGAAATTATGTCACACAAATGTTCCACAAATTGGACCACAGATGGCGCTGTTTCCTTTCAAAACTAGTCCCTTCTCCACATTGAACTAGGCTACTTTTGTGTAGCTTCAGGCTATAGGTTCATATGGGCTTCTGATGATATGTTTTGTTTTCTTCAGCCTAGGCTATGTGTGAAAGTTGTTTGATTTCTACTTTATTGTCCTGTTGGGATGTTTAGGGTACGGGTAGCCATGACTCCAATGTGCCTACAATTAATTTAGTGATTTTATTGTTCCAGATGTCGGTTTAAACTCGGATCATATGGCCAGAAAAATAGTATTGATAAATATTGCAGTCGGTTGGCACAGCCCTGCTGCTGGTTTATTGTTCTTGACATGACTGCTGTAAAGCTAAACCGAATAATCATACATTTAGTTAGACTAGGCTATAGGCCTATCATAGAGATTGTGGGAGTCACGGGTGATAGTTATATGCAAGCCATTCTCTCCTCATTTGGGCAACTTTTGCAGGCTTAATATATATATATATATATATTTTTTTTTTTACCTTATCTTTGGTAGGACAAATGTTTATTCCTTCTCTGCTAATTCAATGAATATTGAAATGCCATGTTTTGAGCTCAAAACACCTGTTAACTCTTCGGTTATCTTCAATAGGCTATAATTGGTTGCTGCATGTCCGTCAGTCACTGTCAATAGCCTAGCCTACATGTCCATATTTACAGGAGACGACAGGACACCGTGATCTATAAAAACTAAAATGGCAGCTTCCTAACGGACAAAATGTCGGGGCATATTTTTTTTGTTTCACTTTCACCTAGATAGGCTACTAGCCTACAGTAACAATGCTTTTTCCAATGACACAGATTTGGTTTGATGTCATAATATATCATATCGTGCATAAACGTTTATGGATGTAATGATTGGCTACATTTGCAGCAATTGTGCGCACATGCACTTATTTTATGGTTGAAAAGCACTGGGATAAATGATAGAGGCAACACATTGAGTTGGGTTGATATAGTAATGTAGACAACAGTATTTCATACAATCTTGTATTTTGACTGGAATTGTGCTGGTCATTGCTAATCAGTGCAGCATTTATTCCAGTTCAAAGTAGTTTAGAAAATATTTTACTCATCAGATTGTGCTGCTTTCCCCTCTTCTTATAATAATTGCTCAATGAGTCTGTGTCCGTGTGGAGTTTATTTTGAGGAGGGTGCCCTTTTTTAAGTTTGCGCACATGCACCCCAAAAGGTCTATGCACACTCTGGCTGTAGGCTCTAGGTTGCTGTCGGCACCAGTTTAAAGGCAACTTCCATGACTTGGTGCAGATCGCATTAACACAGCAAATGCTGCAAACGTCAGATCAGGCTTAAATTACCTTTAAAATGCATGTGCTGCGCCCTTCTCAGGATGAGATCTCCCTGTCAGCCTTCTCTTAGGGACAGTTCGAAATGTACTGTTCAAAATGAGCCGGTTGGAGACAATGATCAGCTAGGGGGAAATCAGATTTTCAACATTTTAATGCCATATTTATAATTATAAACTGGGTGGTTCGAGCCCTGAATGCTGATTGTCTGACAGGCGTGGTATATCAGACCATAGGACAAAGCATTTATTTTTACTGCTCTAATTATGTTGGAAATCAGTTTATAATAACAATAAGGCACCTTGGGGTTTTTTCTGATATGGTCAATATACCACGGCTAAGGGCTGTATCCAGGCACTCTGCGTTGCATCGTGCATAAGAACAGCCTTTAGCTGTGGTATATTGGCCATATACCACATCCCTTTTGGCCTTATTGCTTAATTATATAAAGTATATGCAACACATTTTCCACCAACAGATTTCTGTGCCAATGCACCACACAACTAATAAACAATGCATATCGACTCAATATCATGGTTTGCGTTTTCAATACCACAATGAATAGACTTTGGGTCCCCAGATCCTCCAAAGGTTCTACAGCTGCACCATCGAGAGCATCCTGACCAGTTGCATCACCGGCTGGTATGGCAACTGCTCGGCATCTGACCGTAAGGTGCTAAAGAGGGTAGTGCGAACAGCCCAGTACATCACTGGGGCCAAGCTTCCTGCCATCCAGGACCTACAGTTGAAGTCGGAAGTTTACATACACCTTAGCCAAATACATTTAAACTCAGTTTTTCACAATTCCTGACATTTAATCAGAGTAAAAACTCCTCCAAAACCGACATAAAAAAGCCAGACTACGGTTTGCATCTGCACATGGGGACAAAGATCGTACTTTTTGGAGAAATGTCCTCTGGTCTGATGAAACATAAATGTAACTGTTTGGCCATAATGACCATCGTCATGTTTGGAGCAAAAAAGGGGGAGGCTTGCAAGCCGAAGAACACCATCCCAACCATGAAGAACGGAGGTGGCAGCATCATGTTGTGGGGGTGCTTTGCTGCAGGAGGGACTGGTGCACTTCACAAAATAGATGGCATCATGAGGCAGGGAAATTATGTAGATATATTGAAGCAACATCTCAAGACATCAGTCAGGAAGTTAAAACTTGGTCGCAAACGGGTCTTCCAAATGTACAATGACCCCAAGCATACTTCCAAAGTTGTGGCAAAATGGCTTAAGGACAACAAAGTCAAGGTATTGGAGTGACCATCACAAGCCCTGACCTCAATCCCATAGAAAACTGAAAAAGCGTGCGCGAGCAAGGAGGCCTACAAACCTGACTCAGTTACACCAGCTCTGTCAGGAGGAATGGGCCAAAATTCACCCAACTTATTGTGGGAAGCTTGTGGAAGGCTACCCGAAATGTTTGACCCAAGTTAAACAATTTAAAGGCAATGCTACCAAAGACTAATTGAGTGTATGTAAACTTCTGACCCACTGGGAATGTGATGAAAGAAATAAAAGCTGAAATAAATCATTCACTCTACTATTATTCTGACATTTCACATTCTTAAAATAAAGTGGTGATCCTAACTGACCTAAGACAGGGGATTTTTACAAGGATTAACTGTAGGTAGAGTTATTAAAGTGACTATTCATAAATAATAACAGAGAGTAGCAGCGGCATAAAAGAGGGGGGGCAATGCAAATAGTCTGGGTAGCCATTTGATTAGATGTTAAGGAGTCTTATGGCTTGGGGGTAGAAACTGTTTAGAAGCCTCTTGGACATAGACTTTGCGCTCCGGTACCGCTTGACGTGTGGTAGCAGAGAGAACAGTTGATGACTCGGGTGGCTGTAGTCTTTGACAATTTTTAGGGCCTTCCTCTGACACCGCCTGGTGTAGAGGTCCTGGATGGCAGGAAGCCTGGCCCCAGTGATGTACTGGGCCGTAAACCCAGTACATTTTCATTCACCTTTTAAATGTTTTGTTTTTGACAGTAAATTGTTTCTAAGTTATTCCATTACTATTATCCTTTTTTGTAATAAGTTTTACATAGCTGACACTGAATCTTCCAAATAGTTAAAAGTATTAATTGAACTTGGTACTATAATGTTTTCTGTTAATTAATCTACTATTATTCTCCAATTAAAGTTAAATGGACTGTAGTGCTTTGCGGTCGGAGGCCGAGCAGTTGACATACCAGGCAGTGATGCAACTAGTCAGGATACTCTCGATGGTGCAGCTGTAGAACCTTTTGAGGAAATATGACACTTGCCAGTTGGTCAGCGCATGCTCACAGTACACAGCCTGGTAATCCGTCTGACCCTGCGGCATTGTGAATGTTGACCTGTTTCAAGGTCTTACATCGGCTGCGGAGAGCATGGTTCATTGTTATTTGCCTCGAAGCAAGGCATAGAAGTAGTTTAGCTCGTCTAGTAGGCTCGTGTCACTGGGCAGCTTTCGGCTGTGCTTCCCTTTGTAGTCTGTAATGGTTTGCAAGCCCTGCCACATCCGACGAGCGTCGGAGCCGGTGTAGTATGAGTCCATCTTAGTCCTGAATTGACACTTTGCCTGTTTGATGGTTCGTCGGAGGGCATAGTGCAATTTCTTATAAGCGTCCGGGTTATAGTCCTGCTCATTGAAAGCAGCAGCTCTAGCCTTTAGCTCAGTGTGGATGTTGCCTGTAATCCATGGCTTCTGGTTGGGGTATGTATGTACAGTCACTGTGGGGACGACGGGATCGATGCACTTATTGATGAAGCTAATGACTGATGTGGTGTACTCCTCAATGCCATAGGAAGAATCACGGAACATATTCCAGTCTGTGCTAGCAAAACAGTCCTGTAGCTTAGCATCTGCTTCATCTGATCACTTTTTTATTGACCGAGTCACTGGTGCTTCCTGCTTAAATTGTTGCTTGTAAGCAGGAATCAGGTGTATAGAATCATGGTCAGATTTGCCAAATGGAGGGTGAGGGAGGGAGAGCTTTGTACGCGTCTCTGTGTGTGGAGTCAGATACCCCATAAACACTCCTTTTCTGAAAACAACATTACATGAAATAACAACAAAGGTGTAAACTGTAGCCATTTATTTCCCTTTGAAGTTAATTCCCCTCATTATTACCTTCATCTACATACCAATTTGTTTCAAACCTTGCTATTTTCTGTCGGCAATTAGGGTACTGATTACCTCCTAGTACCCTATGCTTTCTTTAAATAGTAGATTTATTGAAGCGCCTGCAGAAGGTATGCTTTGTTTATTGGTTGTGTGTCACGCCCTGGCCTTAGTATTCTTTGTTTCCTTTATTATTTTAGTTAGGTCAGGGTGTGACATGGGGAAGGTATGTGTTTTTGTATTGTCTAGGGTGGTTGTATGGTTTAGGGGGTAAAGTAGAGTAGATGGGTTTGTGTTTAGTGTAGGTGTCTAGCTGTGTCTATGGTTGCCTGAATGGTTCTCAATCAGAGACAGATGTCATTAATTGTCTCTGATTGGGAGCCATATTTAAGACAGCCATAGGCACTAGGTTAATGTGGGTAATTGTCTATGTTGTACGTTTGTAGCTTGTGTGTGCACTTACGTTTATAGCTTCACGATCGTTTGTTGTTTTGTTTCGTTTTGTTATAGTGTTCGTTGCGTGTTTTTCCTTTCTCTAAATAAAAGGAGAATGTATTTTGCACACGCTGCGCCTTGGTCCTCTCTCTCACCCATAGACGATCGTGACATTGTGTGGTGTATTGGCACAGAAACCCTTTGGTGGAATATTCGTTGCATATATTTTATATTATTATAAATATGGCATCCAAAATGTTGAAAATCTGATTTCCCCCCATCTGATCATTATTATCTGCAGCTGACTCTGATGGTTGTGTAAATGTTGAAAATCTGATTTCCCCCCATCTGATCATTATTATCTGCAGCCGGCTCTGATGGTTGTGTAAATGTTGAAAATCTGATTCCCCCCCCCCCCCCCATCTGATCATTATTATCTGCAGCCGACTCTGATGGTTGTGTAAATGTTGAAAATCTGATTTCCCCCCATCTGATCATTATTATCTGCAGCCGGCTCTGATGGTTGTGTAAATGTTGAAAATCTGGTTTCCCCCCATCTGATCATTATTATCTGCAGCCGACTCTGATGGTTGTGTAAATGTTGAAGATCTGATTTCCCCCCATCTGATCATTATTATCTGCAGCCGGCTCTGATGGTTGTGTAAATGTTGAAAATCTGGTTTCCCCCCATCTGATCATTATTATCTGCAGCCGACTCTGATGGTTGTGTAAATGTTGAAGATCTGATTTCCCCCCATCTGATCATTATTATCTGCAGCCGGCTCTGATGGTTGTGTACATTTAGAACTGTGTGTTGAACTGTCCATAAGGAGAAGGCAGTGCACACATTTTAAAGGTGCACACATTTTAAAGGTGCACACATTTTAAAGGTAATTTAGTCGTGAGCCGACATCTGCATCATTCGCTGTGCTGTTGCGATCTGCATGAACTTAATGGAAATGTCCATTTAAAAGGTGCAGACAGTAGCCTGTGACTGACAGTGCGTTTGTCGACAATGATAGTTTACTGATCTCAACACATTAATTATTTTTTCTATATGATACATTTTGAAATGTTATTGATAAACTGAGTTTTGTTGGGAGTTTATCAGCAGGGAAAAAAGGATATGATGATATACTGTTTGTCTAGTGAACTTAGGGGAGTGGTTTAAGTGTCAGATAAAATAAGAACACTGGAGACTGAAGGTGAAACTGTTGAAGCTGAACAATTTCAACTCCGTAGCATTTAAGAACGTTCAAGATATCTAATACGAAAGTAGGTAAGTAGGTATCTATTTTAATGATTTTTGTAGATCTATTAGATTACTACATTATTAGTAACCTAGTACTGTCTTCCGGATAATAATGGCCAACATGAAGAACAATGTGTTGCTTCAAAGGTGGTCTGGATTTCGACAATTATAACTGCGTCATTGAAGACGTATTTTCAATAGACAGTCCTATTAATATGATTGTGTTATGCTATGATTGTGTTGTCTGATTTAATACGAATATGTAGCCTAAATATTGTTCTTTCAGTAATAAACTGTAATTTCAATCAAGTCATTTTACATGTAGGCTGATAGTTTTATGCTAAATGTCGATGACACATAGTGCTATTCCTGAACCAAAGCAGAAAAGCTGTCAGTTTAAATCAACTTTTAACCAAAATGCAACGACATGCCTCAGAGTTTTGTGGATTTCACATTGAATTCACTTTATTTGACATCAGTATAAACCAAAACTAGACGTTGATCTTATGTCTGTGCCCATTGGGGTGCTTGTAGCCTACCATCTGAAAACAGTTATAGATCAACAATCAATGCTGTTAACTAGGCATGTTCCAGGCTGTTTATAGTTCTGCTAGACTACCGTTTACCCTTTTATTCTCAAATCACATTTTTTGTGTGTAAATTATTAATTCCAGTTTGTATGTAATAACCAGGTGATGGCTGTTCATATCATTGGGTTGTTACTTGTTTTTCTGCATTTTGCATCTTAGAAAATAATGTAATTATTTATTTCTGTTGTATTTAGATTCCTGCCTCACACGTCACACTGCTCGGCTATAACAAGATAATTCCTTGAAGATGGGGCACCTATCCAAACCTGTTCAACAGACATCCAGACCTGGACAACAGACATCCAGACCATTGCAGGTGGTGTTACTTGGTAAAACAGGAGCAGGAATTAGTGCCACAGGAAACACCATCCTGGGACGCAAAGATTTTGTCTCAAAGAAGAGTTCCAAATCAGTGACTGCTGATATTGAGAAACAAAATGTCACCATTGAAGGACAAGATCTTGTTGTGTATGACACTCCAGGATTCTGTAACCCCGATCAATCCGAAGAGCAAATTCAGGAGAAAGTCCAGAATGTCCTCAAGTTAACCTCATCTGGTCCCTGTGTGTTTCTCCTGGTGGTGAAGATAGATGGATTAACAGAAGAAGAGAAGAGGGTCATCAGTAAAGTAGAAGGTCTTCTAGGAGGGAGTCTTTTGAAGCAAACCTGGATCCTGTTCACCAGAGGAGATGAGTTGGAAGACCAGACTATAGAAGAATTCATTGAGGAGTCAGATGACCTCACAGAAGTGATGAGAAAATACGGTGGAAGACACCATGTGTTCAACAACAAGAGGGGTGATCCTGAGCAGGTCAAATCACTGCTGGAAAAGACATCTCTCTGTCTCAGTAAGTATAACTAACTGTTTGTATAAAGGATTAGCCAGAAATGTAATGTAGGCTAATTGTAAATGTTTCCCTGATTGAAATACTGTGTTTGAAGCAGTATAATACTGATGATAGAAAACTAGATATTCTAGATGAGAGCTCAGTAGGTCATGTCATTGATAACAGTATGAACACAATCTTTTCATAAGTCTCCTGTAGCTGAGGTGATTATAGGTAGTCCTGCCTGAGAATTGTAAGACCAGTTATTTTGTTTGGCATGACAATGACTGAGACAATACTTGAGGAAGATTGATTAAATATTTAATTAATCAAATGTTATTTTGTGTTAAATAGTCATATTGAAATACATCACACCACACATTTAGTAATGACATGATGCATTTGAATCATAACAGTAAAACTTTGTGTGACTTAATACTAGTATTTTCAATAGGTGTGGAAAAAGGGGTTCTCGTTAAGTTTAACAGTTATCCCGAGTTGAACTCAGAATTGACCAAAGTTAGCTAGCTAACTCCTCAATCCCACTACGTAGTATAACACTCTGGTCTCTTATTCTGGGATAACAATCATGTAAATTATCCCCCCAATTGTAACTTTAATAAGTTGTCTTGGTGTGTGACAGATCCCTGTTATAAATCCCACCTGAACTCCACAGTCACCATAAAGATTTAAACACCAGATATAAATCATTATTATTCAGTGCACCAATAACTGCCTGTATAGGGGATGAGATGCTAGTCCTTTTACTGTATCAGTTTATCAAATTTGATGTATTTCTCTATACACAGATTCAACACTTTCAAGGAGCTCCTCCACCTTGAATCTCCCAGAGAGAAGGATTGTTCTGCTTGGAAAAACCGGTGTTGGGAAGAGTGCAACAGGAAACACCATTCTTGGTGGGAGTAGTTTCCATTCTGAACTGAACCCGTCCTCAGTAACACGTGAAACAGAAATGAAGCAGACAGCAGTAGATGGGAGGGATGTCAGTGTGGTTGACACTCCAGGACTGTTTGACACAACGCTTACTGCTGAAAAATTAGCAGAGGAGATTGGTACGAGCATCTATGAGTCTAGTCCAGGGCCTCATGCCTTCCTCTTAGTGTTACGAGTGAATGACAGGTTCACAGAGCAGGAGAAAAAAGTTATTGAAATTCTAGAGAGTTTGTTTGGGTCAGGACTGGCAAAGCACGCCATCGTCCTCTTCGCACATGGAGATGCGTTAGAGGGTAACATTCTAGAGAAGCTGATTGGTGGGAACAGAGACCTCAGTCGAGTGGTAGAGCAGTGTGGGGGGAGGTACCATGTCCTCAACAATAAAGCTAGAGGAAACAGATCTCAGGTCACAGAGCTGATGGAGAAGATAGACAGAATGGTGGAGGAGAATGGAGGAACCTGCTACAACAATGAGATGTTTGAGGAGGCAGCCAGGATTAAGAAAGAGGAGGAGGAGGAGAGGCTCCAGAGGGAGAAGGAGAGGATCCAGAGTGAGGGGATTGAGAAGATCAAACGTGGGAAAGTATTTTGGGACAGATGGGGGGAAACTATTAAACATGCAGTGGTAGGTGCAGGGTTAGGTGCAGTGGTAGGTACCATTGCAGGTGTGAAATATGGGGCAACGGTAGGTGTTGCGGTAGGTGCCATTGCAGGTGTGAAATATGAGGCAACGGTAGGTGCTGCGGTAGGTGGTGGTGTGGTAGGTGGTGCTGCGGTAGGTGGTGGTGTGGTAGGTGGTGCTGCGGTAGGTGGTGGTGCGGTAGGTGGTGCTGCGGTAGGTGGTGCTGCGGTAGGTGGTGGTGTGGTAGGTGGTGGTGTGGTAGGTGGTGCTGCGGTAGGTGGTGCTGCGGTAGGTGGTGCTGCGGTAGGTGGTGCTGCGGTAGGTGGTGCTGCGGTAGGTGGTGCTGCGGTAGGTGGTGGTGTGGTAGGTGGTGGTGTGGTAGGTGGTGCTGCGGTAGGTGGTGCTGCGGTAGGTGGTGCTGCGGTAGGTGGTGCTGCGGTAGATGGTGCTGCGGTAGATGGTGCTGCGGTAGGTGGTGGTGCGGTAGATGGTGCTGCGGTAGATGGTGCTGCGGTAGGTGGTGGTGCGGTAGATGGTGCTGCGGTAGGTGGTGCTGCGGTAGATGGTGCTGCGGTAGGTGGTGCTGCGGTAGATGGTGCTGCGGTAGGTGGTGGTGTGGTAGGTGGTGCTGCGGTAGATGGTGCTGCGGTAGATGGTGCTGCGGTAGGTGGTGCTGCGGTAGGTGGTGCTGCGGTAGATGGTGCTGCGGTAGGTGGTGGTGTGGTAGGTGGTGGTGCGGTAGGTGGTGCTGCGGTAGATGGTGCTGCGGTAGGTGGTGCTGCGGTAGGTGGTGGTGTGGTAGGTGGTGGTGTGGTAGTGAAAATGCAGTGAAATGCAGTGTTGGTAGCTATTACATCCCCAATCATTCAGAAAATGTCTTAACAACCTACACTCCAATTCAACTTAGAGCCTCGTACAATAACAGGCCTACAGCTTTATGAAAATCCTCTCTGCATACATCATTTAAATTTAAAGAAAAAGTATTTTATTTTTTACATACAGTATATCATGATTAAAGCTATAGTATATAACAGGGGTCTCCAAACCTGTTCCTGGAGAGCACCCTCCTGTAGGTTATAACTCCAACCCTGTTCCTGGACAGCTACCCTCCTGTAGGTTTTAATTCCAACCCTGTTCCTGGAGAGCTACCCTCCTGTAGGTTTTAACTCCAACCCTGTTCCGGGAGAGCTACCCTCCTGTAGGTTTTAACTCCAACCCTGTTCCTGGAGAGCTACCCTCCTGTAGGTTTTAACTCTAACCCTGTTCCTGGACAGCTACCCTCCTGTAAGTTTTAACTCCAACGCTGTTCCTGGAGAGCTACCCTCCTGTAGGTTTTAACTCCAACCCTGTTTCTGGACAGCTACCCTCCTGTAGGTTTTAACTCCAACCCTGTTCCTGGACAGCTACCCTCCTGTAGGTTTTAACTCCAATCCTGTTCCGGGAGAGCTACCCTCCTGTAGGTTTTAACTCCAACCCTGTTCCTGGAGAGCTACCCTCCTGTAGGTTTTAACTCTAACCCTGTTCCTGGACAGCTACCCTCCTGTAAGTTTTAACTCCAACCCTGTTCCTGGAGAGCTACCCTCCTGTAGGTTTTAACTCCAACCCTGTTCCTGGACAGCTACCCCCCTGTAGGTTTTAACTCCAACCCTGTTCCGGGACAGCTACCCTCCTGTAGGTTTTAACTCCAACCCTGTTCCTGGAGAGCTACCTTCCTGTAGGTTTTAACTCCAACCCTGTTCCTGGACAGCTACCCTCCTGTAGGTTTTCGCTCCAGCCCCAGTTGTAACTAACCTGGTTCAGCTTATCAACCAGCTAATTATTAGAATGAGGTGTGTTAGTTTAGTGTTGGTGAAAACCTACAGGATGGTAGCGCTCCAGGAACAGGGTTGGAGAATATAAAGACAACATTTTACATTACATTTATATTGGAAATGTAGCAGAACATATTAGATTTTTGCTGTCTTATGATGATTCTTCTTTTCACACAAAAAAAGTTATTCAAAAAATAAAATATATATTCCCATTAACTATATAAACTCTTGTCATCCTTTGACTATAGCTAATTTTCTATCCACAGTTTCATCTGTTTTATTCACAAATACTACAAAATATTACTTTGTGGATTTCCCAAAAGGCTTGTAGCACTTACAGTGCCTTCGGAAAGTATTCAGACCTCTTCACTTTTTCCACATTTTGTTAAGTTACAGCCTTATTCTAAAATTGATTAAATTGTTTTTTCCTCATCAATCTACACACAATTACAAAACCTTATTTACATAAGTATTCAGACCCTTTGTTATGAGACTCGAAATTGAGCTCAGGTGTATCCTGTTTCCACTGATCATCCTTGATGTTTCTACAACTTCATTGGAGTCCACCTGTGGTAAATTCAATTGATTGGACATGATTTGGAAAAGCACACACCTGTCTATATAAGGTTCCACAGTTGACAATGCACGTCAGAGCAAAAACCAAGCCATGAGGTCAAAGGAATTGTCCGTAGAGCTCCGAGACAGGATTGTGTCGAGGCACAGATCTGGGGAAGGGTACCAAAAAATGTCTGCAGCATTGAAGGTCCCCAAGAACACAGGGGCCTCCATCATTCATAAATGGAAGACGTTTGGAACCACTCTTCTTAGAGCTGGTCACCCAGCCCAAACTGAGCAATCGGGGGAGAAGGGCATTGGTCAGGGAGGTGACCAAGAACCCGATGGTCACTGACAGAGCTACAGATTTCATCTGTGAAGATGGGAAAATCTTCCAGAAGGACAACCATCTCTGCAGAACTCCACCAATCTGGCCTTTATGGTAAAGTGGCCAGAAGGAAGCCACTCCTCAGTAAAAGGCATATGACAGCCTGCTTGGAGTTTGCCAAAAAGCACCTAAAGACTTTCAGACCATGAGAAACAATATTCTCTGGTCTGATGAAACCAAAAATGAACTCTTTGGCCTGAATGCCAAGCGTCACGTCTGGAGGAAACCTGGCACCATCCCAATGGTGAAGCATGGTGGTGGCAGCATCATGCTGTGGGGATGTTTTTCAGGGCAGGGACTGGGAGACTAGTCAGGATTGAGGGAAAGATAAATGGAGCAAAGTACAGAGAGATCCTTGATGAAAACCTGCTCCAGAGTGCTCAAGATCTCAGAATGTGGCGAAGGTTCACCTTCCAACAGGACAACGACTCATAGCAAACAGCTAAGACAACGCAGGAGTGGCTTCAGGACAAGTCTCTGAATGTCCTTGAGTTGCCCAGCCAGAGCCCGGACTTGAACCCGATAGAACATCTCTGGAGAGACCAGAAAAAAGCTGTGCAGTGACACTCCCCATCCAACCTGACAGAGCTTGAGAGAATCTACAGAGAAGAATGCAAGAAACTCCTCAAATACAGGTGTGCCAAGCTTGTTGCGTCATACCTAAGAAGACTCGAGGTTGTAATCACTGCCTACGATAAAGGTCTGAATATTTTTGCATGTGATGTTTCAGTTATTTTATACATTTGCAAAAATATCTAAAAACCTGTTTTTGCTTTGTCATTATAGGGTCTTGTGTGTAGCTTGATGAGGGGACATTTAAAAAAAAATACTTTTTAGAATAAGGCTGTAACGTAACAAAAAGTGGAAAAAGTCAAGGGGTTTGAAAACTTGTCAAAAGACTACACTCAAAAAAATGCTGGGTTAAAAACAAAAAATAAATAAATAGTGGACAGAACAGACTTTGGCTTATTTTGACCCAGCCAGTTGGGTTGTTTTTGTTGAGGACTGGAGGCGTGGCTTAGTAGGGGCGTGGCTTTCATATAGTTATTTTAGGCATCCCGTGTGAGTAAATGTAATTCTGGTTAATCTGTTCTGTTGTATTGTCGTCACATGTTAAGGTCTGAGTTCCTCAACTGCCTATGCATATCCCAATACATTATTATTTATATTTTTAAACCTTTATTTAAGCAGGGAGTCCCCATTGAGACCACAGTCTCTTTGACAAGGGATTTCATGAGACAAAATCTCAAATCAAAAAAATATTTGTAATTTCCCAAGCTGCACCAGAACATCCAATTGTAATGTATTTTCTAGTTGGTTCCAGCAATGAAGTGCTTTAAAACTAAAAGTGGATTTACAGTTGAGGTCAGAAGTTTACATACACCTTAGCCAAATACATTTGAACTCAGTTTTTCACAATTCCTGACATTTAATCCTAGTAAAATATTCCCTGTTTTAGGTCAGTTAGGATCTCCACTTTATTTTAGGAATATAAAATGTCAGAATAATAGCAGAGAGAATGATTTATTTCAGCTTGTATTTCTTTTATCACATTCCCAGTGGGTCAGAAGTTTACATACACTCAATTAGTATTTGGTAGCATTGCGTTTAAATTGTTTAACTTGGGTCAAAAGTTTCAGATAGCCTTCCACAACCTTCCCACAATAAGTTGGGTGAATTTTGGCCCATTCCTCATGACAGAGCTGGTGTAGCTGAGTCTGGTTTGTAGGCCTCCTTGCTCGCACACACTTTTTCAGTTCTGCCTACAAATTTTCTATAGGATTGAGGTCAGGGCTTTGTGATGGCCACTCCAATACCTTGACTTTATTGTCCTTAAGCCATTTTGCCACAACTTTGGAAGTATGCTTGGGGTCATTGTTCATTTGGAAGACCCATTTGGGACCAAGCTTTAACTTCCTGACTGACGTCTTGAGATGGTGCTTCAATATATCCACATAATTTTCCTGCCTCATGATGGCATCTATTTTGTGAAGTGCACCAATCCCTCCTGCAGCAAAGCACCCCCACAACATGATGCTGCCACCCCCGTGCTTCACGGTTGGGATGGTGTTCTTCGGCTTGTAAGCCTCCCCCATTTTCCTCCAAACACAACGATGGTCATTGTGACCAAACAGTTCTATTTTTGTTTTATCAGACCAGAGGACATTTCTCCAAAAAGTATGATCTTTGTCCCCATGTGTAGTTGCAAACCGTAATCTGGCTTTTTTTATGGCGGTTTTGGAGCAGTTGCTTCTTCCTTGCTGAGCGGTCTTTCAGGTGATGTTGATATAGGAGGATTGGGATTGATTTGCACCTAAGTACGTTCATCTCTAGGAGACAGAACGCGTGTCCTTCCTGAGCGGTATGATGGCTGCGTTGTCCCATGGTGTCTATACTTGCGTACTATTGTTTGTACAGATGAACGTGGTACCTTCGGGTGTTTGGAAATTGCTCCCAAGGATAAACCAGACTTGTGGAGGTCTACAATTGATTTTCTGTGGTATTGGCTGATTTCTTTTGATTTTCCCATGATGTCAAGCTGTCACGCCCTAACCTAAGATATCTCTGTTTTTCTATATATTTTGGTTAGGTCAAGGTGTGACTAGGGTGGGTACTCTAGTTTTTGTATGTCTAGGGTTTTTGTATGTCTAGGGGTTTTGTATGTCTATGTTGGCCTGATATGGTTCCCAATCAGAGACAGCTGTTTATCGTTGTCTCTGACTGGGGATCATATTTAGGTAGCCATTTCTCTTCATTTGTGTTGTGGGATCTTGACTATGTTTAGTTGCCTGTCTGCACTATTTTGCATAGCTTCACGTTTCGTTCGTTGGTTTTGTTGTTTTTGTTGTTTTTGTTAAGTGTTTCATTCATTAAAAGAGAATGTACGCATACCACGCTGCACCTTGGTCTCATCAATCATACGACGATCGTAACACAAGCAAAGATTTGATTTTGATTTGATTTGGATCTCTTTTAGTCCCCATTTGGACTAATCTTCCAAGTCGTTGAACATTAAAATACAATTTATAATGCAAACACATTTTTACATATAACACACTATTACAAACATACATAATATACTAACATAATGACCCAATAAATACTCAATCTAAAAAATATGATTCTTGAGGCACTGATTTTGAAGGTAGGCCTTGAAATACATCCACAGGTACACCTCCAATTTACTCAAATTGTCAATTAGCCTATCAGAAGCTTCTAAACCCACAACATCATTTTCTGGAATTTTCCAAGCTGTTTAAAGGCACAGTCAACTTAGTGTATGTAAACTTCTGACCCACTGGAATTGTGATATAGTGAATTAGAAGTTAAAATAATCTGTCTGTAAACAATTGTTGGAAAGATTACTTGTGTCATGCACGAAGTAGATGTCCTAACCGACTTGCCAAGACTATAGTTTGTTAACTTCTACTTCATCACAATCCCGGATCCGGGAGCACCCCCATCAGTAAAAAAGCTGACTAGCATAGCCTAGCATAGCGTCACAAGTAAATACTAGCATCTAAATATCATTAAATCACAAGTCCAAGACACCAGATGAAAGATACAAAAAAAAAAGCAAATTGGTTGGTCCAGGAAGTCACAAAAATAGATGGGTGTTGGTTAAATTGTGATTTTAATGAATGGAGAGAATTGTTTTTTAACAGAGTGGTAGAAAAGGACATTGAGCACCGGACTCGATGAGCGATGAACAGGATAACCAACTGCTCAACTCCACTCACATACATTTTTTTACATTTTACATTTTAGTTATTTAGCAGACGCTCTTATCCAGAGCGACTTACAGTAGAGTGCATACATTTTATTACATTTTACATACTGAGACAAGGATATCCCTACCGGCCAAACCCTCCCTAACCCGGACGACGCTATGCCAATTGTGCGTCGCCCCACGGACCTCCCGGTTGCGGCCGGCTGCGACAGAGCCTGGGCGTGAACCCATAGACTCTGGTGGCGCAGCTAGCACTGCGATGCAGTGCCCTAGACCACTGCGCCACCCGGGAGACCACATACTCTAGTAATGTAACAAAATATGGAAAAAGTCAAGGGCTCTGAATGATTTCCGAATGCACTGTATTGGTGGCTGAATCATGTTATGGGTATGCTTGTAATCGTTAAGGACTAAGGAGTTTTTCAGGATAAAAAAGAAACGTAATGCCTGCTTAAGTATAGTTTGAAAAATAGATGAAAGAAGAGAAGGATTTATTAGACTGTGTCTCTCTGATTATGCAAGAATGGGCTGCCATCAGTCAGGATGTGGCCCAGAAGTTAATTGACAGCATGCCAGGGTGGATTGAAAAAGAGGGGTCAACACTGGAAAAAAGAGGGGTCAACACAGCAAATATTGACTCTTTGCATCAACTTCATGAAATTGTCCAAAAAAAGCCTTTGACACTTATGAAATGCTTGTTTTTATACGTCAGTATTCCATAGTAACATCTGACAAAAATATCTAAAGACACTGAAGCAGCAAACTTTGTGGAAATTCATATTTTGTTTTGGGCCACAGCTGTAATATGCATGTCAATCTCTCCTGGCTCAAAGTGGAGGAGAATATTGACTTCATCCCTACTTTTATTTGTGAGAGGTATTGACATGTTGAAAGCACCGAGCTGTCTGTTTAAACGACTAGCACACAGCTCAGACACCCATACATACTACATGACAAGACATGCCACTAGAGGTCTCTTCACAGTCCCCAAGTCCAGAACAGACTATGGGATGTGCACAGTACTACATAGAACCATGACTTCATGGAACTCTATTCCACATCAGGTAACTGATGCAAACAGTAGAATCAGATGATAAAAATGATAAAAATACACATTATGGAACAGCGGGGAATGTGAAGAGACACAAACATAGGCGCAGTCACATGCATACACACACATGATAACATACGTACTATACACACACATACACATGGATTTTGTGTTGTAGATATATGGTAGTAGAGTAGGGACCTGAGGGCACACACTTAGCGTGTTTTGAAATCTGTTACGAATGTATTGTAATGTTTTTAAAATTGTATAACTGCCTTAATTTAGCTGGACCCCGTAATAAATACAATACAGCCTAATGTTTATATTGCCCTATAAGGTCAAGGAAAGGCAGAGTCCAGTATCCACATTTAAGGGGCCATAGGTCAGATCAGTGGACATGGTTGATATGCATGGACAGTAAAAAACAACAACTTTAAAGCCATTTTTGTCAGATTCACTGTTTGCCTAGACTGAGCTTTGCTTTTGTAGCGCAGTTCAGGTGGCTGCCCTTTCCCTTAGTCTGCCTCCTGTCCCTCCTTTCGCCATGGGTACACCTTCCTGAAAACAATGGCACCACACTTTACTTAAACCTGTTCTACCAGTTCATGTCCTTAAAGACTAGAATGTTCCAATGTGGTTAGCCAAAAAGATGACAAGATAGTTCACACATTCATCATTCAGGGTTACTATCAAACAGATATGTCACTTTTCTGGTTCCTCCGTAATTTATTTATTGCTTGTAGCAGGGCGTGTTTACAGGAATCCTTTTCTCTAACTATAAATCACATGATTTCATGACAAAATGATTCTGCAGTGAGAATGTAATGCAAGTCAAGGTGTCCTTGGATGAATATCAACCAGATTTATAACCAGCATTGTTAAATTAACTGTTGTAGTTCAATCTGACCATATCAGTTCACGCCCTAAAAGAAGACAATGTTCAAATGTAATCCATAAAGAAGACAATGTTCAAATGTAATCCATAAAGAAGACAATGTTCAAATGTAATCCATAAAGAAGACAATGTTCAAATGTAATCCATAAAGAAGACAATGTTCAAATGTAATCCATAAAGAAGACAATGTTCAAATGTAATCCATAAAGAAGACAATGTTCAAATGTAATCCATAAAGAAGACAATGTTCAAATGTAATCCATAAAGAAGACAATGTTCAAATGTAATCCATAAAGAAGACAATGTTCAAATGTAATCCATAAAGAAGACAATGTTCAAATGTAATCCATAAAGAAGACAATGTTCAAATGTAATCCATAAAGAAGGCAATGTTCAAATGTAATCCATAAAGAAGACAATGTTCAAATGTAATCCATAAAGAGGAATTAGGATTATGTGTACAGCTATTCTTCTGTACAATTGCAAATTGCTGCTACAGATTTGGTCAAAGATGAGTTATTAAGACCAAAATCAGGCTTTGTAGTATACGTTTTATCTTGTGACAAAGTGTCCTGGATCAATTGTCTTTCGTTTCAGAAAATATACAGTGACAAATTTTCAGTAACTACAAAATCCCAGTAAAAACCAAGGTAAACTGCATTAAGTGAAGTTACTAAGCGAAGTTACTGCAGTCTGGCTTTGTTCCACCATGTTTTGACTGCAGTTTGTCTTGGTATTCTACCAGGCTCCGAGTTCAGGCCATCCCGATCATGACACACGACAAATCAAATCAAATTGTATTTGTCACATACACATGGTTAGCAGATGTTAATGCGAGTGTAGCAAAATCCTTGTGCTTCTAGTTCCAGCCATGCAGTAATATCTATCAAGTAATCTAACAATTTCACAACAACTACCTTATACACACAAGTGTAAAGGGATGAATAAGAATATGCACATAAAAATATGACAACACCATGAGACAGCCAGTGATCTATAAACACGGCACAATCCTGCTGAGAAATTATGGTTGGTTTCACATAGAAACACAAATACCTAGATAATGATAAATAACGGTAAATAAACAAAAAATGTAATAGCTTGCTTAAATAAAGCAATTTACAGTGTTATAGAAGGTCAAATATTTCTTAAAAAGTTTAAACATTCTCTGTGATGAAATAGTTCTTACCTTATGGTGAAAAACATGCTTGAAGGTTACTTCAATACAACATTTAAAACATAAAAACATTACTACATAAAACCATTAAATACAGTTGGAATGTAGTTAGAATTCTCCAAACAACCAGAAAGTTGGATCAACACATTTAGATTTCTAGATACTTCACTTTCCTTATGCATTACCCATATAGTTGTTCAAGGTCATACCAAGGCAGAGGGCAGTATCAGTATTTTAAGGGGTCATAGGTCAGATCGGTGGTCATGGTTGATATGTATAAAATATTACTTTATAATAAGATAGTGCATCAGTGCATTATCACTTATCTACCTACATGTACACCCGCTCCTCTCTCCACTTTCCCCTCTCTTTCCCCTCCTCTCTTCTCCTTTCTCTCTCCTCCTTCTCTCCCCCCTCTCTCTTTCCCCTTTACACTCTCTCTCCCCTCTCCTCCCGCCCTCCTCTCCCTCTTCCCCTCCTCTCTCAATTCAATTTAATTGATAGGGATGTCTCTCTCCCCTCTTACCCCCCCACACTCTCTCTCCCCCAACAAAACAAAAAACACCATTCTGCACTAACTGTAATTTTTTTTCATACATTTGGATCAACACACATTTTTTTACATTTTTAATTGTACCTTTATTTAACTAGGCAAGTCAGTTAAGAAAAATTTATTATTTTCAAGGACGGCCTAGGAACAGTGGGTTAACTGCCTGTTCAGGGGCAGAATGACAAATTTAGACTTGTGGACTTGGTAACTTTCGGTTACCAAGTCCAACACTCTAACCACTAGGCTACCTGCCACCCCCCTTCATTACAACATTTAAAACTATATAAATATAAAAATATATACAAAAATAAGACTCATAAATATCAGAAAGAAGTAACAAAGACAAATAGAAACAAATGTGTTGATTTGGCACTGGAGCATCAATACATTACCCATCCCCCAACACTGTCAACCAAGAGTCAAGACTACATTACCCATCTCCCAACACGGTCAACCAAGAGTCAAGACTACATTACCCATCCCCCAACACTGTCAACTATGAGTCAAGACTAAACCAATTCAACTTGGTGTTGTGCAGACTGGTTTTATATTATTCTTAACCATTTCACACAAACCAGAAAAAATTTACAATATGTCTGTGAAACTATACATTCACAGTATTATGAATGAATTGTGGTTTATTTGGTAGCAGTTCGTAGTGTGACTGATTTGATTAATTGCATTAGTACTGTACAAAGTTAGAGGTGCGCTATTTGATAGATTCCCCCGCTCCCCCTACCTCGGGCTTCCTCTGAGGAGACCTGAGGTCAACCTACCCCCGCCCCCCTCCCCATCTCATACTTCTGAGTGGGTGACCTTCCCAGGCAGTAGCCTGCCTAGCTCACAAACTAGAATCAGGGCGCCCACTCCGACAAGGTTAATTGACCAACAGTCCCACACGGTGACATGATATCATTGAGGTGATGTGCAAATGAGCGATAGAAAACCGATCACGCAAATGTCACCATTTCAAAAAAAATTGTGCGGGCGCCCCGTGCCGCCCCCGGCACGATGCCTCCCTGTGCTGCTACCCACGTTGCCTATTCCTAAATCCTAAACCCTAAATCCGCTACTGCCCCAGGTTGTTGGAGGTAAGGGGAGACTGTATGAGTTGCTGACTCACTTTATCCATCCTGAGATCATCATGAAGGTACGCCACACACACTGAGCAATAACAATGGGTTGAAGTATGTGCGTTGTTACGTTCCCCAGCAAGAAACCAAGAATTGGCACTCAAACCTTCACTGGTAGGCTAGCCTAAGCCTCACCCCAACAACAACGGAATCAAAGACAACATCAGTGTCACGTTCTGACCTTAGTTCCTTTGTTTTTGTCTTTGTTTTAGTATGGTCAGGGCGTGAGTTGGGGTGGGCAGTCTATGTTTGTTTTTCTATGTTGGGTTTTGAGTTCGGCCTTGTATGGTTCTCAATCAGAGGCAGCTGTCAATTGTTGTCCCTGATTGAGAATCATACTTAGGTAGCCTGGGTTTCACTTTTGGATTGTGGGTGTTTGTTTTCCGTGTGAGTGTTTGGTCCACACGGTACTGTTTCGGTTTTCGTTCATTCACTTTATTGTTTTGTATTTCAGTGTTCAGTTCGTGTCATTAAAGATTACATCATGAACACTTACCACGCTGCGCTTTGGTCCGATCCTTCTTCCACCTCTGAATGCCGTTACAGGAATACCCACCACAAAAGGACCAAGCAGCGTGGTAACGGGCAGCAGCAGCAGCAGCAGCAGCAGCAGCGTTGTCAGGACTCCTGGACATGGGAGGACGTTTTGGACGGCAAGGGTTGCTACACATGGGAGGAGATCCTGGCTGGAAGGGATCGCCTCCCATGGGAACAGGGAGGCGCTTTGGTCCGATCCTTCTTCCACCTCTGAATGCCGTTACAATCCGACTCGAGTTCCACATTATACAAGGAATTTCCATGCAACACCTCTCCACTGTAACCAGTTGCTGAAGTGTCAGACAAAGGCAAAACACCCTCCAAAATGAAGGACAGTGTCTTGCAGTATCTTCACCAGTATCTGCTTAACAGCATCGCCACTCTGCAGAGACACTCTTCTGAAAAAAAGAGTTCATACACATCTGGTCTACAATCTTGCTTAGGAGATACACCATTCCCAACAAGAGACTTAATGGGCTGCAGTGCTCCTATTGAATCAATTTTAGAATAAGACTGTAATGTAATATAATTTGGAAAAAGTCAAGGGGCCTGAATACTTTCAGAATGCACTGTATATTAGTGTTTTATTTTTCATAAATGTTTTACAAATGTTAGAATTGTTCTTCCACTTTGACATTACAGACTATTTTGTGTAGATCGTAGAGAGAAAAATGACAATTAAATACATTTTTTACCACCTTGTAGCAAAATGTGGAAAAAGTCAAGGGGTGTGAATATTTTCTGAAGGCACTGTATTCAGGAACAAATTGCCATGTGGTGTTAACCAAATCAAGGACAAGCCCTTTTCTGATCTACAAGGAAAATGGGCATGATATTTGGTTTCAACCTAATCTTAGAACCTACACTCTCATCCAAGAGAATTACATCCCTATATGCCACCTGAATCTAACAAAAAGCCAAAAGGTCAGATCTGGCACCCTCCCTCTGACTGTAGAGATGTGTAGATTTAACAGTGTCTAAAGAGAAGATCATTTGCCTACTGTGTGATTGGATGGTAGCTGGTTGTGTAGTGTGGATGGATGGATGGTAGCTGGTTGTGTAGTGTGGCTGGATGGTAGCTGGTTGTGTAGTGTGGCTGGATGGATGGTAGCTGGTTGTGTAGTGTGGATGGATGGTAGCTGGTTGTGTAGTGTGGCTAGATGGTAGCTGGTTGTGTAGTGTGGCTGGATGGTAGCTGGTTGTGTAGTGTGGATGGATGGTAGCTGGTTGTGTAGTGTGGCTGGATGGTAGCTGGTTGTGTAGTGTGGATGGATGGTAGCTGGTTGTGTAGTGTGGATGGATGGTAGCTGGTTGTGTAGTGTGGCTGGATGGATGGTAGCTGGTTGTGTAGTGTGGCTGGATGGATGGTAGCTGGTTGTGTAGTGTGGATGGATGGATGGTAGCTGGTTGTGTAGTGTGGCTGGATGGTAGCTGGTTGTGTAGTGTGGATGGATGGTAGATGGTTGTGTAGTGTGGCTGGATGGATGGTAGCTGGTTGTGTAGTGTGGCTGGATGGATGGTAGCTGGTTGTGTAGTGTGGCTGGATGGATGGTAGCTGGTTGTGTAGTGTGGCTGGATGGATGGTAGTTGGTTGTGTAGTGTGGCTGGATGGATGGTAGCTGGTTGTGTAGTGTGGCTGGATGGATGGTAGATGGTTGTGTAGTGTGGATGGATGGTAGCTGGTTGTGTAGTGTGGCTGGATGGTAGCTGGTTGTGTAGTGTGGCTGGATGGATGGTAGCTGGTTGTGTAGTGTGGCTGGATGGATGGTAGCTGGTTGTGTAGTGTGGATGGATGGATGGTAGCTGGTTGTGTAGTGTGGCTGGATGGTAGCTGGTTGTGTAGTGTGGATGGATGGTAGCTGGTTGTGTAGTGTGGCTGGATGGTAGCTGGTTGTGTAGTGTGGATGGATGGTAGCTGGTTGTGTAGTGTGGCTGGATGGATGGTAGCTGGTTGTGTAGTGGGGCTGGATGGATGGTAGCTGGTTGTGTAGTGTGGATGGATGGTAGCTGGTTGTGTAGTGTGGATGGATGGTAGCTGGTTGTGTAGTGTGGATGGATGGTAGCTGGTTGTGTAGTGTGGCTGGATGGATGGTAGCTGGTTGTGTAGTGTGGATGGATGGTAGCTGGTTGTGTAGTGTGGCTGGCTGGATGGTAGCTGGTTGTGTAGTGTGGCTGGATGGATGGTAGCTGGTTGTGTAGTGTGGATGGATGGTAGCTGGTTGTGTAGTGTGGATGGATGGTAGCTGGTTGTGTAGTGTGGATGGATGGTAGCTGGTTGTGTAGTGTGGCTGGATGGATGGTAGCTGGTTGTGTAGTGTGGCTGGATGGATGGTAGCTGGTTGTGTAGTGTGGATGGATGGTAGCTGGTTGTGTAGTGTGGCTGGATGGATGGTAGCTGGTTGTGTAGTGTGGCTGGATGGATGGTAGATGGTTGTGTAGTGTGGCTGGCTGGATGGTAGCTGGTTGTGTAGTGTGGCTGGATGGATGGTAGCTGGTTGTGTAGTGTGGCTGGATGGATGGTAGCTGGTTGTGTAGTGTGGATGGATGGTAGATGGTTGTGTAGTGTGGCTGGATGGATGGTAGCTGGTTGTGTAGTGTGGCTGGATGGATGGTAGCTGGTTGTGTAGTGTGGATGGATGGTAGATGGTTGTGTAGTGGGGCTGGATGGTAGATGGTTGTGTAGTGTGGATGGATGGTAGATGGTTGTGTAGTGTGGATGGATGGATGGTAGCTGGTTGTGTAGTGTGGCTGGATGGTAGATGGTTGTGTAGTGGGGCTGGATGGTAGCTGGTTGTGTAGTGTGGCTGGATGGTAGGTGGTTGTGTAGTGTGGATGGATGGTAGCTGGTTGTGTAGTGTGGCTGGATGGTAGATGGTTGTGTAGTGTGGCTGGATGGTAGCTGGTTGTGTAGTGTGGATGGATGGTAGCTGGTTGTGTAGTGTGGATGGATGGTAGCTGGTTGTGTAGTGTGGATGGATGGATGGTAGATGGTTGTGTAGTGGGGCTGGATGGTAGCTGGTTGTGTAGTGTGGATGGATGGATGGTAGATGGTTGTGTAGTGTGGCTGGATGGTAGCTGGTTGTGTAGTGTGGTTGGATGGATGGTAGCTGGTTGTGTAGTGTGGATGGATGGATGGTAGATGGTTGTGTAGTGTGGATGGATGGTAGCTGGTTGTGTAGTGTGGATGGATGGTAGCTGGTTGTGTAGTGTGGATGGATGGATGGTAGATGGTTGTGTAGTGTGGATGGATGGATGGTAGCTGGTTGTGTAGTGTGGATGGATGGATGGTAGCTTGTTGTGTAGTGTGGCTGGATGGATGGTAGCTGGTTGTGTAGTGTGGATGGATGGTAGATGGTTGTGTAGTGTGGCTGGATGGTAGCTGGTTGTGTAGTGTGGCTGGATGGATGGTAGCTGGTTGTGTAGTGTGGATGGATGGATGGTAGCTGGTTGTGTAGTGTGGCTGGATGGTAGATGGTTGTGTAGTGTGGATGGATGGATGGTAGCTGGTTGTGTAGTGTGGATGGCTGGATGGTAGCTGGTTGTGTAGTGTGGCTGGATGGTAGATGGTTGTGTAGTGTGGCTGGATGGTAACTGGTTGTGTAGTGTGGATGGCTGGATGGTAACTGGTTGTGTAGTGTGGCTGGATGGTAGATGGTTGTGTAGTGTGGATGGATGGATGGTAACTGGTTGTGTAGTGTGGCTGGATGGTAGATGGTTGTGTAGTGTGGCTGGATGGTAGCTGGTTGTGTAGTGTGGATGGATGGTAGCTGGTTGTGTAGTGTGGCTGGATGGTAGCTGGTTGTGTAGTGTGGCTGGATGGATGGTAGCTGGTTGCGTAGTGTGGCTGGATGGATGGTAGCTGGTTGTGTAGTTTGGATGGATGGTAGCTGGTTGTGTAGTGTGGCTGGATGGTAGCTGGTTGTGTAGTGTGGCTGGATGGTAGATGGTTGTGTAGTGTGGCTGGATGGTAACTGGTTGTGTAGTGTGGATGGCTGGATGGTAACTGGTTGTGTAGTGTGGCTGGATGGTAGATGGTTGTGTAGTGTGGATGGATGGATGGTAACTGGTTGTGTAGTGTGGCTGGATGGTAGATGGTTGTGTAGTGTGGCTGGATGGTAGATGGTTGTGTAGTGTGGCTGGATGGTAACTGGTTGTGTAGTGTGGATGGCTGGATGGATGGTTGTGTAATGTGGCTGGATGGATGGTTGTGTAGTGTGGCTGGATGGATGGTGGCTGGTTGTGTAGTGTGGATGGTTGTGTAGTGTGGCTGGATGGATGGTAGCTGGTTGTGTAGTGTGGATGGCTGGATGGATGGTAGCTGGTTGTGTAGTGTGGCTGGATGGATGGTAGCTGGTTGTGTAGTGTGGATGGATGGTAGCTGGTTGTGTAGTGTGGATGGATGGATGGTAGCTGGTTGTGTAGTGTGGCTGGATGGATGGTTGTGTAATGTGGCTGGATGGTAGCTGGTTGTGTAGTGTGGCTGGATGGTAGCTGGTTGTGTAGTGGGGCTGGATGGTAGCTGGTTGTGTAGTGTGGCTGGATGGATGGTAGCTGGTTGTGTAGTGTGGCTGGATGGTAGCTGGTTGTGTAGTGGGGCTGGATGGTAGCTGGTTGTGTAGTGTGGATGGATGGTAGCTGGTTGTGTAGTGTGGATGGATGGATGGTAGCTGGTTGTGTAGTGTGGCTGGATGGATGGTTGTGTAATGTGGCTGGATGGTAGCTGGTTGTGTAGTGTGGCTGGATGGATGGTAGCTGGTTGTGTAGTGTGGCTGGATGGTAGCTGGTTGTGTAGTGGGGCTGGATGGTAGCTGGTTGTGTAGTGTGGCTGGATGGTAGCTGGTTGTGTAGTGTGGCTGGATGGTAGCTGGTTGTGTAGTGTGGCTGGATGGTAGCTGGTTGTGTAGTGTGGCTGGATGGTAGCTGGTTGTGTAGTGGGGCTGGATGGATGGTAGCTGGTTGTGTAGTGTGGATGGATGGATGGTAGCTGGTTGTGTAGTGTGGCTGGATGGTAGCTGGTTGTGTAGTGTGGCTGGATGGTAGCTGGTTGTGTAGTGTGGCTGGATGGTAGCTGGTTGTGTAGTGTGGCTGGATGGTAGCTGGTTGTGTAGTGTGGATGGATGGATGGTAGCTGGTTGTGTAGTGTGGATGGATGGATGGTAGCTGGTTGTGTAGTGTGGATGGATGGTAGCTGGTTGTGTAGTGTGGCTGGATGGTAGCTGGTTGTGTAGTGTGGCTGGATGGTAGCTGGTTGTGTAGTGTGGCTGGATGGATGGTAGCTGGTTGTGTAGTGTGGCTGGATGGATGGTAGCTGGTTGTGTAGTGTGGCTGGATGGATGGTAGCTGGTTGTGTAGTGTGGCTGGATGGATGGTAGCTGGTTGTGTAGTGTGGCTGGATGGTAGCTGGTTGTGTAGTGTGGATGGATGGATGGTAGATGGTTGTGTAGTGTGGCTGGATGGTAGCTGGTTGTGTAGTGTGGCTGGATGGTAGATGGTTGTGTAGTGTGGCTGGATGGTAGATGGTTGTGTAGTGTGGCTGGATGGTAGCTGGTTGTGTAGTGTGGCTGGATGGTAACTGGTTGTGTAGTGTGGATGGATGGTAGCTGGTTGTGTAGTGTGGATGGATGGTAGATGGTTGTGTAGTGTGGCTGGATGGATGGTAGATGGTTGTGTAGTGTGGCTGGATGGTAGCTGGTTGTGTAGTGTGGCTGGATGGTAGATGGTTGTGTAGTGTGGCTGGATGGTAGCTGGTTGTGTAGTGTGGCTGGATGGTAGCTGGTTGTGTAGTGTGGCTGGATGGTAGCTGGTTGTGTAGTGTGGCTGGATGGATGGTAGCTGGTTGTGTAGTGTGGCTGGATGGATGGTAGCTGGTTGTGTAGTGTGGCTGGATGGATGGTAGCTGGTTGTGTAGTGTGGCTGGATGGATGGTAGATGGTTGTGTAGTGTGGCTGGATGGATGGTAGCTGGTTGTGTAGTGTGGCTGGATGGATGGTAGCTGGTTGTGTAGTGTGGCTGGATGGTAGCTGGTTGTGTAGTGTGGATGGATGGATGGTAGCTGGTGTGTAGTGTGGCTAGATGGTAGCTGGTTGTGTAGTGTGGCTGGATGGTAGCTGGTTGTGTAGTGTGGCTGGATGGATGGTAGCTGGTTGTGTAGTGGGGCTGGATGGTAGCTGGTTGTGTAGTGTGGCTGGATGGATGGTAGCTGGTTGTGTAGTGTGGCTAGATGGTAGCTGGTTGAGTAGTGTGGCTGGATGGTAGCTGGTTGTGTAGTGTGGATGGATGGATGGTAACTGGTTGTGTAGTGTGGCTGGACGGTAGCTGGTTGTGTAGTGTGGCTGGATGGTAGATGGTTGTGTAGTGTGGATGGATGGTAGCTGGTTGTGTAGTGTGGATGGATGGATGGTAGCTGGTTGTGTAGTGTGGATGGATGGATGGTAGCTGGTTGTGTAGTGTGGATGGATGGATGGTAGCTGGTTGTGTAGTGTGGCTGGATGGTAGCTGGTTGTGTAGTGTGGCTGGATGGTAGCTGGTTGTGTAGTGTGGATGGATGGATGGTAGATGGTTGTGTAGTGTGGATGGATGGTAGCTGGTTGTGTAGTGTGGCTGGATGGATGGTAGCTGGTTGTGTAGTGTGGATGGATGGTAGCTGGTTCTGTAGTGTGGCTGGATGGTAGATGGTTGTGTAGTGTGGATGGATGGATGGTAGCTGGTTGTGTAGTGTGGCTGGCTGGATGGTAACTGGTTGTGTAGTGTGGACGGATGGTAGCTGGTTGTGTAGTGTGGATGGATGGATGGTAGCTGGTTGTGTAGTGTGGCTGGATGGTAGCTGGTTGTGTAGTGTGGCTGGATGGTAGCTGGTTGTGTAGTGTGGATGGATGGTAGCTGGTTGTGTAGTGTGGATGGATGGATGGTAGCTGGTTGTGTAGTGTGGCTGGATGGTAGCTGGTTGTGTAGTGTGGCTGGATGGTAGCTGGTTGTGTAGTGTGGCTGGATGGTAGCTGGTTGTGTAGTGTGGCTGGATGGATGGTAGCTGGTTGTGTAGTGTGGCTGGATGGATGGTAGCTGGTTGTGTAGTGTGGATGGATGGATGGTAGTTTGTTGTGTAGTGTGGCTGGATGGTAGCTGGTTGTGTAGTGTGGCTGGATGGATGGTAGCTGGTTGTGTAGTGTGGCTGGATGGTAGCTGGTTGTGTAGTGTGGCTGGATGGATGGTAGCTGGTTGTGTAGTGTGGACGGATGGTAGCTGGTTGTGTAGTGTGGATGGATGATAGATGGTTGTGTAGTGTGGACGGATGGTAGCTGGTTGTGTAGTGTGGCTGGATGGATGGTAGCTGGTTGTGTAGTGTGGCTGGATGGATGGTAGCTGGTTGTGTAGTGTGGATGGATGGTAGCTGGTTGTGTAGTGTGGATGGATGGTAGCTGGTTGTGTAGTGTGGCTGGATGGTAACTGGTTGTGTAGTGTGGATGGATGGTAGCTGGTTGTGTAGTGTGGATGGATGGTAGCTGGTTGTGTAGTGTGGATGGATGATAGATGGTTGTGTAGTGTGGCTGGATGGATGATAGATGGTTGTGTAGTGTGGCTGGATGGTAGCTGGTTGTGTAGTGTGGATGGATGGTAGCTGGTTGTGTAGTGTGGCTGGATGGTAGCTGGTTGTGTAGTGTGGATGGATGGTAGCTGGTTGTGTAGTGTGGCTGGATGGATGGTAGCTGGTTGTGTAGTGTGGCTGGATGGATGGTAGCTGGTTGTGTAGTGTGGCTGGATGGTAGCTGGTTGTGTAGTGTGGCTGGATGGATGGTAGCTGGTTGTGTAGTGTGGCTGGATGGATGGTAGCTGGTTGTGTAGTGTGGACGGATGGTAGCTGGTTGTGTAGTGTGGCTGGATGGTAGCTGGTTGTGTAGTGTGGCTGGATGGATGGTAGCTGGTTGTGTAGTGTGGATGGATGGTAGCTGGTTGTGTAGTGTGGCTGGATGGATGGTAGCTGGTTGTGTAGTGTGGCTGGATGGATGGTAGCTGGTTGTGTAGTGTGGATGGATGGATGGTAGTTTGTTGTGTAGTGTGGCTGGATGGTAGCTGGTTGTGTAGTGTGGCTGGATGGATGGTAGCTGGTTGTGTAGTGTGGCTGGATGGATGGTAGCTGGTTGTGTAGTGTGGATGGATGGTAGCTGGTTGTGTAGTGTGGCTGGATGGTAGCTGGTTGTGTAGTGTGGCTGGATGGTAGATGGTTGTGTAGTGTGGCTGGATGGATGGTAGCTGGTTGTGTAGTGTGGCTGGATGGATGGTAGCTGGTTGTGTAGTGTGGCTGGATGGTAGATGGTTGTGTAGTGTGGCTGGGTGGATGGTAGATGGTTGTGTAGTGTGGCTGGGTGGATGGTAGCTGGTTGTGTAGTGTGAATGGATGGATGGTAGCTGGTTGTGTAGTGTGGCTAGATGGATGGTAGCTGGTTGTGTAGTGTGGCTGGATGGATGGTAGCTGGTTGTGTAGTGTGGCTGGATGGATGGTAGATGGTTGTGTAGTGTGGCTGGATGGTAGCTGGTTGTGTAGTGGGGCTGGATGGTAGCTGGTTGTGTAGTGTGGCTGGATGGTAGCTGGTTGTGTAGTGTGGCTGGATGGTAGCTGGTTGTGTAGTGTGGATGGATGGATGGTAGTTTGTTGTGTAGTGTGGCTGGATGGTAGCTGGTTGTGTAGTGTGGCTGGATGGATGGTAACTGGTTGTGTAGTGTGGATGGATGGTAACTGGTTGTGTAGTGTGGCTGGATGGTAGCTGGTTGTGTAGTGTGGCTGGATGGTAGATGGTTGTGTAGTGTGGATGGATGGATGGTAACTGGTTGTGTAGTGTGGATGGATGGATGGTAGATGGTTGTGTAGTGTGGCTGGATGGATGGTAGCTGGTTGTGTAGTGTGGCTGGCTGGATGGTAACTGGTTGTGTAGTGTGGCTGGATGGTAGATGGTTGTGTAGTGTGGCTGGATGGTAGCTGGTTGTGTAGTGTGGATGGATGGTAACTGGTTGTGTAGTGTGGCTGGATGGTAGATGGTTGTGTAGTGTGGCTGGATGGATGGTAGCTGGTTGTGTAGTGTAGCTGGATGGTAACTGGTTGTGTAGTGTGGATGGATGGTAACTGGTTGTGTAGTGTGGCTGGATGGTAGATGGTTGTGTAGTGTGGCTGGATGGATGGTAGCTGGTTGTGTAGTGTAGCTGGATGGTAGCTGGTTGTGTAGTGTGGCTGGATGGATGGTAGATGGTTGTGTAGTGTGGCTGGATGGATGGTAGCTGGTTGTGTAGTGTGGCTGGATGGTAGATGGTTGTGTAGTGTGGCTGGATGGTAGCTGGTTGTGTAGTGTGGCTGGATGGATGGTAGCTGGTTGTGTAGTGTGGATGGATGGTAGCTGGTTGTGTAGTGTGGCTGGATGGTAGCTGGTTGTGTAGTGTGGATGGATGGTAGCTGGTTGTGTAGTGTGGCTGGATGGATGGTAGCTGGTTGTGTAGTGTGGATGGATGGTAGCTGGTTGTGTAGTGTGGCTGGATGGATGGTAGCTGGTTGTGTAGTGTGGCTAGATGGTAGCTGGTTGTGTAGTGTGGCTGGATGGTAGCTGGTTGTGTAGTGTGGCTGGATGGATGGTAGCTGGTTGTGTAGTGTGGCTGGATGGATGGTAGATGGTTGTGTAGTGTGGCTGGATGGTAGCTGGTTGTGTAGTGGGGCTGGATGGTAGCTGGTTGTGTAGTGTGGCTGGATGGTAGCTGGTTGTGTAGTGTGGCTGGATGGTAGCTGGTTGTGTAGTGTGGATGGATGGATGGTAGCTGGTTGTGTAGTGTGGATGGATGGTAGCTGGTTGTGTAGTGTGGCTGGATGGTAGCTGGTTGTGTAGTGTGGATGGATGGTAGCTGGTTGTGTAGTGTGGCTGGATGGTAGCTGGTTGTGTAGTGTGGATGGATGGTAGCTGGTTGTGTAGTGGGGCTGGATGGATGGTAGCTGGTTGTGTAGTGTGGCTGGATGGTAGCTGGTTGTGTAGTGTGGCTGGATGGTAGCTGGTTGTGTAGTGTGGATGGATGGTAGCTGGTTGTGTAGTGTGGCTGGATGGATGGTAGCTGGTTGTGTAGTGTGGATGGATGGTAGCTGGTTGTGTAGTGTGGCTGGATGGATGGTAGCTGGTTGTGTAGTGTGGCTGGATGGATGGTAGCTGGTTGTGTAGTGTGGCTGGATGGTAGCTGGTTGTGTAGTGTGGCTGGATGGTAGCTGGTTGTGTAGTGTGGCTGGATGGTAGCTGGTTGTGTAGTGTGGATGGATGGATGGTAGCTGGTTGTGTAGTGTGGATGGATGGATGGTAGCTGGTTGTGTAGTGTGGATGGATGGATGGTAGCTGGTTGTGTAGTGTGGCTGGATGGTAGCTGGTTGTGTAGTGTGGCTGGATGGTAGCTGGTTGTGTAGTGTGGATGGATGGATGGTAGCTGGTTGTGTAGTGTGGCTGGATGGATGGTAGCTGGTTGTGTAGTGTGGCTGGCTGGATGGTAGCTGGTTGTGTAGTGTGGATGGATGGTAGCTGGTTGTGTAGTGTGGCTGGATGGTAGCTGGTTGTGTAGTGTGGCTGGCTGGATGGTAGCTGGTTGTGTAGTGTGGACGGATGGTAGCTGGTTGTGTAGTGTGGCTGGATGGTAGCTGGTTGTGTAGTGTGGCTGGCTGGATGGTAGCTGGTTGTGTAGTGTGGATGGATGATAGATGGTTGTGTAGTGGGGCTGGATGGTAGCTGGTTGTGTAGTGTGGATGGATGGTAGCTGGTTGTGTAGTGTGGATGGATGGTAGCTGGTTGTGTAGTGTGGCTGGATGGATGGTAGCTGGTTGTGTAGTGTGGATGGATGGTAGCTGGTTGTGTAGTGTGGCTGGATGGTAGCTGGTTGTGTAGTGTGGCTGGATGGATGGTAGCTGGTTGTGTAGTGTGGCTGGATGGATGGTAGCTGGTTGTGTAGTGGGGACGGATGGTAGCTGGTTGTGTAGTGTGGATGGATGGATGGTAACTGGTTGTGTAGTGTGGATGGATGGTAGCTGGTTGTGTAGTGTGGATGGATGGATGGTAGCTGGTTGTGTAGTGGGGATGGATGGATGGTAGATGGTTGTGTAGTGTGGCTGGATGGTAGCTGGTTGTGTAGTGTGGATGGATGGTAGCTGGTTGTGTAGTGTGGATGGATGGATGGTAGCTGGTTGTGTAGTGTGGATGGATGGTAGCTGGTTGTGTAGTGTGGCTGGACGGATGGTAGCTGGTTGTGTAGTGTGGCTGGACGGATGGTAGCTGGTTGTGTAGTGTGGCTGGCTGGATGGTAGCTGGTTGTGTAGTGTGGCTGGACGGATGGTAGCTGGTTGTGTAGTGTGGCTGGACGGATGGTAGCTGGTTGTGTAGTGTGGCTGGACGGATGGTAGCTGGTTGTGTAGTGTGGCTGGCTGGATGGTAGCTGGTTGTGTAGTGTGGCTGGATGGATGGTAGCTGGTTGTGTAGTGTGGATGGATGGTAGCTGGTTGTGTAGTGTGGATGGATGGATGGTAGCTGGTTGTGTAGTGTGGATGGATGGTAGCTGGTTGTGTAGTGTGGCTGGATGGTAGCTGGTTGTGTAGTGTGGATGGATGGTAGCTGGTTGTGTAGTGTGGCTGGATGGTAGCTGGTTGTGTAGTGTGGCTGGATGGTAACTGGTTGTGTAGTGTGGCTGGATGGTAGATGGTTGTGTAGTGTGGCTGGATGGTAGCTGGTTGTGTAGTGTGGATGGATGGTAGCTGGTTGTGTGGCTGGATGGATGGTAGCTGGTTGTGTAGTGTGGCTGGCTGGATGGTAGCTGGTTGTGTAGTGTGGCTGGATGGTAGATGGTTGTGTAGTGTGGCTGGATGGTAGATGGTTGTGTAGTGTGGCTGGATGGATGGTAGCTGGTTGTGTAGTGTGGCTGGATGGATGGTAGCTGGTTGTGTAGTGTGGCTGGACGGATGGTTGTGTAGTGTGGCTGGATGGATGGTAGCTGGTTGTGTAGTGTGGCTGGCTGGATGGTAGCTGGTTGTGTAGTGTGGCTGGACGGATGGTAGCTGGTTGTGTAGTGTGGCTGGCTGGATGGTAGCTGGTTGTGTAGTGTGGATGGATGGTAGCTGGTTGTGTAGTGTGGCTGGATGGTAGATGGTTGTGTAGTGTGGATGGATGGTAGATGGTTGTGTAGTGTGGCTGGATGGTAGATGGTTGTGTAGTGTGGCTGGATGGTAGCTGGTTGTGTAGTGTGGATGGATGGTAGCTGGTTGTGTAGTGTGGATGGATGGATGGTAGCTGGTTGTGTAGTGTGGATGGATGGATGGTAGCTGGTTGTGTAGTGTGGCTGGATGGATGGTAGCTGGTTGTGTAGTGTGGCTGGATGGATGGTAGCTGGTTGTGTAGTGTGGCTGGATGGATGGTAGCTGGTTGTGTAGTGTAGCTGGATGGTAGCTGGTTGTGTAGTGTGGCTGGATGGTAGATGGTTGTGTAGTGTGGCTGGACGGATGGTAGCTGGTTGTGTAGTGTGGATGGATGGTAGCTGGTTGTGTAGTGTGGCTGGATGGTAGCTGGTTGTGTAGTGTGGCTGGATGGATGGTAGCTGGTTGTGTAGTGTGGATGGATGGTAGATGGTTGTGTAGTGTGGCTGGATGGTAGCTGGTTGTGTAGTGTGGCTGGATGGTAGCTGTACTGTATGTGTATAATTTGTCAAATGTTATTTTGTTCTGTAATGTCTTGTAAACCCATATGGGCTGGACACCGGTAGGTGTATGACACTTAAATAAATCATATCAATCATGAATGTAAAAGGATAGGAGTGTTTCGTTACGTTATTAGCAGAGCCTACGGATGTTACGGTTTTCAGGGAAAACGAAAGAGAGCCTGTGAAGCAACTTCCACTTTTGGACTTTAACAAGGAGGGGGTTTAATTAATCTGGCTCAGGGTACACCGGGTTATGGCACGTCACGTCATCAGGTGAAAGTGGGGAGGGAGGAGCGTCCTTAAAACGAATAGTAATCTGCACCGCTCGTTCATGTTGTCAACACGGCAGCATGGTGCATCGCCCAGAAACTCTTGTATAAAATAAATGTTTGCATTTTCAAACTAGTTTTCATTGGGATGGCAGATGAAAGCAATTACTTTGCACGTGAAAACACAGAATCCTACTCAATACTACACGTGCTTAATTACATCACTTATGTATTGAGATGTCTTTGCTGTCAGACATGGCAGGCACCTGGTTCACGCTCAGGAGGCAGCTCGGATCCAAATAGAATACAATCAACTTTCAGCCAGTGCAAAACATGCCTACACAGGCGCCAGGGCCAGATGAATCAAACGCCCTCATTGTGAAACCCTCCTCTCAACTCCTCCTCCACATTTACTGGATTGGTTGAACAGTGCAGAAGAGAACCTCCCCCAACATGTGTGTTTCTTCTAGTCAAGACCAGTATGTAGACTAGGGGTATTAAACTTATCTGATATTTAAATTGCACCCACCTGCTGTCCCAAGTAGGGTTTCAAAATTCTGGGAACTTTCAATAAATTCCCTGGTTTTCCCAAAAATACCGGTTGGAGGATTCCCAGAATAGGGAGGGGAATCAGCAGGAAATCTGTTTATCTTTAACCAGGATTTTTGAAAAAGCAGGTAATTTATTGAAAGTTCCTGGAGTAAGTCCCAGGTCTAAATCAGTCCCCAGTGGAACTGGCTCCCAGGTCTAAATCAGTCCCCAGTGGAACTGGCTCCCAGGTCTAAATCAGTCCCCAGTGGAACTGGCTCCCAGGTCTAAATCAGTCCCCAGTGGAACTGGCTCCCAGGTCTAAATCAGTCCCCAGTGGAACTGGCTCCCAGGTCTAAATCAGTCCCCAGTGGAACTGGCTCCCAGGTCTAAATCAGTCCCCAGTGGAACTGGTTCCCAGGTCTAAATCAGTCCCCAGTGGAACTGGTTCCCAGGTCTAAATCAGTCCCCAGTGGAACTGGTTCCCAGGTCTAAATCAGTTCCCAGTGGAACTGGCTCTGAGGTCCAGAGTTTAAATGATGTAGGGGATCTACATAGTTTCAAGCGTTTCTTTTTCTCTCAAACTCAACTCTGACCTGGAAGACAGTTCCACTGCATGTTTTCATTGTTCCCCTCTAACCAGGACTGATTTAGACCTGGTGGGTGTAATTATTTACCAGGTAGAACAGAAAACCAGGATGCTCTAGACCTTAGTGTAAGAATTGAATACCCTTGGGTTAGGGATTGCTACGTTAGGCAATGATCTCTCCAACCCTGTTCCTGGAGAGCTACTGTCCTGCAGGTTTTCACTCCAACCCTAATCTAGCATACCTGATCCTAATAATTAGTCGGTTGATAAACTGAATTAAGTTAGTTAGATCTTGGGTTGGAGTTAACCTACTGGACGGTATCTCTCCAGGAACAGGGTTGGAGTTTAAACCTACAGGATGGTAGCTCTCCAGGAACAGGGTTGGAGTTAAAACCTACAGGAGGGTATCTCTCCAGGAACAGGGTTGGAGTTAAAACCTACAGGAGGGTAGCTCTCCAGGAACAGGGTTGGAGTTAAAACCTACAGGAGGGTAGCTCGCCAGGAACAGGGTTGAAGTTAAAACCTACAGGAGGGTTTCTCTCCTGGGACAGGGTTAGAGAGCCCTGGGTTATGGTATTAGAAATATGTATGCTTTGCTATTGGTTTGAATGAGTTGCTTGTGTGCTGTGATTGGTTGCAGGTGTGATGCAAAATGCACCTCTACATGTTTTCAACAAAACGGGGAAGCATTGCACTTCTGCCAGTTACAAGGCCCACCACCAATAATGCAGACCTACTTCAGTGAACATACTGTACATTACTACCTACTATAGACCACGACCTGTATTATAAAATAAAAACGTTAGTAAACCACATAGGTTGCTGCTATTGTTTTGCTGTTGATTACATCAGGAGTGTAAGCTAGCCAGCAGGTCCGAACTGCTTGCTTACAGTTGCACTAGGGTCTGACAGGCTTCCTGTGTAGATTTAAGACACAGAGTGGAGCCGGCAAGATATAGCTCTGAAAATGTAGCTCGGAAAATGTACCTCAATCCAGGGATGAGAATTTTCCCTTTATCCCAACGCTTACACTGAGAAGATTGAACGACTGCTAGTTTTTTTAAATAAACTGCTGTTTTTGTCGTCACGTTAGCTAGCAGTATGTAAGCCAGTTGAAACACACACACCACCTGCTGCTCCTGTTACACAGTAATAGTTGCGTACATGTTTTTGTTAAAATAATTATTTTTGCACCAAAGTAGTGCACTGGGCCTTTAATAGTTCTGTATGAAGTGGACGATAAAGCCATCTGCAGCAAATATATTTTTCCAGCACTGAGACACCTCCGCCCTACTTCCCGCGGCTATGGTTACGTAAGTGTGTACAGATTTAGCTACTTTATGGGTCTAAAACAGCAATACTGGTTTTATAGTAACGGCAAACATTGCATTCCCAGACTAATTGGTTTTCCTGCGGTGAAGTGCTATGGTAACCTGGTCCCAGATCTGTTTGTGCTGGCGTAACAATAACCATAGGAGTTGGCAAGACTGCACCAACAGATCTGGGATGTGTCCCTAAATACTCTGTTTGGGGACAGTGTATGATCAGACACATAGGGCCAGTTTCCCCAGACACAGACTAGGCATCGTCCTGAACTAGAGATCTCCATTGAGATTGGTGTGCTTTTTAGTCCAGGACTATCTTTAATCTGTTGTCCGGGAAACCAGCCCATAATGCTTCATATTTTATTTGTAATTTTTTTAACCAGGTAAGAACACATTCTGTTACAATAACGACCTATAAACATCAGACATACAGTAGATTATTTAATTTGATTGCGTCACGTAAAGGTGACCTAGCCCTTCAATCCTCAGGGACAGATTGAATGAATTTGAGGACACATGTTTAATCCTCACAACAAAACGAATGGCATTTCCTTCACTCATGTCCTCTGTCTCATCGTCATGGTCAGTCAGCCCTGTTTGAAGACAAAATAAAACCCTATACAGTCTTTCATACAGATAGGAATGCTAGTCTGGCTGTACGACAAAACAGCAAACTTGGAATGCTTCCCAAACGGCACCCTATTCCGTATATAGTGCACTACTTTAGAACATGGGCCATATGTTCAGTTAAAAAGTAGTGCACTATACAGGACATAGGGTTCCATAGAACAACGTGACATAGCGTGTCATAAACCTTACATAGGGTTCCATACAACAACATGACACAACGTGTCATAAACCTTACATAGGGTTCCATACAACATGTCATAAACCTTACATAGGGTTCCATACAACAACATGACACAACATGTCATAAACCTTACATAGGGTTCCATACAACGTGTCATAAACCTTACATAGGGTTCCATACAACAACATGACACAACGTGTCATAAACCTTACATAGGGTTCCATACAACAACATGACACAACGTGTCATAAACCTTACATAGGGTTCCATACAACAACATGACACAACATGTCATAAACCTTACATAGGGTTCCATAGAACACCGTGACACAACATGTCATAAACCTTACATAGGGTTCCATACAACAACATGACACAACGTGTCATAAACCTTACATAGGGTTCCATACAACAACATGACACAACGTGTCATAAACCTTACATAGGGTTCCATACAACAACATGACACAACATGTCATAAACCTTACATAGGGTTCCATACAACGTGTCATAAACCTTACATAGGGTTCCATACAACAACATGACACAACATGTCATAAACCTTACATAGGGTTCCATAGAACACCGTGACACAACATGTCATAAACCTTACATAGGGTTCCATACAACAACATGACACAACGTGTCATAAACCTTACATAGGGTTCCATACAACAACATGACACAACATGTCATAAACCTTACATAGGGTTCCATACAACGTGTCATAAACCTTACATAGGGTTCCATACAACAACATGACACAACGTGTCATAAACCTTACATAGGGTTCCATAGAACACCGTGACACAACATGTCATAAACCTTACATAGGGTTCCATACAACAACGTGACACAGCGTGTCATAAACCTTAAGTCTTCCTCCTACATGTCAGCCATACAGTAGGTTGTCTACACTGTCCATACTATAGGGCGATTCCATGACAGCGTAGTCAGAAAATCATTTTTGGTATCTCAGATTGTTCTGGAAATTGTCACAAAGTAACTTCATTGGGAGGAAGGATGTTTGACATGCCTTTTACATTTGTATCACAAACCCTTTAGGCAATTTTTAGATCTATACATTCCTATGAGCTGTGAACCAGACATGATACAGACATCTTGCTGTCATTATACTCCTCGTAGTGTGCTCTAACAAATGGAGTATGAATAGATTCGGAAATACACATTTTCACGTGAATTAGTTCAACATTACAAATATTTATTAATATCTCAAAACCACCCTTTGATTTTTCTAATTTACATTTTTTTTTCACAACAATATACTCTTCGAACTCTTCACATTTCCAGAGTGGTGCTTTCTGGTACTTTTAACGATATGGCTCATTATATACCTAAACATTGACACTAGAGGTCATTAGCCAATCACAGCCCTCCTTTAGGATTGCACATTCAGCAAATCACCAGCAGAGGGAGTTCTCTTTGAATCCATTTTCCTATTCACTGTGTTGGTGGTTCTCATAACATGTCATAACTTCAGAATTAGCAGAGAACCCACTTCTACTTCTAGAGTATATTGTTCCAAACAATATGTCTTAAAATGAACAAAATCAATAAGGGTAGTTTGGAGATATTAATATTTGTTTATGTTGAATAACTGAAAGGTTTTATTTCAGAATCTAGACATACTACGTATTGTAAAACACACTATAGGGAGTTTAACGACATGAAGATGTCTGTATCATGTACGATGCACAGATCATAGGGCATATACCCTGAGTCTACAAAACATTAAGAACACCTTCCTACTATTGAGTTTCACTCTCCCCTTCTGCCCTCAGAACAGCCTCAATTCATTGGGTCATGGAGTCTACAAGGTGTCGAAAGTGTTCCACAGGGATGCTTGTCCATGTCGACTCCAATACTTCCCACAGTTGTGTCAAGTTGGCTGGATATCCTTTGGGTGGTGGACCATTCTTGATACACAGAGGAAACTGTTGAGTGTGAAAAACCCAGCAGCGTTGCAGTTCTTGACACACTCAAACCGGTGCGCCTGGCACCTACTACCATACCTCGTTCAGAGGCTCTTAAATATTTTGTCTTGCCTGTTCACCCTATGAATGGTACACATACAATGAATGGAATAGCCCCATAGCCATATCCAACGACAGTCACATCACATCATGCTATTGTTGTGAATCGGGAAGTTACTTTCTGTCTATGTCCATCATGCTTTACCTTAAACGTACAGGGTTGACCATAATCTGATGTTTATGGAATGTTAAGATTATATATTTGGGGTGACAGGTAGCCTAGTGGTTAGAGTGTAGAGGCGGCAGGTAGCCTAGTGGTTAGAGTGTAGGGGCGGCAGGTAGCCTAGTGGTTAGAGTGTAGAGGAGGCAGGTAGCCTAGTGGTTAGAGTGTAGAGGTGGCAGGTAGCCTAGTGGTTAGAGTGTAGAGGAGGCAGGTAGCCTAGTGGTTAGAGTGTAGAGGTGGCAGGTAGCCTAGTGGTTAGAGTGGAGGGCCAGTAACCGAAAGGTTGCAAGATTGAATCACCGAGCTGACAAGGTATAAATCTGTCGTTCTGCTCCTGAACAAGGCAGTTAACCCACTGTTCCCCCGTAGGTCGTCATTGTAAATAAGAATTTGTTCTTAACTGACTTGCCTAGCTAAATGCCATTATAAAAATAGATTAAAGAAGAGAATGATTTATTAGACTGTGTGTCTCTCTCAGGGGGGTTCAGTGGACAAGGATGGGGGCTTGTTTCTAACTTTCTAGGTCTGTTAAAATAAAGTGTATTTTTATTTTTAAATTCTCCCTCTCTCCCCTCATCTCTCTCTCTACACCTCCCTCCCCCCTATATTTGTCATCACCATGTATGCCTGTTATAGAGGAATGTGTTGTATGATATGCAGCAGCAACATCAGCATGTTACAGCAGGCTGGGGTAGCTTGTGTCCCTGGAGGGTCCTCTGCTTTACTAGTCTAATCGGCATTCATACGTGGCTCTTCTAGGAGTGACAGCATGAGCGAGAGAGAAAGAGAGCGATTGTGCAATGTGATCTCTCACTATAGGGCTGACATGCTATATGATTTGACAGTGTGGGGATTTATTGTACACCTTGCCATAAAGCAAAAGTGATAACTAAGTGGCTCGGGGGAAACAAAACATCGATATTTTGGGTTCGTGGCCAGGAAACTCCCCAGACATTAATCCCATTGAATTTGTGGTCAATCCTCAAGAGGCGGGTAGACAAACAAAAACCCACAAATTCTGACAAACTCCAATCATTGATTATGCAAGAATGGGCTGCAATCAGTCAGGATGTGGCCCAGAAGTTAATTGACAGCCTGCCAGGGCGGATTGCAGAGGTCTTGAAAAAGAAGGGTCAACACTGCAAATATTGACTCTTTGCATCAACTTCTGATAATTGTCAATAAAAGCCTTTGACACTTGTGAAATGCTTATAATTATACTTCAGTATTCCATAGTAACATCTGCCAAAAATATCTAAAGACACGATAGCTAGGAGTGGTGGGTGTGGAGTCAAGCGCTGAGAGCAAAGTTCCAAAAGAGAATGTTTATTCCAAGCCAAAAACAACAGGCACAAATGACCACAAAAACAGGAACAAAAACAAACTGTATAGGAATAAAACACGACAGACAGAAAAATAAACAAGCCCG
The DNA here is from genome assembly GCF_029448725.1 of Salvelinus fontinalis. NCBI lineage: Eukaryota > Metazoa > Chordata > Actinopteri > Salmoniformes > Salmonidae > Salvelinus > Salvelinus fontinalis. The sequence goes on along the minus strand of NC_074674.1, from coordinate 44,498,464 downwards.
CACAAAAGCAGGCTGAAGGCTTAAATAGTCCTGAATTAACAACAGACAGGAAACAGGTGAAAACAATCAAGACAAAACCAACAGAAAAGGGAAAAGGAATCGGTGGCAGCTAGTAGACCGGTGACGACGACCGCCGAGCGCCGCCCGAACAGGAAGGGGAAAACACCTTCGGTGGAAGTCGTGACAAGCAGCAGACTTTGTGAAAATTAATATTTGTGTCATTCTCAAAACTTTTGGTCACGACTGTATACCTTACTGTGAAATGCTTACTTACAAGCCCTTAAACAACAGTGCAGTTCATGAAGAGTTAAGAAAATGTTTAGCAAATAAACTAAAGTAAAAAATAATAAAAAGTAACACAATAACATTACAATAACGAGGCTATATACAGGGGGTACCGGTACAGAGTCAGTGTGCGGGGGTACAGGTTAGTTGAGGTAATTTGTACATGTAGTTAGGGGTGAAGTGACTATGCATGGATAATATACAACAAGGCGGGGGTGTAATAGTCCGGTTGCCATTTGATTAATTGTTCAGCAGTCTTATGGCTTGAGGGTAGAAGCTGTTAAGGAGCCTTTTGCTCCCTACAGCCCTGGTGATGTTTATAAGGGGCCTGTTCGGCACGCCTTAATCTGTAGGCCACTAACAGCTCCTTAGTTTTGCTCACATTGAGGGAGAGGTTGTTGTCCTGGCACCACACTGACAGTTCTCTGACCTCCTCCCTAAAGGCGGTGTCATTGTTGTCGGTGATCAGGCCTACCACTGTTGTGTTGTCAGCACACGTAATGATGGTGTTGGAGTCGTATTTGGCCACGTAGTCGTGGGTGAACAGGGAGTACAGGAGGGGACTAAGTACACACCCCTGAGGTGCCCCAGTGCTGAGGATCAGTAGTCGTTTTCAAGCCCTGCCACATCCGACGAGCATCAGAGCCGGTGTAGTAGGAGTCAATCTTAATCCTGTATTGACGCTTTGCTTGTTTGATGGTTCGTCTGAGGGCACAACGGGATTTCTTATTGGCGTCCAGATTATTGTCCCGCTCCTTGAAAGCGGCAGCTCTAGCCTTTAGCTCGATGCAGATGTTGCCTGTAATCCATGGCTTCTGGTTGGGATATGTACGTACGGTCACTGTGGGGACGATGTCGTCGATGCACTCATTGATGAAGCCGATGAGTGAGGTGATATACTCCTCAATGCCATTGGATGAATCATGGAACATATTCCAGTCTGTGCTATCAAAACAGTCCTGCTCGTAGCATCCTCTCCATCTGACCACTTCCGTATTGAGTGAGTCACTGGTACTTCCTGCTTTAGTTTTTGCTTGTAAGCAGGAATCAGGAGGATAGAATTATGGTCAGATTTGACCAATGGAGTGCGATGTAGAGCTTTGTATGGATCTCTATGGGTGGAGTAAAGGTGGTTTAGAATTGTTTTTCCTCTGGTTGCACATGTGACATGCTGGTAAAAATTATTTAAGTTTGCCTGAATTAAAGACCCCGGCCACTAGGAGCGCCGCTTCTGGGTGAACATTTTCTTGTTTGCTTATGGCCTTATAGAGTTGGTTTAGTGCCGTCTTAGTGCCAGCGTTTGTCTGTAGTGGTACATCGATGGCTAGGAATAATATAGATGAGAACTCTCTTGGTAGATAGTGTGGTCTACAGCTTATCATAAGGTACTCTACCTCAGGTGAGCAATACCTTGAGACTTCTTTAGTATTAGACATCGCGCACCAGCTGTTATTGACAAATAGACACACACCCCCACCCCTCGTCTTACCAGTTGCATCTCTGTTCTTTCATTGAAAATCCCTCCAGCTCTATATTATCCGCGTCGTTATTCAGCCACGACTCGGTGAAACAAATTACAATTCTTAATGTCCCGTTGGTAGGATAATCGTAATCATTGGTCATCCATTTTATTTTCAATTCAACTGATGTTAGCAAGTAGAATTGATGGCAATGGGTTTTTCTTTATTTTTACTCTTTCCTACTGTCACGTGTGCTCCCTCTCCCTAGATCACCAGGCTGCTCGTTATGGCTCACACCTGCCACCATCGTTACGCGCACCTGCACGTCATCAGACTCACCTGGACTCCATCACCTCCCTGATTACCTTCCCTATATATATCACTCCCTTTGGTTCCTTCCCCAGGCGTTATTGTTTCTGTTCCTGTGTCAGTTCTGTGCGTTGTTCGTGTTTCTTATTTTTGTATTATGTTGTGTTTATTTATTAAAACACTCCCTGAACTTGCTTCCCGACTCTCAGCGCACATCGTTGTACCTACGTTGTAGAATAATAGTGAAGGCATCACAACTATGAAATAACACATGGAGTCATGTAGTTACCAAAAAAGAGTTAATCAAATCAAAATATATTTTAGATTCTTCAGAGTAGCAATCCTTTGCCTTGATGACAGCTTTGCACACCCTTGGCATTCTCTCAACCAGCTTTACCTGGAATGATTTTTCCAACAGTCTTGAAGGAGTTTCCAAATATGTTGAGCCCTTTTGGCTGCTTTTCCTTCAAGCTGCGGTCCAACTCATTCCAAACCATCTCAATTGAGTTGAGGTCGGGTGATTGTGGAGGCCAGGTCATCTGATGCAGCACTCCATCACTTTCCTTCTTGGAGAGGGGCACAGCGGTTTAAGACACTGCATCTCAGTGCTAGAGGAATCACTACAGACACCCTGGTTCGAATCCAGGCTGTATCACAACTGGCCGTGATTGGGAGTCCTATAGGGCGGCACACAGGTTTGGCCGGTGTAGGCCATCATTGTAAATAAGAAAAGGTTGAAGGTTAAATAAAAAAAACACAGCCTGGAGTTGTGTTGGGTCATCACACAGTCTCCTCTGAACAGTTTTTTTTTTTTTTTTTTTTACCTTTATTTAACTAGGCAAGTCAGTTAAGAACAAATTCTTATTTTCAATGACGGCCTAGGAACAGTGGGTTAACTGCCTGTTCAGGGGCAGAACGACAGATTTGTACCTTGTCAGCTCGGGGATTTGAACTTGCAACCTTCCGGTTACTAGTCCAACGCTCTAACCATTAGGCTACCCTGCCGTTGATGATGAGATATCTGTTACTTGAACTCTGAGAAGCATTTATTTGGGCTACATCCACAGAACAACTCTCTCTGTCTATAGTGTGACCCTCAGAGAGAGTGAAGGTAATGAGAGGTATGAAGGGACCATGGAGGGCCTTGTAGGTGAGGAGCAGGATCTTGCTAGGTAATGCGGAATTTGACTGGGAGCCAGTGAATGTGGTGAAGAGTGGGGGTTCCCAGGGTTCGGTGTGCATGTTGACCCTGGCAGTGGAGTTCTGGACGTACTGGACTCTATCCAGGACTTTACCAGACACCCCGAATAGGACTCCGTTGCAGTAGTCCAGATGTGATGTCACAAAAGCGTTTGAGAGTATCTCTGCTACCGGGTCCGTGGGGGATGGTCAGAGTCAGGAGATGTTACGGAGGTAAAACAAGGTAGATTTTGGTGACAGACTTGATGTGGAGCTTGTAGGTTAGAGAGTGGGGTCCACGATGACATTCGGGTGTCTGTCCTCAGATGATGGGCAGATAATGCAGCTGTCGATGGACATCACAAGGTCACCCACTGTCTTGAGGAGAGCCTTGGGATCCACCAGCATGACCTCTAGTTATATTTGTGTTGACTTTGAGTAGATTGGATGTCACCCAGTTGTTGATTTCCTGGAGACAGTTGGTCAGAGACGGGGGAGGGAGGTGAGAGGTGGGCCTGGAGACAGTTGGTCAGAGACGGGGGAGGGAGGTGAGAGGTGGGCCTGGAGACAGTTGGTCAGAGACGGGGGAGGGAGGTGGGAGGTGGGCCTGGAGACAGTTGGTCAGAGACGGGGGAGGGAGGTGAGAGATGGGCTTGGAGACAGTTGATCAGAGACGGGGGAGGGAGATGAGAGGTGGGCTTGGAGACAGTTGGTCAGAGACGGGGGAGGGAGGTGAGAGTTGGGCCTAGAGACAGTTGATCAGAGACGGGGGAGGGAGGTGAGAGTTGGGCCTAGAGACAGTTGGTCAGAGACGGGGGAGGGAGGTGGGAGGTGGGCCTGGAGACAGTTGGTCAGAGACGGGGGAGGGAGGTGAGAGGTGGGCTTGGAGACAGTTGGTCAGAGACGGGGGAGGGAGGTGAGAGGTGGGCTTGGAGACAGTTGGTCAGAGACGGGGGAGGGAGGTGGGAGGTGGGCCTGGAGACAGTTGATCAGAGACGGGGGAGGGAGATGGGCTTGGAGACAGTTGATCAGAGACGGGGGAGGGAGATGAGAGGTGGGCTTGGAGACAGTTGATCAGAGACGGGGGAGGGAGATGAGAGGTGGGCTTGGAGACAGTTGGTCAGAGACGGGGGAGGGAGGTGAGAGGTGGGCCTGGAGACAGTTGGTCAGAGACGGGGGAGGGAGGTGAGAGGTGGGCCTGGAGACAGTTGGTCAGAGACGGGGGAGGGAGGTGAGAGGTGGGCCTGGAGACAGTTGGTCAGAGACGGGGGAGGGAGGTGAGAGGTGGGCCTGGAGACAGTTGATCAGAGACGGGGGAGGGAGGTGGGAGGTGGGCCTGGAGACAGTTGGTCAGAGACGGGGGAGGGAGGTGAGAGGTGGGCCTGGAGACAGTTGGTCAGAGACGGGGGAGGGAGGTGAGAGGTGGGCCTGGAGACAGTTGATCAGAGACGGGGGAGGGAGGTGGGAGGTGGGCCTGGAGACAGTTGGTCAGAGACGGGGGAGGGAGGTGAGAGGTGGGCCTGGAGACAGTTGGTCAGAGACGGGGGAGGGAGGTGAGAGGTGGGCCTGGAGACAGTTGGTCAGAGACGGGGGAGGGAGGTGGGAGGTGGGCCTGGAGACAGTTGGTCAGAGACGGGGGAGGGAGATGAGAGGTGGGCCTGGGGGGGATTTAGGAGTTAGCTGCAATGAGGAAGTTGTTGATGACTTTGACCAGGGCAATCTCTGTGCTGTGCTTTACCCGGAACCCTTATTGTGCTTGACCCGGAACCCTTATTGTGCTTGACCCGGAACCCTTATTGTGCTTGACCCGGAACCCTTATTGTGCTTGACCCGGAACCCTTATTGGAGAGGTTCATACAGGTCATGGTTGGTCAGGTGACACTGTAGTTGGGTGGCGACTAAGCGCTCAAGGATTTTGGCAAGAAACGGGAGGCTGGAAATAGGCGGTTAGTTGTTCAGGTTATCCGGGTCCAGTCAGGTTATCCGGGTCCAGTCAGGTTATCCGGGTCCAGTCAGGTTATCCGGGTCCATTTCTTGTTACTTTAGGATCGGTGTCACTGCAGCCATTTTTAGTGAATGAGGAACTGTGCCAGTCAGCAGAGAAGAATTCACAATGTCCACCACCAGAGGGCGTAGGGAGGGTATTCCTTCACCAGACACCTGGAGATGGGTTCCAGAGGACAGGTGGAGGCTTTAGATCTGGTGACCAACTCTCTGATGTGGTGCTGCATCAACAGGAGAGAAAACAGACAAACAGCAGTCAGATGGGGGGGGGGGGGGGGGCTGTGGTGCTAGCCAGGATGGGGGTGGGTGTGGTGTTAGCCAGGATGGGGGGGTGTGATGTGGTGTTAGCCAGGATGAGGGGATGTGGTGCTAGCCAGGATGAGGGGGTGTGGTGTTAGCCAGGATGAGGGGGTGTGGTGTTAGCCAGGATGGGGGGGTGTGATGTGGTGTTAGCCAGGATGGGGGGGTGTGATGTGGTGCTAGCCAGGATGGTGGGGTGTGGTGTTAGCCAGGATGAGGGGGTGTGGTGTTAGCCAGGATGGGGGGGGGGGGGTGTGTGATGTGGTGTTAGCCAGGATGGGGGGATGTGGTGCTAGCCAGGATGGGGGGATGAGGCGCTAGCCAGGATGGGGAGATGTGGTGTTAGCCAGGATGAGGGGATGTGGTGCTAGCCAGGATGGGGGGGTGTGGTGTTAGCCAGGATGGGGGGGTGTGATGTGGTGTTAGCCAGGATGGGGGGATGTGGTGCTAGCCAGGATGGGGGGGTGTGGTGTTAGCCAGGATGGGGGGGTGTGATGTGGTGCTAGCCAGGATGGTGGGGTGTGGTGTTAACCAGGATGGGGGGGTGTGATGTGGTGTTAGCCAGGATGGGGGGTGTGATGTGGTGTTAGCCAGGATGGGGGTGTGTGATGTGGTGTTAGCCAGGATGGGGGGGTGTGATGTGGTGTTAGCCAGGATGGGGGGATGTGGTGCTAGCCAGGATGGTGGGGTGTGGTGTTAGCCAGGATGGGGGTGTGTGATGTGGTGTTAGCCAGGATGGGGGGGTGTGATGTGGTGTTAGCCAGGATGGGGGGATGAGGCGCTAGCCAGGATGGGGGTGTGTGATGTGGTGTTAGCCAGGATGGGGGTGTGTGGTGTGGTGTTAGCCAGGATGGGGGTGTGTGATGGGGTGTTAGCCAGGATGGGGGGGTGTGGTGTTAGCCAGGATGGGGGGGTGTGGTGTTAGCCAGGATGGGGAGATGTGGTGTTAGCCAGGATGGGGGGTTGTGGTGTTAGCCAGGATGGGGGGATGTGGTGTTAGCCAGGATGGGGGTGTGGTATTAGCCAGGATGGGGGGATGTGGTGTTAGCCAGGATGGGGGGATGTGGTGTTAGCCAGGATGGGGGGATGTGGTGTTAGCCAGGATGGGGGGGGTGTGGTGTTAGCCAGGATGGGGGGGTGTGATGTGGTGTTAGCCAGGTTGGGGATATGTGATGTGGTGTTAGCCAGGATGGGGAGATGTGGTGTTAGCCAGGATGGGGGGGATGTGGTGTGGTGTTAGCCAGGATGGGGGGATGTGGTGTGGTGTTAGCCAGGATGGGGGGGTGTGATGTGGTGTTAGCCAGGTTGGGGGGGTGTGATATGGTGTTAGCCAGGATGGGGGGGTGTGATGTGGTGTTAGCCATGTTGGGGGGGTGTGATGTGGTGTTAGCCAGGTTGGGGGGGTGTGATGTGGTGTTAGCCAGGTTGGGGGGGTGTGATGTGGTGTTAGCCAGGATGGGGGGGTGTGATGTGGTGTTAGCCAGGATGGGGGGGTGTGATGTGGTGTTAGCCAGGTTTGGGGGGTGTGATGTGGTGTTAGCCAGGTTGGGGGGGTGTGATGTGGTGTTAGCCAGGATGGGGGGGTGTGATGTGGTGTTAGCCAGGTTGGGGGGGTGTGATGTGGTGTTAGCCAGGTTGGGGATATGTGATGTGGTGTTAGCCAGGATGGGGAGATGTGGTGTTAGCCAGGATGGGGGGGGGGGGGGTGTGGTGTGGTGTTAGCCAGGATGGGGGGATGTGGTGTTAGCCAGGATGGGGGGATGTGGTGTTAGCCAGGATGGGGGGGGTGTGGTGTGGTGTTAGCCAGGATGGGGGGATGTGGTGTTAGCCAGGATGGGGGGATGTGGTGTTAGCCAGGATGGGGGGATGTGGTGTGGTGTTAGCCAGGATGGGGATATGTGATGTGGTGTTAGCCAGGATGGGGGGGTGGATTCAATTTTTGACTGAAAAAAGTCCAGAAACTTATTGCAAAATTGTAAAAGGAGGAATCCAGCGGCCTGGGAAGTCAGATGATGGAGAAAAGGGTTCTGGGATGGTCTTGGGCCTTATTGATAAGGTTGGAGTAGTAGACCGATTTGGCCTCTGGGAGAGAGCATGGTTGTAGTCCTCTGAGTGGACTGTGACACCAAATTGTTTTATAAAGCCTCCACACACCTTTTTATTGAATTTTGAACGTTGCAGAATCAATTACATTTTGTGTACCATTAAGATTACCATATTTATTTAGAAAATAAAGACAAATGGACTAAATTATTGGCACCCCAGAGCTGATACTTGGTTCCACAGCCATTGGCCAAGATCAAATCAAATGATATTGTATTTGTCACATGCTTCATAAACAACAGGTGTAGACTAACAGGGAAATGCTTACTTACTACAGGCCCTTTCCCAACAATGCAGAGAGAAAGAAAATAGAGACATAATAGAAAAGTAATAACATGTAATAATAAATACACAATGAGTAACGATAACTTGGCTAAATACACGGGGTACCAGTACTGAGTCAATGATAACTATATACAGGAAGTACCAGGTAATAACTTGGCTGTATACACGGGGTACCAGTACTGAGTCAATGATAACTAGGTTATATACAGGAAGTACCAGGTAATAACTTGGCTGTATACTCGGGGTACCAGTACTGAGTCAATGATAACTAGGTTATATACAGGAAGTACCAGGTAATAACTTGGCTGTATACACGGGGTACCAGTACTGAGTCAATGATAACTACATACAGGAAGTACCAGGTAATAACTTGGCTATATACACAGGGTTCCAGTACTGAGTCAATGATAACTAGGTTATATACAGGAAGTACCAGGTAATAACTTGGCTAAATACACGGGGTACCAGTACTGAGTCAATGATAACTATATACAGGAAGTACCAGGTAATAACTTGGCTATATACACGCGGTACCAGTACTGAGTCGATGATAACTAGGTTATATACAGGAAGTACCAGGTAATAACTTGGCTATATACACGGGGTACCAGTACTGAATCGATGATAACTAGGTTATATACAGGAAGTACCAGGTAATAACTTGGATATATACACGGGTACCAGTACTGAGTCATTTACATTTTACATTTTAGTCATTTAGCAGACGCTCTTATCCAGAGCGACTTACAGTAGAGTGCATACATTTTATTACATTTTACATACTGAGACAAGGATATCCCTACCGGCCAAACCCTCCCTAACCCGGACGACGCTATGCCAATTGTGCGTCGCCCCACGGACCTCCCGGTTGCGGCCGGCTGCGACAGAGCCTGGGCGCGAACCCAGAGACTCTGGTGGCGCAGCTAGCACTGCGATGCAGTGCCCTAGACCACTGCGTCACCCGGGAGGCCGGGTGATAACTAGGCTATATACAGGAAGTACCAGGTAATAACTTGGCTATATACACAGGGTACCAGTACTGAGTCAATGATAACTATATACAGGAAGTACCAGGTAATAACTTGGTTATATACACGGGGTACAAGTACTGAGTCAATGATAACTATATACAGGAAGTACCAGGTAATAACTTGGTTATATACACAGGGTACCAGTACTGAGTCAATGATAACTATATACAGGAAGTACCAGGTAATAACTTGGCTATATACACAGGGTACCAGTACTGAATCGATGGGCAGGGGTATGCCAAATATTATCAGCCTCCTGAGGGGGAAGAGGCGTTGCTGTGGACTGTTCATGTCTGTGTTGGTGTGTGTGGACCATGATAGGTCCTTAGTGACGTGGACACAGAGAAAACCTGAATCTCTCGACCCGCTCCACTGCAGTTCCGTCGATGTGAATGGTGGCGTGCTCGGCCCTCCATTTCCTGTAGTCCATGATCAGCTCCGTTGTGTTGCTCACGTTGAGGGAGAGGTTGTTGTCTTGACACCACCCTGACAGTTCTCTGACCTCCTCCCTATAGTCTGTCTCATCGTCGTCGGTGATCAGGCCTACCACCGCCGTGTTGTCAACAAACTTAATGCTGGTGTTGGAGTCGTGCGCAGCCACGCGGTCGTGGAGATGGACAGGAAGTACAGGAGTGGGCTGAGACCGCACCCGTGAGAGGCTCCTGTGTTGAGGGTCAGCGTGGCGAATGTGTTGTTGCCTATCCTCACCATGTACATTTAGGAGTCTCTTATGAGACGTAGGAGGTAAGGTGAATGGAGTATGATAAAAGAGTGAGTGATGGTACTTTTTGTCAGCTGTTTTACAAACAATATCGCATAAGATGTTGCCATCAAAACAACTTTAAATGGATTGTGTAAATTCCAGAATCCAGACCATGGAACTGTAATTTCCCCCAACATTCCAGACATTTCTTTGGAGCTCAGATCAGACGGGGATGAACGTTCCGCTCCATATTCCTATCTGGTCTCCAGAAGCTCTGGAACACTGAGGGTTCTGTGATCGATGGCTGCTTCACTCTGTGTACAGTAATGGTATGTGAGCTAAATATGTTCGCTGTGTGTGTGTGTGTGTGTCTGTCTGTCTGTCTATGGCGGCAGGTAGCCTAGTGGTTAAGAGCGTCTGCTAAGTAACTTAAATGTAAATGTCCAAATAAAATGTCAGTCTGTACAGTATATGTACAGTAGGTGGAGGTCCTGGCTGGTCTTGGCTGGTCCAGAGCCGTTCATGGACTGGTCCTGACTGGTCCTGGCTGGTCCTGGGCCGATCCTGGCTGGTCTTGGCTGGTCCTGTGCCGTTCCTGGCCTGGTCCTGGCTGGTCCTTGGCCGGTCCTGTCCTGGTCCTGACTGGTCCAGGTGTCTGACTTCTCATGAGCTGCAATGAATCTTTAAACTGTCATTTATATAAATCAAATCAAACTTTATTTGTTACATGTGTCGAATACAACATGTGTAGACGTTACCGTGAAATGCTTACTTACAATTCCTAAACCAACAATGCAGTTCAACAAGAGTTGAGAAAATATTTACCAAATAAACTAAAGTCAAAATTTTAAAAAGTAACACAATAACATAACAATAACGAGGCTATATACAGGTGGTACCGGTACCGAGTCAGTGTGGAGGCTGTATACAGGTGTTACCGGTACCGAGTCAGTGTGCAGGGGTACAGGTTAGAGGTAATTTGTACATGTAGGTAGGGGTGAAGTGACTATGCATAGATAATAAACAGCGAGTGGCAGCAGTGTACAAAACAAATGGGGGGGGGGCAATGTTATAGTCCGGTGGCCATTGGATTAAATGCTCAGCAGTCTTTTGGCTTGGGGGTAGAAGCTGTTGAGGAGACTCTTGGACCTAGACTTGGAGCTCCGGTACTGCTTGCCGTGCGGTAGCAGAGAGAACAGTCTTAGACTAGGGTGACTGGAGTCTCTGACAATTTTTTGGGCTTCCCTCTGACACCGCCTGGTATATAGGTCCTGGATGTCAGGACGCTTGGCCCCAGTGATGTTCTTGGCCGTTCGCACTATCCTCTGTAGCGCCTTACGGTCAGATGCCGAGCAGTTGCCATACAAGGCGGTGATGCAACCACTCAGGATGCTCTCGATGGTACAATTGTAGAACTTTTTGAGGATCTGGGAACCCATTCCAAATCTTTTCAGTCTTGTGAGGGGGAAAAGGTTTTGTTGTGCCCTCTTCACGACTGTCTTGGTGTGTTTGGACCATGATAGATCGTTGTTGATGTGGACACCAAGGTAATTTAACTCTCGAACCCGCTCCATTATAGCCCCGTTGATGTTAATGGGGGCCTGTTCGGCCCGCCTTTTCCTGTAGTCCACGATCAGCTCCTTAGTCTTGCTCACATTGAGGGAGAGGTTGTTGTCCTGGTGCCAGGTCTCCGACCTCCTCCCTATAGGCCGTCTAATCGTTGTCGGTGATCAGGCCTACCACTGTTGTGTTGTCAGCAATCTTAATGATGGTGTTGGAGTCGTGTTTGGCCACGCAGTCGTGGGTGAACAGGGAGTACAGGAGGGGACTAAGTACACACCCCTGAGGGGCCCCAGTGCTGAGGATCAGCGTGGCAGACGTGTTGTTGCCTACCCTTACCAACTGGGGGCGGCCCTTCAGGAAGTCCAGGATCCAGTTGCAGAGGGAGGTGTTTAGTCCCAGGGTCCTTAGCTTAGTGATGAGATTCGTGGGAAATATGGTGTTGAATGCTGAGCTGTAGTCAATAAACAGCATTCTCACATAGGTGTTCCTTTTGTCCAGGTGGGAAAGGGCAGTGTGGAGTGCGATTGAGATTGCGTCATCTGTGGATCTGTTGGGGCGGTATGCAAATTGGAGTGAGTCTAGGGTATCCGGGCGGATGCTGTTGATGTGAGCCATGACCAGCCTTTCAAAGCATTTCATGGCTACCAAAGTGAGTGTGACGGGGCGGCAATCATTTAGGCCGGTTACCTTCGCTTCCTTGGGCACAGGGACTATGATGGTCTGCTTGAAACATGTACAGTAGATATTACAGACGCAGCCAGGGAGAGGTTGAAAATGTCAGTGAAGACACCTTCCAGTTGGTCCACGTATGCTTTGAGTACACGTCCTGGTAATCCATCTGGCCCTGCGGCTTTCTGAATGTTGACCTGTTTTAAGGTTTTGCTCACATCGGCTACTGGGAGCGTTATCACACAGTCATCCAGAACACCTGGTGCTCTCGTGCATGCTTCAGTGCTGCTTTCCTCGAAGCAAGCATAAATGGCAGCTCGTCTGGTAGGCTCGCGTCACTGGGCAGCTCGCGTCTGGGTTTCCCTTTGTATTCCGTAATAGGTTTCAAGCCCTGCCACATCCGACGAGCGTCAGAGTCAGTGTAGTAGGATTCAATCTTAATCCTGTATTGACGCTTTGCTTGTTTGATTGTTGTCTGCAGATGCAAATGTTGCCTGTAATCCATGGCTTCTGGCTGGGATATGTACGTATGGTCACTGTGGGGACGACGTTGTCCGATGTGCTCATTGATGAAGCCGATGACTGAGGTGGTAAACTCCTCAATGCCATTGGATGAATCACAGAACATATTCCAGTCTGTGCTAGCAAAACTGTCCTGTAGCTTAGCATCCGCGTCATCTGACTACTACAGTATCAATACTGAAGTCACTGGTACTTCCTGCTTTAGTTTTTGCTTGTACGCATCTCTGTGTGTGGAGTAAAGGTGGTCTAGAGTTTTTTTTTCTCCTCTGGTTGCACATGTGACATGCTGGTAAAAACCTGGTAAAACTGATTTAAGTTTGCCTGCATTAAAGTTCCTGGCCACTAGGAGCGCCACTTCTGAGTGAGCATTTTCTTGTTAGCTTATGGCCTTATAGAGTTGGTTTAGTGAGTTCTTAGTACCAGCATCGGTCTGTGGTGGCAAAGAGACGGCTACGTATAATATAGATGAGAACTGTCTTGGTAGATAGTGTGGTCTACAGCATATCATAAGGTACTCTACCTCAAGTGAGCAATACCTCAAGACTTCTTTAATAATAGATATCGCGCACCAGCTGCTATTGACAAAAAGACACACACCCCCACCCCTCGTCTTACCAGTAGCATCTCTGTTATACCGGTACATGGAAAATCCCTCCAGCTCTATATTATCCGCGTCGTCGTTCAGCCACGAATCATTGAAACATAAGATATTACAATTCTTAATGATAATCGTAATCGTAGGTCAATCATTTTATTTTCCAACGATTGCATGTTAGCAAGTAAAATTGATGGCAGTGGGAGTTTACTCGCTCGCCTACGGATTCTCAAAAGGCAGCCCGATCTGCGTCCTCTTTCTGCGTCCTCAAACAACGCAAAATAACTAACAAAATAGCACAGAAGATGACAGATCATATTCTGTTGCAGAGAAGATACGTTTAGATAGAAAGATAGAGATGGATGAAGGAGGGAGGAAAAAAGCATGACTTCATACTTCTCTGTGGAATGTGTGTTTAATGAAGCTTGTCATTCTACAGCCTAACCATAACCCTGTCTTTACTTTAAGAAGCTGACTGAACAGATTCTGCTGATAGGAAGAGACGCTTAGGGGGAGAGAGAGAGCGAGAGAGAGAGAGAGAGCGAGAGAGAGAGAGAGAGAGAGAGAGAGAGAGAGAGAGAGAGAGAGAGAGAGAGAGGAGAGAGAGAGAGAGAGAGAGAGAGAGAGAGAGAGAGAGAGAGAGAGAGAGAGAGAGAGAGAGACGAGAGAGAGGGAGAGGAGAGAGAGAGAGAGAGAGAGAGAGAGAGAGAGAGAGAGATTGCTTTGGCAATGTTAACACATGTTTCCCATGCCAATAAAGCCCCTTGAATTGAATTGAATTGAATTGAGAGAGGTAAAAAGTGTGACTTCATTCTTCTCTGAGGAATGTGTGTTTAAGGTGAAAGAATCCATAGCCTGAAGTGAAGTTATATTTATAAGGGAGCAAGGGGGGTGATGTACCTCTTTCTCTCCCTCTCCCTCTCACACACACATTCCACTCCACACCTGCACAGATGTTGCCTACTTCTCATTACCTGTCTGTCAAACCAGTCCTTCTCCTCCTCACGGTTTAATGGGGTAGTAAAGGAAGAAGACTCATCATTCTGTCCTTAACACCGAACACCTCCCTCTCTCTCTCTCTTTCTCTGTCTCTCTCTCTCTCCCTCCTCACCCCTCCTCTCGTTCTCGCTCTCACAGTCCCTCCTCATTCTCCCCTCTCTCTCTCTCTTGGAGGTAAACCCCCCTCCCTTATCTCCCCATCTCAGCCTTATGACATGCAAACACATGTTGTTCACTGCTGGGTTTTCTTCTGTCGGCTGAAGGGACCACTGGCAGTGTCACAGGGCTCATAGTGGACTGGGATGGTATGGACCTGCCTTACCAAGGATAATACAGCTGCTCTTACGAGACTCTCCTCGGGACTGTAAATCCACTGGAATTCTATCTTCTTGTTGTCTCTCTCTTCAGCTGGGTTCTGTGTTCTGTGTACTGGGTCTGTGTTCTGTGTTCTGGGTTCTGGGGTCTAAGTTCTGGGGTCTGGACAGTTCCTCTTTCCCTCCTTAACAACCTCTCCTGCACAGTGTCTCAGATACAGGTAAGAAAATACTACATATGAATTTGATTCATTCTCTGTCATGCTCTCTCTCTCTCTCTCTCTCTCTCTCTCTCTCTCTCTCTCTCTCTCTCTCTCTCTCTGTCTTTCTCTGTCTGTCTCTCTCTCTGTCTGTCGCTCTCTGTGTCTCTCTCTCTCTCTCTCTGTCTCTCTCTCTCTCTCTCTCTCTCTCTCTCTCTCTCTCTCTCTCTCTCTCTCTCTCTGTTTCTCTCTGTCTCTCTCTGTCTCTTGTGCTTTTCTTATGATATCCTTCAGAACATTGTTTTAGTCAAAGGGTAAGTCAGCAGGTATTATTATCATAGACATATGCTATAGATGTGATCAATTCAAACTAAATTCAAGTCAATGTAGGACATGATGCTACAGTTGTTGATCCACCACCACATTGTTAGGAAACGACAAGGAAAAAACATGCACAACTACTCAGCCTGTGATAAAACAGGGTCAGGGAATAGAAATATCGGGAACAGCCACCAAGGAAAAGTAAAGAGGTCTTTGAATAATGAATATAATTCTTTGTGTTTTTTGAAGCAGGTCATAAATCAGTTTTGTGCAGAATTCTCAGCGCTGAATCTTGAGCGTCGGGAAACAGATCCAGACTTGAAACAGATGTGATGTTTCGTCTCGATCCAGGTGGAGAATCATTTTTAAATGGCAAATTTAAATGTAACTGAATTAAAAAAATTAAAAAAATCTGTCCCCCCCCATATGCACTGGCATTCTCAACTATTCTGGAGTAAAATGACCCACTTTATTTTTATTCAAATGAATAAGAAATGTTTTATTCTGTGTTCAGTTTCAAGTCAGGTCACTGTAGTAGAGTTGACCTTCTATAATCCTATCAGAAATGAATTATTGATCATGTTGACCTATAGGCCT